>NC_082661.1:6178676-6484558 GCF_025265405.1 Mesoplodon densirostris
TTGTAATCACTCCTGATTCTCTCCAGCCATCCAGTTCTTCACCTTCTTTCTGAAAAGACAGCCACTATTCTGAAATTGGTAGATAGAATATATATATGTGTGTTTATACATATACATGTATCTCTAATCAATATTTGATATTATTTATTTATTAAATATTATATAAATGGTACCCTACTGTATACAACAGACTTCTTCAACTTGCTTTATTTATTTTTTTATATTTTTGGCTGCATTGGGTCTTCATTGGTGCACGCGGGCTTTCTCTAGTTCCAGCGAGCGGGGGCTACTCTTGGTTGCAATGTACAGGCTTCTCATTGTGGTGGCTTCTCTCGTTGCAGAGCATGGGCTCTAGGCATGCGGGCTTCAGTAGTTGTGGCACACGGGCTTAGTTGCTCCGCGGCATGTGGGATCTTCCTGGACCAGGGCTCGAACCTGTGTCCCCTGCATTGGCAGGCAAATTCTTAATCACTGCGCCACCAGGGAAGTCCTGCAACTCACTTTTCTAAAAATCAGTGTGCTTTTAAAGACTTATTCTTACTGATACATGTGCTTGCTTCATTCCTTTTAATTGAATGGTTAAACCATAAATTGTACACTCCTGTGTGGATAAATATCTGTTTTCCCCTACTTTTTGATATTGCACTGGTGCAAGGATACTTGTACCTGTCTCCTCATGTACAGGCGTGAGCTCTAAGGAAGCTATTACAAATGAATGGCTGAATCGGAGGGTAAGCCAGTTTTCTACTTTGATATACATTGATACTTTGCTTTCTAAATTGGTTGCACCCATTTTCATGCCTACTTGTTAGAGAGTTCTGGTTATTCATATTTTTGCCAATACTTGGCACTTTCAGACTTTTAAACGTTGCCAAGCTGGATGTGAAATATTTCATTGTTTTTATTGGTATTTTCCTGATTCCTAGAGACTTTAAGACTTTTCTTAAGAACTGTGTTTATATTGTTCTTTATTTTTCTTCTTTGGATCACTTATTATTTGCCCATTTTTTTCTTTCTAAGTGTGGTTTAAGAAATCCTTCTCTCTTTCCTGAGCTCCAAAAGAGATTTTTATAATTTCTTCTAAATTTTAACTTTTTGCTGTTCACTTTTAGTGTAACTGGAACTCATTTTTATTTGTTGTATGAGGGCATGGTCTATTTTGCCTCATATAGATAAGATAACCAACCATCCTAGTAACATTTTACTTTTTTTTTTTTTTTGCGGTACGCGGGCCTCCCACTGTTGTGGCCTCTCCCGTTGCAGAGCACAGGCTCCAGACGTGCAGGCTCAGCGGCCATGGCTCACAGGCCCAGCCGCTCCGTGGCATGTGGGATCTTCCCGGACCGGGGCACAAACTCGTGTCCCCTGCATCGGCAGGCGGACTCTCAACCACTGCGGCACCAGGGAAGCCCCCTAGTAACATTTACTGAATCCTTTCCTCCTTCTGATAAACACCAAGTCTAGACAGATATGCTTTTGGGTTCCTTGTTCTGCTGGACTATTTTTATTTATCCTATTTTCAGTACCATACTATTTTCAGTATTCTGTACTATAACGAGCCTTACATGTTTAGATTGGTTGGTATATGGTGGTATAGGGGGCAGACAGTGGGGTCAGCTTGGCGTGGTTTGCATATCAGCTCTGTCACCTACTGACATGTGACCTTGGGAAGGTGAGTGACCATCCTGTGTTGTTAGGAGTTTCGCAGTTTCAATACTGAAAACCCTACATCTCAGGACCCCTCAGAGCTGAGCAAACCACGATGGTTGGTCACCCTAAACCTCAGTCAAATTATGAAAACTCTTTTTTCCCCAGTTACTCCCTTTATGAAATGGTGATAATAATAGTATCTGCCCCCATGGTGGGGTGTGAGGAAGATTAAATGAGATAATACATGGAAAGTGCTTTGAACAGGGCCTGGCCCATGCTAAGTGCTCAAAAAGGTTAATTTCCTCTTCCTGTCTCCCTTCCTCTCCTTTATAGAATTGTCTTGAATATTCTTGAAATGCTAATATCTCATATGAACTTTAGAATCTCCTTGCTAAGTTCTTCAAAATACTCAGTGAGAACTTACAGATTAATTTGGGGAGACTTGACATTCCCATGACATCAAAGCTTCCTGCCATAAATGTGATCGTTTTTTTATATGTTTTCTTTAATTTTATTCAGTAAGTTAAAAAATTTTCTGAAGTTCTTGCACATCTTTGTAAGATATATTTCAAGGTATTCTAAGTACTTACTAGATTCACTGTTATTCTGAATGGCATCACTATTTTTTTTAATTAAAAAATTTTACTACAGCAAATTTTAAACATATGCAAAAGTCGACAGACTGGTATAATGAACACTCATGTGTCTATTACTCAGCTTCAGCAAGTACCAGCTCATGGCTATTCTTGTTTTATCTGTGGAATTATATTTTTTAAAAAGTTCTAATTGATATTTTCATTTTCAGTATAAATAAATGTTACTGATTTTTGTACTTTGATTTTGAATTCGGCAACCATGCTTGATTTTTTAAATAAATGTATTTATTTATTTTTGGGTGTGTTGGGTCTTCATTTCTGTGCGAGAGCTTTCTCTAGTTGCTGCGAGCGGGAGCCACTCTTCATCGCGGTGCGCGGGCCTCTCACTATGGCGGCCTCTCTTGTTGCGGAGCACAGGCTCCAGACGTACAGGCTCAGTAGTTGTGGCTCACGGACCCAGTTGCTCCTTGGCATGTGGGATCTTCCCAGACCAGGGCTCGAACCCATGTCCCCTGCATTGGCAGGCAGATTCTCAACCACTGCGCCACCAAGGAAGCCCCATGCTTGATTTTTATTAGTTCTAATTGTTTGTAGACTAACTTCATAGAAATTCTAATTATCATCTAAAAATGATGGTAATTTTTGTTTTTTCCTTTACAGTTCTTTTACATTCTACCTCTTTTATTTCTTTTCTTTCATTGGCTAGCACCTCCACTACAATGATAAACAAAAGTGGTGATTGCAAATGTCTTTGGGTTTTTTTCCCCCAACTTTAATGAGAATAGCTTTTCACTATTGATTAAGATGCTTACTGCAAAATTTTGCTATGTATGTCATTTAATCTTTTTTTAATATAAACTAAGAACATTTCTCTATACTGCTAGTTTGCTAAAATGTTTTCTTTTTAACATATAAACATAGTTGTTTAATTTTTTTAAAAAACTTTTCCTCAGCATCTGTTGGTATGATTAGTTTTTCATTTGTTGGGGTTTTTCCCCCTCCTCTATTCTGTTAGTAGTGTAGTGAATTATATTAATAGATTTTATGTTGTTAAACCATCCTTGAATTCTTAGAATAAATATTCCATGATTTGGGTGCATTTTAAAAATACAATGTTGGGTCCCATTTACTAAAATTTTATTTAGGATTTTAGTCCCTGTAGGACAATGTTGATAACCACCATTAGTCTTTAATTTTCCTTTCTCCAAATATCTTTTAGTTTTCATTTCAAAGCTTTACTATTAGCCTCAGAAAGTGAGTTAGGGAGTTTTAGTTACATCTTTTTCTATTCCTAGGACAGCTTAGGTATAAGAGGTTATTTTTTCCTTAACAGTTGTTGAAACTTGACTTAATATCATCAAAGCATGGTGTTTTTTCATCAGAAATCTACTAGTTGATTTAATCTCCTCAAGGGTTATAGTGCTATTCATATTATCTCTTTCTTTCTGAAATAATTTTGCTGCATTTTTCTTTTGTTGATCTTTTATTTTTGTTTTCTATTTCATTAATTTCTGTCCCTTTCTTCTACTTTCTTGGGGTTTACACTGTTATTCTATTTCTCACTTCTTCTGAAAGCTCTTTCATTTAAGCTGAACTTTTCCCTCCAATTACTGCTTTCATTGTTTTGCTGTTAGGTTTGTGTTATCATCATGGCCAAAATAATCTATACCTTGCATTATGATTTTTGGAGTGCGAAGTTATTTAGACATATGTTTTGATTGGTGTGTATGTGAGAGAGTGTGTGTGTTTTGCTTTCTAAATGGTTGGGTAAGATTAGTTATCTTTGTTGTTGATATCTGATTTTATTACACTGGTGTCAAAGAAAGTGATCTGTGTCCTATTGACTCTCATGCATTTGAAATTTTCCTTATGAGCTAATACATGGTAAATTTTTATAAAAATTACATGTGTGTTTAAAAATAATGTATATGCTCTAAGTATTGGGTATAGGGTTCTAGATATGTCAATTAGATTAAGCTTGTTAACTGATGTCATATCATATATTATGACTAACATTTCTCGTTCAGTATTTCTGTGTCTAAGAGAGGTTTTAAGAATCTAATATAATCATGGATTTTCCACTTCTCCTTGTAATTCTGTCAGTTTTTGCATCATACATTTTGAGGCTAGTTTGTTGTGTCTATTCAACTATGTACAGCTCCAGATGTGTCCAAGACAAATATTACTGTATCAGTTTTCTTTGGGTTAATATTTTTCTGGTATGTCTTTTGCTATCTCTTTACTTTCAAATTTTCCATGTCATTATCTTTCGCATATGTCTATTACAAACAAAATATGCCTAGATTTAAAAACTTTATAATTGCTGTCTCTTAACTCACTAGGTCCATCCCTTCATGTGTATTGTGACCTTTGATGTTTTTGAACTCATCTTCCATTTTGTTCTCTATTTACTAAAAGTTTACTGAATTTTGCTATTTTTAGGCACTTTTTTTTCTGTCTCCTTTTATATTGCTGAAGGATTATTTACACCTACTTCTCTCCAGCTCTGTTAATTTAGAGGTTATATATCGGGTTTCCACAATTTAGTAGTACTGTTAAATATCAAACGTTGTACTTCAAGTAACAAAGTGTAAAGGTAGCCAGTGACTCTGGCCACCTCCCAAGTACCACAATTGGCCAAGAATGCTTCCATGTCTTTCATTGTCTCTTCCATTTATTATTATTGCTGTCTAGCATTTTAGTCTACCACTTTGAAGCACATCTCTCATCAAAAAAATATAGTGGGGTGGTGGTAGACTTTGCTTTTGTTTTTAGTAGTGCAGGCTTATTTTGATTTATCCAATGTAACCAGTGCCTTTTTTTCCATCATGCCTTCTTGCAAACCTCTTCTGCCTCTTGGATTCAGTTTGCTTTTTATCAAAATCATGTTGCGTTGAAAGTCTGTGAATAGCAAATGCTCTGTATTTGTTTGACTGGAAAATGCTTGTTTTCTTTTTTTCTTAAATGTTAGCTTAGCTATATACAGAATTCTAGGTTGACAGTTACTGGCCTTTAGCAGGTATTACCTATGGTATGCTGGCCTCTACTGTCACTGTTGAGACGTCTTTAGTTTAATGATTGTTCTTTTGCACTAGACCTGCCTTTTTATCTGGTTCCTTTTAAGGTTGTCTTTTGTTTGTTTGTGGTTCTGTAGTTTTATTAACATGTTTTTTGATATGGACTCATTTTTAATTTATGTATATCTGACCTTGCCATGCTTCTTACATGCAATCAAATATAGAAAGTTCTTAGTCATTATCTCTTCAATGACTGTCTTGCCCTTATTTTCTCTATATCTCCTTTGGAACTTTTTTATATGTAATTGGATCTTATCATTCAGTCATGCTGTTTCTCTTTGTCTCTTTATCACTCTGCTTTACATTCTGGGTGACGTCTCTCAATCTAGATTCCATTTCATAATTCTCTCTTGAGCTGTGTCTAGGTTGCTGTTTAAACAGTCTATGGACTTACTTTGCAATTTCCAATGCCTTTAAGTTTTCATTTATAGAAGCTTAATTTTGTTCTTTTTTAAACCTGATAGATCATTAAAAATAATGTCCTTTTACTGTCTCCCATTATGGCTTCTGTGTTTTCTTCTACATCTTTAAAACTTTGGGATGCATATGTTGTTATCCCTCTTAGATTATTCTATTGTTTCTAATTCTTAGGGTGCTGAATCTGTATTGTCATAAATTATCTCTTCTAATGCCTTGCAATTTTGAATTATGAACTCATTTTCAGTTTTTTCCTTTCCACCACTATCCCCTCCATGAGCGTCCTATGCACCTGGGATTGTGAAAGGTCCAGCAGAGCAGAGTTTTACTTATGATAGGTGTTTCAAGGGTTTTACTCATCTGAGGCCAGTTTTTATGTTAATTTCTCATCTTGGGAATCTTACACCACATAGTTATTGTAATTTTGGTCTCCACACCCATGTGGAGGCTTGAAGTTTTTATTTCTGTCGGGAGACTGCCTAACTCTCACCAGCAGTCTGGGTAAACATAGCCACTTTGTTCCCTGGGGCATTTGGTAGAGTTTTTCTAGCCCCTTGAACTTGGAAGGGCAGTCCTGCAGAATGCTGGCTTTCTGCAAGGATCTCAGCTCCAGTTTCCCATCTCGTGTGTTCCAGATCATACCTCCTGTCATTAAAATTACAGCTCCTAGACTGAAGGCCTGTATCTACTGCGTCTCCTAGATTTCCATGGTGTTGGCAGTGTTTGAATGCTCTGGCTATGAATTCCTTTTTTATTTATGGGTCCTGGTAATTTCCTTTCCTTTCTTTCTAGTTTAGTTATGTATGTACTATAAAAATGTCACATTTTATTTAGCATTTTTTATGTGTTTGCAGTGGGAAGGTTTTCTATCTGCATCAGTTCAGTTCACCACCACGCTTTCAGAACTGGAAGTCCCCCACATTGATTCTTTGATTCTCTAAGTCAGTATATTTGCCTGCTGTCATCCTGGATTTGTACCAGGGGCTAAGGATATGATGGTGAGAAAAACAGATGCAGACCTTCACCCCCTGGCATGTGGAGTGAGTGGATCCTAAGGATGTACAGAAGATGAGTTGAACCCACCCAGTACCCTGATTCTTGGCTTCCAGTACTGCTCCAAAAGCTCGGTCAGAAAAGCAAGTCAGCTGCTCTCCTGCTGGTATGTTAGTCTTTGCCTTGGCAGCTGCACGGGTGAGATGTGCTGATGATGGGGCCAAGCTGGGCTTTGGGGGTGAAGCCATCAGCTGTTCCCTTCTCCCTCTGGCTGAGGCAAAATGAGAACAGCTGGGAAACAAGGCCAGCACACCCACCCAGAAGCCATTCCTCTGCCAGCGCAGGTGTCAACAGAATTCCATTCATATGAGCCTTCCAGGAGCGTATATCAAATTTGTTCCATGCTTTAAAATTCTGATACAGAGAGTAGATTGTATAATGGGGTGAGCTGATGATTGAAACCCTCATCTGTATACCTTTGTACCTTTTGGAATGAATAATATGATCTCATAGAGATTGATGACTCTGCTGACTTATCTAGAAAAATCAGATGCCTGATTTGTCATGTAAATTTGGATGTGTCAGATTTTGTCTACTCAGTTCATTAAGTTTTGTTTCCAATTTCTTAGTAGGGAAAGTCTTATTCAGCTGTAATAGATGGTCCTCCTGAAACTTCCTCTCAAAGCTGACACGCGTTTCAGTCTCTTTTTCTTGTCTCTGCTCACCCTTAAAGTGCTTTTTAACCCTCATTGTCCACTCAACACAGCGGAGAGCCATGCTGTTGGTTACAGAGGCCCAGTAAGAAAGTGATTCCAACAAGGGTGGCAGAAGGGACTGGCTAGGATGTAGTTTGAAAAGCCAAGTCAAGACAGCTGTCTAAAGCACAAAAGATCCCTAAGAGAAGTTTCTGCTTCTCTTATGGGCATAAGTGGCATCAAATAATGAGATTTCTTTGACTTACTTCCCCTGATGTCACTTCCATGTGGATTTCATGTGTTCTCCTGCTGTAGTAATGACATTGAAAGCTCGCTGGGATCTTGGCCAGAATTTTGGAGTGAGAAGGCCTGGCTCTGAGTTCTGACTTGGCCTCTTTGTAGCTGTGTGACCTTGAGGAACCTACGCAGTCTTTCTGAACTTCGGTTTCCTTATTCGTCAAAGAAGAGTACGGAGACAGCCAGTCTCACTGGGTTGCAGAGACCATTGAATGAGGGAAATGTTGGAAAAAGCATTCTGTAATTTATTTAATTGGAGTATAGTTGCTTTCCAATGCTATGTGAGTTTCTATGGTACAGCAAAGTGAATCAGCGATACATGTATATATATCCCCTCATTTTCGGATTCCCTTCCCATTTAGGTCACCACATAGCATTGAGTTCCCTGTGCTATACAGTAGGTTCCCATTAGTTGTCTATTTTATACATAGTATCAATTGTGTATATAAAGCATCTTGTAATTTAAAGTCTGCCCTTTAGATTGCGGGGCACATGTTCCCCCGGTCCTTCAGTGATGTGGATTTGCTCTCCTGTCTTGGGAGACATGCATTTCTCAACATCAACCACCTTCCCCTCCTGCTCTTGGTAGATGGGTATACAAGTGAACCCCAAAGGTCAACAGAGGTTTGGGAGAGCCGGACATTTTTGCTCCTTTTTTTCCCACCTTAAATCTCATGTTTCATTCTTTGCTTTTATTGACCTTGGGTTAGGGCATCTCTTTGTTAACAAGGACCATTTGAGATTGCCTTAATAGTGTCAACTCTTGCAAATATCACTTAGTCATGGCAAACAACATGTGCGTTAGTTTCCTACTTCTCTATTGTATGGGGCACATTGTGGGCGGGACATCAGGATTGGAGAAGGAGACCCAGGCCAGGGTCATTTTCCCAGCCCCCCCAGCTTCTTGGCTTCTCGAGAAAGGGGTTTGGGAGGAGAACTAAGAGTAGAATTGCAAAAAGGAAAATAAAATTGAACACGCTCATCGGGGTGCTGGGTAGGTGTTAATAAGAATTGCTGTAGGGATAGAAAGGAATTTTTCACATTTTATGGGGGAAGCATAGATGTACACTCTTAACTTTTGTGTGGATTACCACTTAGAGTATGTGATTACAGCAGTGCAGCCAGTGAGAGGCTCTGCATCCTTGTGGTTCCAGTGAATGCAAATTTAGAGCATTCCAGAATCTGACAGAAATGTTCCACCAAGACTGAATGGTGTTATTTTCCCAATTTATAGAAAAAAATAAGTCAATGGAAAGATATTTCCCCCCACTGCCAAGATTGTTTATCTCCATAATCTTTCTTAAACTGTTGGTTCCAGCTACCATCTCCCCTGAGTTACAAGGAAGCAAATGCATTTTCAAAAATGTCCACTCAGTCTTAGTTCAGCATATAATCAGACAACACCCAAGGGCTCCTGGTTAGTTTTACCTTTGTGCCTGAATAACAGTCATAGCTCCTTATGGTAATTGCTCATGCTTTGAGGACAGAATTAAGGGATTCCATACAGGCGTTTTTGGTTTTGTGGTTTCTGTATACTGGCACTGTTCTGTGAGCTTTACTTTGTTCTCAGTCCATCCTTACCACTCACCTGGGAGGTAGATATATGGTCACTATCTTTTCCAGATAGGAAAGCTGAGCTCAGGAAGTTAAAATTGCACGAAGACACACAGCTAGCAGGTAGCACAACTGGAGTTTTGTACCTGAATTACTGTACAAATAGGAACTACAGAAATGGAAGGCACTGGGTTAAGCCTTTTCCACCAGTTCTCTCTTTAAAATCTCACAGCCCTGGGAGGTGTGTGCCATTTTTATATCCATTTTACAGAAGCAGGGACGAAGGCAAGGAGAACCTGTGACTTGCTTTAGCCCCTGCTTCTGATGAGAGGCTGAGTCAGGACCAAACGAGACAGCTGATTTCAGAGTCCACGTGATAAACCACTGGGCTACCATGGGAAGAACCAGAATTTCCAAGTGTCTGTCCAGATTCAGAACCCTTTGCAGCTGACCCATCTTGTGTTGATAGGGGGGCATCAGGGTTTGAGTAGAGAACAGCTCATCTTTCTAGGAAGGCACCGACTAGAGCAATACTTGAGGCTTCTACTGTGTAGACCCCAGGGACTTTTCCTGGAGGTGGGTCCTGACCTTCAGGGAGTCACAGGAAAGATAGGACTAGTGACCCATTTTCTGTTTTCTTTTTTTTTTTTGGCCTCGCTGTGTGGCGTGCGGGATCTTAGTTCCCCGACCAGGCATCAAACCCGTGCCCCCTGCAGTGGAAGCGTGGGGTCTTAACCACTGGACCGCCAGGGAAGTTCCTAGTGACGCATTTTCAAAGTCCAATATCTCTGACCCTTTGTTTCTTCATTAAAGGAACGTGTGGACTTAGCTAAAATGTCATCTCTGCAGTGGGAAACTTACTGTTTGGTGATTATGCACACAGTCCTCTGTTCTCACTCACAGGTAAACCACAGGACTCACCCTGATTGCTTTTCTCTGGGATAGCTCTAGAAAATATTAAAATTCTAAATGCACATGCATGAGTGTGTTCGTTGTGAATTGCTGTGTAACAAATTACACAACTTAGCGGTTTCAAATAACACACATTCACGACTTCACAGTTTTGTGGGGCAGGATGTGGGCACAGCTTAGCGGGACCTTTGCTTCAGCTTCTTTCCCAGGCTGCCATCCAGGGTGAGCCATGTTCGGGCTCTTGTCTGAAGGCTGCATGGGGAAAGCATCTGCTCCCACGCTCGTGTGGCTGTTGGCAGAATGCAGTTCCTGGAGAACTGTTGACCGGGGTCTCGGCTCCTAGCTGACCACTGGCTGGAGGCCTCTGTCATGTCCCTGACAGTCACCTCTCCAACACTGTAGCTTCATCAAAGCCAGCAAGCTGAGAAGGCAGTAGAGAGCATCTGCCAGAAAGAAAAGAGTCACAAGTCTTTGTAAGCTAATCATGGAAATTATTGCCACATTCCACCGGGCAGAAGCCGTGCGCCCGGGCAGCCTGTCTCTCGGGGAGGAGATTACTCCAGGAGTGAGTACCAGGAAGCAGGGTCTTTGGGAACCATCTCAACAGTCTGTCCACCACCACGAATTACTTGGTAATGAGCGTTGTTAATATCAGTGTGGCCTTGACAGCTGGAAGCTTCTGTTCGCAGAGCTATCAACTTACTACATACAGGTGCCAGAACTGGTCGCAGCATCCTCTTAGTAAGGTGGTTGTGTGTTTCTGCCTTTTTATTCCTTAACTCTTCAACTGTTGTGTGTCCTTTTGAGCTGCAGTGAATTCTTTGCTTCTGCCTGACAGCATTTGGCCTCACTCCTACTTAGCTGGACATCACTGCTTCAGGGCACCCCGTTCCTCACTGCCCCACTCCAGGGGAGGAGAGTTCCCCTTGTTAAGCACGCTCAAAGTGCTGTTTCTCTATCAGAGGATTCGTTCATCTTCCTGGTTAGAATTTAAGCTCTGTGGTGACAGAGACCATATCCATCTTCCTCTCTGCTGTCCCCAGCGCTTAGCACACCCCAGCTGTTGAATAAATATTGGCACAATGAGTGAAGAGCCCCACTTCATGTGCTTCTTTTTCTTTTAAGCAAATGTGGTTCACTGAAGCCAGACTCTTTACTGAAACGTTTTGTCTTTGTACAAACTTTCGTGTACATGAATGAGCACATTTGGAAAATCTGTTTTAAAAAGACCAGGTGTCCCAATATTGGGTACAGAAAAGGCAGCTAGTATCTATGCGTGATCCAAAAGAAACAGCTCCAGGGAATACTATGAAACTCCTCTTTGAACGTTATTTTTATTGGCTAGAAAATAGGAGCTGATCATTTAATAAAAGTTGAAGAGCGCTCTATCAGTTTTAGCTTATTGCTGTCATCTCACTGAGAAGCACACAGATGGAAGGATGGATATGTATGAGTCTCTGTACTGATTTGGCTTTGAGTTTTCCCTAGCAATATCTACTGACCTGGTGAAGATAAACCGAACTGCATATTCACTTTTTTCCTTTTTAGTCCCTCTCCCCACATTTTAAACTTTTCAAATGGTTTTGACCCAAATGAGTCAATATTCAATTGGAGGATTAAATGACTCTTTGTAAAACAGACTCAACTTCAGCATCTACAAAAGCAACAAAAAACAAACCACAAAACCTCACAACAGCCTAATTTGCAAATCACGAATTTTACTTTGTTTTATATTGTTTCCTTATATTGGCCTTGGTTATCCTTTTATTTATGTCCATGTTGGGTGATTTCAGTGGTTTGGGGAAAAACATTTTTATAGAAAAACGTTTGAAAACATCAAAGTTTATTGTTGATAAACTCACAGTAATTTTCTTAAGTACATTTCTTAAGGTTGTGCCCTATTTATTTTTATAAAACATTTTTCTCTTGGTGGTTTACCATCACTCCTTTGCATAAATAGCATAAAAACTAAGGCCAGCTCATGTACAATTGAAGTAGGTTATCAAAGGAAGAGTGAAATTCATGTTACTGAAAAATTTTTATGAATAAGAACTGGCTGGCCTATTTAGGTATAGTTCTGGGACTATGAACTATTTAAGTTTACAGACTAGCAGGCCCATTCTTTTCCCAGGTGTGTGTGTGTGTGTGTGTGCATGTGTGTGTGTGTTGGGAGAGGGAATTAATCATGAATTCAACTTTTTTAACAGGTGTATGGCCATATAGACATTTTTCATTCTGTGCCAGTTTTTGTAATTTGGGTCTCTTATTTTTTTTTAATTTTGAATTTTTTTTTCAGTTTCCTTTTTTCTTTTAACATCTTTTTTGGACTATAATTGCTTTACAATGGTGTGTTAATTTCTGCTATATAACAAAATGAATCAGCTATACATATACATATATCCCCATATCTCCTTTCTCTTGTGTCTCCCTCCCACCCTCCCTATCCCACCCCTCTAGGTGGTCACAGAGCACCGAGCTGATCTCCCTCTGCTATGTGGCTGCTTCCCACTAGCTATCTATTTTACATTTGGTAGTGTATATAAGTCCATGCCACTCTCACTTTGTCCCATCTTAACCTTGCCGCTCCCAATGTCCTCAAGTCCATTCTCTACATCTGCGTCTTTATTCCTGTCCCGCCCCTAGGTTCTTCATAACCATTTTTTTTTTGGATTCCATATATATGTGTTAGCACATGGTATTTTTCTCTTTCTGACTTCACTCTGTATGACAGACTCTAAGTCCACCCACCTCACTACAAATAACTCAATTTCGTTTCTTTTAATGGCTGAGTAATATTCCATTGTATATATGTGCCACATCTTCTTTATCCATTCATCTGTCAATGGACACTTAAGTTGATTCCATGTCCTGGCTATTGTAAATAGAGCTGCAATGAACATTGTGGTACATGACTCTTTTAGAATTATGGTTTTCTCTGGGTATATGCCCAGTAGTGGCATTGCTGGGTCGAATGATAGTTCTATTGTTAGTTTTTTAAGGAACCTCCATACTATTCTCCATAGTGGCTGTATCAATTTACATTTCCACCAACAGTGCAAGAGGGTTCCCTTTTCTCCACACCCTCTCCAGCATTTACTGTTTGTAGATTATTTGGTGATGGCCATTCTGACGAGTGTGAGGTGATACCTCATTATAGTTTTCATTAGCATTTCTCTAATGATTAGTGATGTTGAGCATTCTTTCACGTGTTTGTTGGCAATCTGTATGTCTTCTTTGGAGAAATGTCTATTTAGGTCTTCTGCCCATGTTTGGATTGGGTTTTTTTTTTTGATATTGAGCTGCATGAGCAGCTTGTAAATTTTGGAGATTAATCCTTGGTCAGTTGCTTCATTTGCAAATATTTTCTCCCATTCTTAGTGCTGTCTTTTCATCTTGTTTATGGTTTCCTTTGCTGTGCAAAAGCTTTTAAGTTTCATTAGGTCCCATTTGTTTATCTGTGTTTTTATTTCCATTTCTCTAGGAGGTGAGTCGAAAAGGATCTTGCTGTGATTTATGTCATAGAGTGTTCTGCCTATGTTTTCCTCAAAGAGTTTTATAGTGTCTGGCCTTATCTTTAGGTCTTTAATCCATTTGGAGGTTTTTTGTGTGTATGGTGTTAGAGAGCGTTCTAATTTCATTCTTTTACATGTAGCTGTCCAGTTTCCCCAGCACCACTTATTGAAGAGGCTGTCTTTTCTCCATTCTATATTCTTGTTCCTTTATCAAAAATAAGGTGACCAGGGCTTCCCTGGTGGCGCAGTGGTTGAGAGTCTGCCTGCCGATTCAGGGGACATGGGTTCGTGCCCCAGTCTGGGAAGATCCTACATGCCGCAGAGCGGCTAGGCCCGAGAGCCATGGCTTCTGGGCCTGCACGTCCAGAGCCTGTGCTCCACAACAGGAGAGGCCACAACAGTGAGAGGCCCGCATACCACAAAAAAAATAAATAAATAAGGTGACCATATGTGCTTGGGTTTATCTTTGGGCTTTCTATGCTGTTCCACTGATCTGTATTTCTGTTTTTGTGCCAGTACCATACTGTCTTGATTACTGTAGCTTTGTAGTGTAGTCTGAAGTCCAGGAGCCTGATGCCTCTAGCTCCGTTTTTCTTTCTCAGTATTGCTTTGGCTATTTGGGATCTTTTGTGTTTCCATACAAATTGTGAATTTTTTTGTTCTAGTTCTGTGAAAAATGCCATTGGTAGTTTGATAGGGATTGCATTGAATCTGTAGATTGCTTTGGGTACTATAGTCATATTCACAGTGTTGATTCTTCCAATCCAAGAACATGGTATATCTCTTCTTCTGTTTGTATCATCTTTATTTCATCAGTGTCATATAGTTTTCTGCATACAGGTCTTTTGTCCCCTTAGGTAGGTTTATTCCTAGGAATTTTATTCTTTTTGTTGCAGTGGTAAATGGGGGTGTTTCCTTAATTTCTCTTTCAGATTTTTCATCATTAATATATAGGAATGCAAGAGATTTCTGTGCATTAATTTTGTATCCTGCTACTTTCCCAAATTCATTGATTAGCTCTAGTAGTTTTCTGGTAGCATCTTTAGGATTCTCTATGTATAGTATCATGTTATCTGCAAACAGTGACAGTTTGACTTCTCCTTTTCCGATTTGGATTCCTTTTATTTCTTTTTCTTCTCTGACGGCTGAGGCTAAAACTTCCAAAACTATGTTGAATAATAGTGGGCAACTTTTTCTTGTTCCTGATCTTAGTGGAAATGGTTTCAGTTTTCACCATTGAGCACGATGTTGGCTGTGGGTTGGTCATATATGGCCTTATTATGTTGAGGTAAGTTCCCTCTATGCCTACTTTCTGGAGGAATTTTATCATAAATGGGGGTTGAATTTTGTTGAAAGCTTTTTCTGCATCTATTGAGATGATCATATGGTTTTTATCCCTCAGTTTGTTTATATGGTGTATCACATTGATTAATTTGCATACATTGAAGAATCCTTGCAGTCCTGGGATAAACCCTACTTGATCATGGTGTATGATCCTTTTAATGTGATGTTAGATTCTATTTGCTAGTATTTTGATGATGATTTTCGCATCTATGTCCATCAGTGATATTGGCCTATAGTTTTCTTTCTTTGTGACATCTTTGTCTGGTTTTGGTATCAGGAGGATGGTGGCCTCGTAGAATGAGTTTGGGAGTGTTCCTCCCTCTGCTATGTTTTGGGAGAGTTTGAGAAGGATAGGTGTTAGCTCTTCTCTAAATGTTTGATAGAATTCGCCTGTGAAGCCATCTGGTCCTGGGCTTTTGTTTGTTGGAAGATTTTTAATCACAGTCTCAATTTCAGTGCTTGTGATTGGTCTGTTTATATTTTCTATTTCTTCCTGGTTCAGTCTCGGAAGGTTGTGCTTTTCTAAGGATTTGTCCATTTCTTCCAGGGTGCCCATTTTATTGGCATATATTGCTTGTAGTAATCCCTCATGATCCCTTGTATTTCAGCAGTGTCAGTTGTTACTTCTCCTTTTTCATTTCTAATTATTGATTTGAGTCTTTTCCCTTTTTTCTTGATGAGTCTGGCTAATGGTTTATCAATTTTATTTATCTTCTCAAAGAACCAGCTTTTAGTTTTATTGATCTTTGCTATCGTTTCCTTCATTTCTTTTTCATTTATTTCTGATCTGATCTTTATGATTTCTTCCCTTATGCTAACTTTGGGGTTTCTTTGTTCTTCTTTCTCTAATTGCTCTAGGTGTAAGGTTAGGTTGTTTATTTGAGATGTTTCTTGTGTCTTGAGGTAGAATTGTATTGTAATAAACTTCCCTCTGAGAACTTCTTTTGCTGCATCCCATAGGTTTTGGGTCATCGTGTTTTCATTTTCATTTGTTTCTAGGTATTTTTTTACTTCCTCTTTGATTTCTTAGTGATCTCTTGGTTATTAAGTAGTGTATTATTTAGCCTCCATGTGTTTGTATTTTTTACAGATGCTTTCCTGTAATTGATGTCTAGTCTCATAGCATTGTGGTTGGAAAAGATACTTGATACGATTTCAATTTTCTTAAATTTACCAAGGCTTGATTTGCAACCCAATATGTGATCTATCCTGGAGAATGTTCCATGAGCACTTGAGAAGAAAGTGTATTCTGTTGTTTTTGGATGCAGTGTCTTATAAATATCAATTAAGTCCATCTTGTTTAATGTATCATTTAAGGCTTGTGTTTCTTTTTTTTTTTTTTTTTTACCCTTCCCCCTCCCCATATCCTCAAGTCCATTCTCTAGTAGGTCTGTGTCTTTATTCCTGTCTTACCCCTATGTTCTTCATGACATTTTTTTTTCTTAAATTCCATATATATGTGTTAGCATACAGTATTTGTCTTTCTCTTTCTGACTTACTTCACTCTGTATGACAGACTCTAGATCTATCCACCTCATTACAAATAGCTCAATTTCATTTCTTTTTATGGCTGAGTAATATTCCATTGTATATATGTGCCACATGTTCTTTATCCATTCATCCGATGATGGACACTTAGGTTGTTTCCATCTCCGGGCTATTGTAAATAGGGCTGCTATGAACATTTTGGTATATGTCTCTTTTGAATTATGGTTTTCTCAGGGTATATGCCAAGTAGTGGGATTGCTGGGTCATATGGTAGTTCTATTTGTAGTTTTTTAAGGAAACTCCATACCGTTCTCCATAGCGGCTGTACCAATTCACATTCCCACCAGCAGTGCAAGAGTGTTCCCTTTTTTTTCTTTTTTTTTTTTTTTTTGCGGTACGCGGGCCTCTCACTGCTGTGGCCTCTCCCCGTTGCGGAGCACAGGCTCCGGACGCGCAGGCTCAGCGGCCATGGCTCACGGGCCCAGCCGCTCCGCGGCATGTGGGATCTTCCCGGACCGGGGCACGAACCCGTGTCCCCTGCATCGGCAGGCGGACTCTCAACCACTGCGCCACCAGGGAAGCCCGAGTGTTCCCTTTTTTCCACACCCTCTCCAGCATTTATTGTTTTTAGATTTTTTGATGATGGCCATTCTGACTGGTGTGAGATGATATCTCATTGTAGTTTTGATTTGCATTTCTCTAATGAGTAAAGATGTTGAGCATCCTTTCATGTGTTTGTTGGCAGTCTGTATATCTTCTGTGGAGAAATGTCTATTTAGGTCTTCTGCCCATTTTTGGATTGGGTTGTTTGTTTTTTTGTTATTGAGCTGCATGAGCTGCTTATAAATTTTGGAGATTAATCCTTTGTCAGTTGCTTCATTTGCAAATATTTTCTCCCATTCTGAGGGTTGTCTTTTGGTCTTGTTTATGGTTTCCTTTGCTGTGAAAAAGCTTTTAAGTTTCATTAGGTCCCATGTGTTTATTTTTGTCTTTATTTCCATTTCTCTAGGAGGTGGGTCAAAAAGGAGCTTGCTGTGATTTATGTCATAGAGTGTTCTGCCTATGTTTTCCTCTAAGAGTTTGATAGTGTCTGGCCTTACATTTAGGTCTTTAATCCATTTTGAGCTTATTTTTGTGTATGGTGTTAGGGAGTGATCTAATCTCATACTTTTACATGTCCCTATCCAGTTTTCCCAGCACCACTTATTGAAGAGACTGTCCTTTCTCCACTGTACATTCCTGCCTCCTTTATCAAAGATAAGGTGACCATATGTCCGTGGGTTTAACTCTGGGCTTTCTATCTTGTTCCATTGATCTATCTTTCTGTTTTTGTGCCAGTACCATACTGTCTTGATTACTGTAGCTTTGTAGTATAGTCTGAAGTCAGGGAGCCTGATTCCTCCAGCTACATTTTTCGTTCTCAAGATTGCTTTGGCTATTCGGGGTCTTTTGTGTTTCCATACAAATTGTGAAATTTTTTGTTCTAGTTCTGTGAAAAATGCCAGTGGTAGTTTGATAGGGATTGCATTGAATCTGTAGATTGCTTTTGGTAGTAGAGTCATTTTCACAATGTTGATTCTTCCAATCCAAGAACATGGTACATCTCTCCATCTATTTGTATCATCTTTAATTTCTTTCATCAGTGTCTTATAATTTTCTGCATACAGGTCTTTTGTCTCCTTAGGTAGGTTTATTCCTAGATATTTTATTCTTTTTGTTGCAATGGTAAATGGGAGTGTTTCCTTGATTTCACTTTCAGATTTTTCATCATTAGTATATAGGAATGCCAGAGATTTCTGTGCATTAATTTTGTATCCTGCAACTTTACCAAATTCATTGATTAACTCTAGTAGTTTTCTGGTAGCATCTTTAGGATTCTCTATGTATAGTATCATGTCATCTGCAAACAGTGACAGCTTTACTTCTTCTTTTCCAATTTGTATTCCTTTTATTTCCTTTTCTTCTCTGATTGCTGTGGCTAAAACTTCCAAAACTAGGTTGAATAAGAGTGGTGAGAGTGGGCAACCTTGTCTTGTTCCTGATCTTAGTGGAAATGGTTTCAGTTTTTCACCATTGAGGATGATGCTGGCTGTGGGTTTGTCATATATGGCCTTTATTATGTTGAGGAAAGTTCCCTCTATGCCTACTTTCTGCAGGGTTTTTATCATAAATGGGTGTTGAATTTTGTCGGAAGCTTTCTCTGCATCTATTGAGATGATCATATGGTTTTTCTCCTTCAATTTGTTAATATGGTGTATCACGTTGATTGATTTGCGTATATTGAAGAATCCTTGCATTCCTGGAATAAACCCCACTTGATCATGGTGTATGATCCTTTTAATGTGCTGTTGGGATTCTGTTTGCTAGTATTTTGTTGAGGATCTTTGCATCTATGTTCATCAGTGATATTGGCCTGTAGTTTTCTTTCTTTGTGACATCCTTGTCTGGTTTTGGTATCAAGGTGATGGTGGCCTCGTAGAATGAGTTTGGGAGTGTTCCTCCCTCTGCTATATTTTGGAAGAGTTTCAGAAGGATAGGTGTTAGCTCTTCTCTAAATGCTTGATAGAATTCGCCTGTGAAGCCATCTGGTCCTGGGCTTTTGTTTGTTGGAAGATTTTTTACCACAGTTTCAATTTCAGTGCTTGTGATTGGTCTGTTCATATTTTCGATTTCTTCCTGATTCAGTCTTGGCAGGTTGTGCATTTCTAAGAATTTGTCCATTTCTTCCAGGTTGTCCATTTCTTTGGCATAGAGTTGCTTGTAGTAATCTCTAATGATCTTTTGTATTTCTGCAGTGTCAGTTGTTACTTCTCCTTTTTCATTTCTAATTCTATTGATTTGAGTCTTCTCCCTTTTTTTCTTGATGAGTCTGGCTAATGGTTTATCAATTTTGTTTATCTTCTCAAAGAACCAGCTTTTAGTTTTATTGATCTTTGCTATCGTTTCCTTCATTTCTTTTTCATTTATTTCTGATCTGATTTTTATGATTTCTTTCCTTCTGCTAAGTTTGGGATGTTTTTTTTCTTCTTTCTCTAATTGTTTTAGGTGCAAGGTTAGGTTGTTTATTCGAGATGTTTCTTGTTTCTTAAGGTGGGATTGTATTGCATAAACTTCCCTCTTAGAACTGCTTTTGCTGCATCCCATAGGTTTTGGGTCGTCGTGTCTCCATTGTCATTTGTTTCTAGGTATTTTTTAATTTCCTCTTTGATTTCTTCAGTGATCACTTCGTTATTAAGTAGTGTATTGTTTAGCCTCCATGTGTTTGTATTTTTTACAGCTCTTTTCCTGTAATTGATATCTAGTCTCATAGCATTGTGGTCAGAAAAGATACTTGATACAATTTCAATTTTCTTAAATTTACCAAGGCTTGATTTTTGACCCAAGATATGATCTATCCTGGAGAATGTTCCATGAGCACTTGGGAAGAAAGTGTATTCTGTTGTTTTTGGATGCAATGTCCTATATATCAATTCATTCCATCTTGTTTAGTGGAGCATTTAAAGCTTGTGTTTCCTTATTTATTTTCATTTTGGATGATCTGTCCATTGGTGAAAGTGGGGTGTTAAAGTCCCCTACTATGAGTGTGTTACTGTCAATTTCTCCTTTTATGGCTGTTAGTATTTGCCTTATGTATTGAGGTGCTCCTATGTTTGGTGCATAAATATTTACAATTGTTATATCTTCTTCTTGGATCGATCCCTTGATCATTATGTAGTGTCCTTCTTTGTCTCTTCTAGTAGTCTTTATTTTAAAGTCTATTTTGTCTGATATGAGAATTGCTACTCCAGCTTTCTTTTGGTTTCCATTTGCATGGAATATCTTTTTCCATCCCCTTACTTTCAGTCTGTATGTGTCCCTAGGTCTGAAGTGGGTCTCTTGTAGACAGCATATATATGGGTCTTGTTTTTGTATCCATTCTGCCAGTCTATGACTTTTGTTTGGAGCATTTAATCCATTTCCATTTAAGGTAATTATCAATATGTATGTTCCTATTACCATTTTCTTAATTGTTTTGGGTTTGTTATTATATGCCTTTTCCTTCTCTTGTGTTTCCTGCCTAGAGAAGTTCCTTTAGCATTTGTTGTAAAGCTGGTTTGGTGCTGCTGAATTCTGTTAGCTTTTCCTTGTCAGTAAAGCTTTTAATTTCTCCATCGGATCTCAATGAGATCCTTGCTGGGTAGAGTAATCTTGGTTGTCGGTTTTTCCCTTTCATCACTTTAAATATGTCCTGCCACTCCCTTGTGGTTGCAGAGTTTCTGCTGAAAGATCAGCTGTTAACCTTATGGCGATTCACTTGTATGTTGGTTTTCCCTTGCTGCTTTTAATATTTTTTCTTTGTGTTTAATTTTTTATAGTTTTATTAATATGTGTCTTGGCGTGTTTCTCCTTGGATTTATCCTGTATGGGACTCTCTGTGCTTCCTGGACTTGATTAACTATTTCCTTACCCATATTAGGGAAGTTTTCAACTATAATCTCTTCAAATATTTTCTTAGTCTGTTTCTTTATCTCTTCTTCTTCTGGTACCCCTATCATTCGAATGTTGGTGCGTTTAATGTTGTCCTAGAGGTCTCTGAGACTGTCCTGAATTCTTTTCATTCTTTTTTCTTTATTCTGCTCTGAAGTAGTTTTTTCCACGATTTTATCTTGCAGGTCACTTATCTTTTCTTCTGCCTAAGTTATTCTGCTATTGATTCCTTCCAGAGAATTTTTAATTTCATTTATTGTGTTGTTCATCATTTGTTTGCTTTTTAGTTCTTCTAGGTCCTTGTTAAACGTTTCTTGTATTTTCTCCATTCTATTTCCACGATTTTGGATCATCTTTACTATGATTATTCTGAATTCTTTTTCAGGTAGACTGCTTATTTCCTCTTCTTTTGTTTGGTCTGCTGGGTTTTTGCCTTGCTCTTTCATTTGCTCTATGTTTCTCTGTCTTTTCATTTTTCTTAACTTACTGTGTTTGGTTTCTCCTTTTCGCAGGCTGCAGGTTTGTAGTTCCTGTTGTTTTTGGTGTCTTTTCCCAGTGGCTAAGGTTGTTTCAGTGGGTTGTGTAGGGTTCCTGGTGGAGGGGACTAGAGCCTGTTTTCTGGTGGATGAGGCTGGATTTTGTCTTTCTGGTGGTCAGGACCACGTCCAGTGGTGTGTTTTGGGGTGTCTGTGACCTCATTATGATCTTAGGCAGCCTCTCTGCTAATGGATGGGTTTGTGTTTGTGTCTTGCTAGTTGTTTGGCATAGGGTGTCCAGCACTGTAGCTTGCTGGTCGTTGAGTGGAGCTCAACATCTTAGCGTTGAGATGGAGATCTCTGGGAGAGCTTTTGTTGTTTGATATTACGTGGAGCCGGGAAGTCTCTGGTGGACCAATGTCCTGAACTCAGCTCTCCCACCTCAGAGGCACAGGCCTGACACCCAGCTGGAGCACCAAGACCCTGTCAGCCACACGGCTCAGAAGAAAAGGGAGTAAAAAAGAAAGAAAGAAAAATATAAAATAAAATAAACTTTTGAAAATAAAAAATAAATAATTTCTAAAATAAAAAAATTGAAGAGTAATAAAAAAAGAGAAAGAAAGAAAGAAGAGAGCAACTAAACCAAAAAGCAAATCCACCAATGATAAGAAGTGCTAAAAAGTATACTAAAAAAAAAAGCAAGATAAAAAAAAAAAAGGACAGACAGAACGCTAGGACAAATGGTAAAAGCAAAGCTATACAGACAAAATCACACACAGAAGCATACACATACACACTTACAAAAAGAGAAGAAGGAAAAAAATATGTATATCCTTGCTCCCAAACTCCGCCGCCTCAATTTTGGGATGTTTCGTTGTCTATTCAGGTGTTCCACAGATGCAGGGTGCATCAAGTTGATTGTGGAGATTTAATCTGCTGCTCCTGAGGCTGCTGGGAGAGATTTCCCTTTCTTTTCTTTGTTCGCACAGCTCCCGGGGTTCAGCTTTGGATCTGGCCCCACCTCTGCATGTAGGTCGCCTGAGGGCGTCTGGTCTTCGCTCAGACAGGACAGGGTTAAAGGAGCCGCTGATTCAGGGCGTCTAGCTCACTCAGGCCGGGGGGAGGGAGGGGTACGGATGCTTGGGGAGCCTGCGGTGGCCTCGCGGGACGTTGCACCAGCCTGAGGTGTGCCGTGCGTTCTCCTGGGGAAGTTGTCCCTGGATCCCGGGACGCTGGCAGCAGCGGGCTGCACAGGCTCCCGGGAGGGGAGGTGTGGAGAGTGACCTCTGCTCGCACACAGGCTTCTTGGTGGCGGCAGCAGTGGCCTTAGAGTCTCATGCCCGTCTCTGTGGTCCGTGCTGTTAGCCGCGGCTCGCGCCTGTCTCTGGAGCTCCTTTAAGCAGCGCTCTGAATCCCCTCTGCTCGCGCACCAGGAAACAAAGAGGCAAGAAAAAGTCCCTCATCTCTTTGGCAGGTCCAGGCTTTTCCCCGGACTCCCTCCCGGCCAGCCGTGGCGCACTAGCCCCCTGCAGGCTGTGTTCATGCCGCCAACCCCAGTCCTGCCCCTGCACTCTGACCGAAGCCCAAGCCTCAGCTCCCAGCCCCGCCCGCCCTGGCGGGCGAGCAGACAAGCCTCTCGGGCTGGTGAGTGCTGGTCGGCACCGATCCTCTGTGCGGGAATCTCTCCGCTTTGCCCTCCATGCCCCTGTGGCTGTGCTCTCCTCCGTGGCCCCGAAGCTTTCCCCCTCCGCCACCCGCAGTCTCCGCCCGCGAAGTTTCCTCCTAGTGTGCGGAAACATTTTCTCCTTCATGGCTCCCTCCCACTGGTGCAGGTCCAGTGCCTATTCTTTGTCTCTGTTTTTCCTTTTTTCTTTTGCCCTACCCAGGTACGTGGGGAGTTTCTTGCCTTTTGGGAGGTGTGAGGTCTTCTGCCAGCGTTCAGTAAGTGTTCTCTAGGAGCTGTTCCACATGAAGATGTATTTCTGATGTATTTGTGGGGAGGAAGGTGATCTCCACGTCTTACTCCTCCACCATCTTGAAGGTCTCTCTCTGGTAATTTGTGTCTTTTAAAGAACATGTCCATGTCATCCGAGTTAACAGATTTATTGGCATAACATTTTCCCTAATTTTTTACCATTTTAATGCCCATGCTTATAATGATGCCCTCTCTTTAATTCCTGAAACTGATAAGTTGTGATTTCTCTCAGTTTTTCTTTCATCTTGCTAGGAATTTAACAATTTTATGAATGTTTTTGAAAAACCCACTTTTCAGTTCAAAGATTTTTCTCTTTTTTTTGTTTTCTATTTCAATTATTTCTGTGCTTTAGCATTTCTTTCCTTCTACTTTGTCTCTGATTTGCTATTTTTATGGTGGATCTTTAGATTATTGACATAAAACTTTTTTCATTTTCGCATATAAACATTTGAAAATATAAGCATCCCTGTAATCACATCTTTATTTGCTTAGCTTCAAGTCTTCAGCTGCATATCATAAATTTTTATATGCTGTATTTTCACTATCATTCAGCTCAATATATTTATACTTCTTGTAATTTAATTCATTGACCTTAGCTTATTTGGAAATACATTACTTAATGTCCATGTATTTGAGGATTTTAAAAGATATCTTTCTGTTTTTAATTTTTAATTTCACTTTCTTATAATCTAAGAATAATAGGGTCTTTATGATTTCCCTGTTTACACTTGTTGAGACTTGTTTTATACCCCAGCTTATAGTCTGTATTTATCCCATAAGCAGTTGAAAGGAACATGTATTCTGTAGCTGTTGGATGGGGTAGTGTTCTATAAATAACAAAATTGGTGGATGGTGTTGTCAAATCTTCTATAAGCCTACTGATTTTTTTGTTTACCATTTCTGTCAATTACAGGGAAGGTAGTATAACCTTTAACTAGAGTTGGCAATTGATCTAATTCTCCTTTCAATTCTGTCAGTTTTCTTCATGTATTTTGAAACTCTTCCCAGGTTTATCTACACCTAGGATTGTTACATCTGTTTGATGAATTGAGCAGTTTATCACTATGAAATTTGATCTCAGGTGCTAATTCACCTTGATCTCAGGTGCTAATTCTTGTCTTTCAGTCTACTTTGACTGATATTAATATAGCTACCTCCACTTTCTTATGCTTATTTAGTGCATGCATATGTATGCATGGAATGTCTTTTTCCATTTTTATTTATTTATTATTTTCAACCTGGCTTTGTATTGATGCCTAAAGTGCATTTCCTATAGGTAGTAAATAGTTGGCCTTGCATTTTAATCCGTTCTGAGGGTCTCTTCCTTTAAAGTGGAACAGTTAATCCAATTACATTTAATGTAATTATTCCTATGGGGAGTTAAGTTCATTATCTTACTCTTTCATATTTGCCCAATATGTTTTTCTTTTTGATGGAGTTGTTTTAATATTTCATTATTTTTAGCTATATTTCCTAATTTGATTATGGTTATTTTTTAGTGGTTGCTACAGAGATTAGAATGTATATTTTTAAACTTATTGTCCTGTTGGACAATATCAGATTTAGCCTCATGGGGTTGCTACCCTTAGTTATCATAGGAGTCATGAGAAGGAGCCTGCATCCAGCTGTGAGATCCAGAAAGGCTGCATGCAGTTAGTGTGGTACCAGCATTTTCATCCAGTAGTGTTATAGTTTTATTTTTCTTACACCAAATCATTGATCCACCTAGCATTTATTTTGATATTAAGAGTGAGAATAGGAATCCATTTGCTGTTCAGATGGCTACCCAGTCATGACCACTATTTTACTTCAGTTGATTTGAAATGCTACCTCGATTGTATACTAAATTTTCCATTTCCTCACTTTCATTCACTTCTATTGATCTGTCTGTCATATACCAGTGCTGCACACTTAAGTACTGCTGCTTGATACTGCTAATATCTGGTAGATCAAAACCCCTTATACAATTCTTTCAGTATTTTTCTGTACCATCTCACTTATTTTCTGCATAAACGTTAGAATCTAGAAAGAAATCACAATAGATGGGAGCCAGATTGCATTAAAGTTGTGGATAAACAGAGAGGGGTTAGCACCTTCTAAAATGTATATTGTGTGTTACAGTTTGCCTTCCAGAAGGTGACACTTATCATGCTTATGATCTTCCTGCCTGCTTTTCTGAAGCCTCTTCATAACCAACTAGTGGCCTTATGGTTGTCAGTTATCATCTCATTTTCTTTGCTAATTTTCTAGGTTAAAATAGTTTAATTCACACTTAACATTTATTGTTGGGGCTTTAGGAGTCCAATAAGTAACACCGCTTTCCCCTCTTAGATTCAGAGCTCATTGATTGCTCACAACCATAAGAGATCAAACCATCCATTATTACTAGAAAGCTGATTGGAGGACTTAGTTTCCGTCTGTGGCCGAGTGGACCTGCTGCTATTTCACTTCCAGATTTGAGAGTCATCTGTCCTGCTGGCCAGTGTCAGACTTCCCTCACAGGGTTGCTACCCTTAACGTATGGCAGAGAGTAGACCAGGATGAATGCGCAGTGGACAGATCCAAGGAGGGAGAACCCATAAACGGAGCCATGAAACCCAGTTTCTCTTCCCAGTCTCTTCCGTCATATATGCACCTTTCCTTCCCTGGAGGAGCTGGGATTGGAGGCGAGGTCAGGAGTACTTCTCTAATAGAAGTTCCTGCACACGGAAACAAGGATGGGGCAGGTGAAGGGGATGGGGGCAGGATATTCTCTTTAAATACTTAATAATGTAGTTGAACTTTCCCCCTTAGGTTTGTCAGCTATTTGTTATTCTTTTCTTGAATAGTAATTCACATCCTTTGGTCACTTTGTTGTTGAGCTATTTGTCTTCTCATATTGACTTGTGAAGAGCTATTTATATATTATGGCACTGCTCTGTTGTGAGTCAAAATTTTGGATGAACAGCACTATCATCCATTTCTTACTAAGCATTTTTAGGTGTTTTTTTCCTCAGTTATTTTATTTTTCTTGTCACTAAATGGGATCCAATTTTCAATGTTATTTTAGCAATGGCATTTTCTTATATTGATATATATATATAAATTCTGGGACTAGTGTGTTTATTAAAATGTCTTGCTGGTTTTAGTAGATGTTCAGTTGATTTTCTTGTGTTTCTTAGGTAACTAATCATGTCACCTATAAGTAATTTCTCTTTTTAAACATTTATTTCTCTGAATTATTTTTTACTGTTTTATTGCAGTCTCTCAAACATAAAGAACAGTTTAAAAACACTTGTGCAAATAGCAGGAATCCCTCTTATGTTTGGTCTTTAATGTGAAGGCCCCTGGCATTTCACCATTGATTATGATATTGACTGTAGATTTAAGATGCAAGTTCATTATTTCAAGGAAAACTCTATTTCTGGTTTTCAAGTAGGAATTTAAAAAAAAATCAGTATTGGATTTCGAATTTACTAACTGCCTTTTAGACCCTTAATGAGGCACTGCATCTTCCCCCCGCTTTTAATCTTTTGACCTACTGATATAAATACTCATTGGCTTATAGCTATAATTATTCATTGATGGATTTCTCAATATCAAAATCTCCTTACATTTTGGGGACATATCCAACTCTGTATCATATTTTTAACATGCTGCTGAATTTAATTTCCTAATGTTCTAATTAAGGTTGTTCACATCTCTATTAAGTAGGCAAAGAGGTTTTTTTTTTTTTTTTTTTTTTTTTTTTTGCAGTACGCGGGCCTCTCACTGCTGTGGCCTCTCCCGTTGTGGAGCACAGGCTCCGGACGCGCAGGCTCAGCGGCCATGGCTCACGGGCCCAGCCGCTCCGCGGCATGTGGGATCATCCCGGACTGAGGCACAGACCCATGTCCCCTGCATCGGCAGGCGGACTCTCAACCACTGCACCACCAGGGAAGCCCGCAAAGCAGTTTTATATCATTTGTGTATTGACATATACTGCTTAATAAACTGCCCCAAAGTCAGTGGCTTCAAACAGTAAAAGATTTCTTTGGCTCGTGACTCTGCAAGTCGGGGGTTGACATTGAGCAGTTCTGGTCTCTGCAAGGCTTGCTGGTGTGTTTGTATGTCTACTGTCCACAGGGTAACTGGGCTCCGCTCCACATGTCTGTCCTTCTCTCCAGCAGGCTAGCCCAGGCTCCTTCTCACAGGAAGGTGGAGGAACAAGATGGAACAAGCCCTAATGCGAAAGCCCATTTCAAGTCTCTGCTTGGGTCCTACCTGCTAACATTCCATTATGTGTCAGGTAGTCAAACCCAGAATCCAGGGATAGGGAAATGGGCAAAGTCATATCCCAGCCCCAAAGCTGCACGGTCCTTGGGGTAAAGATAGAGGGACAGTGAATTATTAGGGCCATTCTAGCAACCACCTGTAATCCTAAAGTTTCCTTTGTCCTGTCTGTGGGTGTGCATGTGTATTTTTTGGGGATAGCAAAAATAATATGAGAATAATTTGCCTTTGGGGGCTTTAAAAGCTCTCCTTTGGGCCCAGCATCTATATAGAACATAAATCTTGTACAGATTTTTCAACTTCTTATGTGGTCATTGGTTTTGCCATTTCTTAGCCAATTTTTTTTTTTTTTTTTTTTTTTGCGGTATGCGGGCCTCTCACTGTTGTGGCCCCCCCCGTTGCGGAGCACAGGCTCCGGATGCGCAGGCCCAGCGGCCATGGCTCACGGGCCCAGCCGCTCCGCGGCACATGGGATCCTCCCAGACCGGGGCACGAACCCGTATCCCCTGCATCGGCAGGCGGACTCTCAACCACTGCGCCACCAGGGAGGCCCCAATTTTTTTTTAACTTAGTCTTTCCTAGAAAATCTTTGTTTATTCATGCTTCACATGGTAGTATAAATAATGCATAGTACTTGGTGGTAATTTAAATTCTGTACCTGTAATTATACTCATTTACAATTTATTTTTCTCCTTGTTTGGACTTAGAGTTTTACATAGGTATTTGGTCTGTCTGAAGAATTAAGACTTGAATTTATTAATCAAATCTATTGCTTTTATTTCTGGCTTCTAATTTAATAATTTCTGCTTTTATTTCTTAACTCCTTCCTCTTAAGTTTCATTGTTTTGGTTTTGGTTTTTTCTAATTTAATGCTTAGTTCATTTATATTCATATCTCTTAATCATAAAAGCATTTTAAAACTATGCCTTTTCCTGCTAGTAAATTTTTGGCTCCCCCCACCCACCATATACTTTGATGTGTAGCATTCTTTAGACAGAAGTTGAGACATTTTCTACCTTTTGTTTTCTTGTTTCTGTGGAGAATTGCTGTTTGAAGATTGACACAAATCTTTTGGAGGACAGATATTCTGTGAACTACTAAATTCCAAGACTGAGGCAAATTTTAACAGAAATATGTGAAAAACCACATCTCCTTATTTTGCCACCACTACAAAAAAAACGAGTATAGATTTAGAATTCCATCAATTGAGTATCTCTTTTGAGTCCTCCTCTTTTCAAAAAAATTTTCTTAGCAGTGGATATCTGATATCTTGACATGGTCAATTCCATGGCATTAACTTTGCAAATGGATGCAGTAGAAGACTTGGATGTTCATGAATATTTTTTCTCTCCAAAGACTACATCCACAGAGCTTTCATTCTGAATAGCCAACCAGTTTGTTCTCATCATTAAACATGATGTTTCCATTAAAACCCTAGTCTTAAAAAAATTAATGATGAAAATTTTAGTCAAATTTAAATGTCATTAGCAGGTATAATTGCCAGTAAGGTATTTAGAATATAAAGAATTATGGGATTTCAGAATGTGGAAGAAACTCACCCAGTTCTGTGATTACTGACCTTTTTCATCATTCTCTACATGAATGTTTATTGAGCATCTACTGCATCCCAGACACCACTGGCAGTTACTTCCAAATCCTCCCTCACCCTTCCTTCCAGAGCAGAGGAGGAAGTTATTGAGTTATTTGAAAGCCAAGGTTTTCAGGGAACCGATTGCAATAGACAAACCAGCATTATCGTGGGATGCATTCTGGGGCTTTAATTTTCATAAAAATGACTCCCAGCATCCTGATACTACATCCTTGGAACTCCAAGAAGCCAGGGTGACAAACTGTAAATCTGTCATTTTTCAGATAAGGAAGGTAAGGCTGAGAAGGTCAAAGGACTGTCCAAAGATAGATGCCAAACAAGTAAAGGAGCAGGATTTTATGGAGGCATAGATGGAATATCAATGGGAAAGTAAGCTAAGTAAATACATGCAAATATCTTTCACTTTTAAAAAAGTTTTGTTATCAGTATAAAAGTTATTTAAAATCTGTCGTCAAATTTAATTAATTTTTTTATTGAAGTATAGTTGATTTTCAATGTTGTGTTAATTATTGCTGTACAGCAAAGTAATTCACATATGTGTATATGTGTGTGTGTGTATATATATATATATATATATATATATATATATATATATATATATACACATTCTTTTTAAAAACATATTCTTTACCATTATGGTTTATCATAGGATGTTGAATATAGTTCTTTGTGTTATACAGTAGGACTTTGTTGTTTATCCATTCTATATGTTAAAACTTGCATCTGCTAAACCCAACCTCCCACTCCATCCCTTCTCCAACACCCTCCCCCTTGGCAACCACCAGTCTGTTCTCTATGTCTGTGATTCTGTTTCATAGATAAGTTCATTTGTGGCACATTTTATTTTAATTTATTTATTTATTTATTAATTTTTGGCTGCGTTGGGTCTTCATTGCTGCGCGCGCGCTTTCTCTAGTTGCAGCAAGCAGGGGCTACTCTTTGTTGTGGTACGCGGGCTTCTCATTGCAGTGGCTTCTTGTTGTGGAGCACAGGCTCCAAGCGCGCGGGCTCAGTAGTTATGGCGCACAGGCTTAGTTGCTCCGTGGCATGTGGGATCTTCCTGGACCAGGGATCAAACCTGTGTCCCCTGGACTGGCAGGTGGATTCTTAACCACTGCACCACCAGGGAAGTCCTGTGGCATATTTTAGATTCCACATATAAGTGATATCATATGGTATTTGTCTTTCTCTTTCTGACCTACTTCACGTAGTATGATAATCTCTAGTTGCATCCATGTTGCTGCAAATGGCATTATTTCATTCTTTTTAATGGCTGAGTAGTATTCCATTGTACATATGTACCACATCTTCTTTATCCATTCATCTGTCGATGGACACTTAGGTTGTTTCCATGTCTTGGCTATTGTGAACAGTGATGCTAGTGAACAGCGATGAAAAAAGGGGTGCATGTATCTTTTTGAATTACAGTTTTGTCTTTAATTAAAATATGCCCAGGAGTGGGATTGCTGGATCATATAGTATTTCTGTTTTTAGTTTTCTGGGGACTCTTTATACTGTTCTCCATAGTGGCTGTACCAACTTACATTCCCACCAACAGTGTAGGAGGGTTCCCTTTTCTCCACACCCTCTCCAGCATTTGTTATTTGTAGACTTTTTAATGATGGCCATTCTGACTGGTGTGAGGTGGTACTTCATTGTAGTTCTGATTTGCATTTCTCTAGTAGTTAGCGATATCGAGCATCTTTTCATGTGCCTATTGGCCACCTGTATGTCTTCTTTGGAGAAATGTCTATAAAATCTGTCATCAAATTTAAATGGCTACCTTCCTTTGGCATTGCCTTTGGGCCTGTGGAAGTTGCTGTAAACATGATTCCCTGGCTAGGCTTAAGACATGATCTTGTAGACTTGGGAGGGGGCGTTATCCCTGGGGAATGGGTTTCCACAGGTCAGGGCACCTGGATGCCTACGGTCAGCTCTTTGTGCCAGAGAAGTCAGTTGGTTACAGAAGGCAGTTTCCCCTTCTTTTTAGGGGACTCTGGAAGGTTCATTATGAAATCTTTCCAAAGGTACATGAGCAGGGCCAGGCTAGACCTGGATTGCATTAGCTTTGTCTACTCACAAACAGCGGGCAGCATTAGAAGAGTCATAAATCTCTTATTTGCATTTTTTTTTTGTGACCAGAGCCCCTCATGTAACTCAGCTCTTTAACAAACAGGTTGAGATTCTCTGCAGATCAAATAGAAAAAAACGACAATCTCATGTAACCCCAGTGTCTGCCGAGTTTTCTCACCATGTGTCTGTTTACACATGTGGCTTTCTCAGTCCGGAGTGTTGTCCTGCGTGCTCCCTCTTGGTGCCTCTCCCCTCTGTCCCTCAGAAGCCTCCTGACCACAGTCCTGCCCTCTTGCCTCCACCACGGGTTCCTTTCTCTGCGTCGGGGTGGGCATCCTCCATGGGGGCTCCACCATCTTGGTCTGACACCATTGTCTTCTCCACTCATAGTGTGAAATCTTTCTGAGCTGGGCTAGTGACCTATGACTCTTGACCCCAAGACAAGGCAGGTGCTCCATAAAGGCCGGCAGGTTAAATACTGACCTCATGATGCTGTGAGGTCCTTGATACCAGAGTTCAGGTCTCAGACATCTCCTGTTATCAGGCGTTGCATCCATTTAAGGATGCAGAGTGTGTGGTGATTCCCTTTGACTCTGTGGGCTGTATGCAGTACACAGGAGATGCTCAAATGTCCCAAGGATGAAGGATGGATGTTCTGGAGAAGTAAAGAGAAGCCTGCTTTGATCATGGTGGGAATCACCACATAGGGACGTGTCCATAGCAAAAACAGCCTTTGTGCTTCTATTTTAGGGTGGTGGTCAGGGGCTGTTGGTTCAAAGGCCTGGGTCTCTAAGACCATTGGTCCACCAGATGGCTTGCATTGGAATTACCTGCGAGATCTTTTTAGGAATGCAGATTCATACCCCACCTGGTACCCAACCCTGATTGAGGATCTCATCTCTGCTGTTTTTTGGGGGGTGCTGCTTGTTTATCAACCCTCTTAAGTAATTCAACTCATAGCAGTGCTGACCGACTGTGGTCTAAGCAGTCCATCCACTGCCAACTTTCTCAATTTGGTGTTGAGTTCTCCATGACTTTTTAATTTTTAATTAATTAATTAATTTTTAAATTTATTTGATTGAAGTCTAGTTGATTTACAATGTTGTGTTAATTTCTGCTGTACAGCAAAGTGATTCAGTTATACATATATATATATATATTCTTTTTCATATTCTTTTCCATTGTGGTTCATCACAGGATATTGAATATAGCTCCCTGTGCTCTACAGTAGGGCCTTGTTGTTTACCCATATTCTCTCTATAATAGTTTGCACCTGCAAACCCCAGACTCCCAATCCATCCATCTCACCGACCACCTCCATCCATCTCACCGACCACCACCCACTTGGCAACCACAAGTCCATGATTGTTTTATTTGTGTGTATCACCTGTGCTATGGTTTACTTACATAATTTGTTTCTTAATTTATCCTAAATTTTCCTTTAAGTCAATATACATATTTGACTTAAATTTATTTAAGAAGAAAATTGTACTTCCATAGTATAAATAGAAGGCCAGTTTCACTTGTCATAAATATTACAAAAATCAAGCAAAGGAAAACAAAACACTGCTTTTAAATTCCAAACCGTGGTGCCTGTGGATGTCCCTGAGCAGGAGGCTTGCTCCTCCACGAGGAGGGCGGGTAGCTGGGGGCGAGGGAGGTGGGAGGCCCATTGTACCCAACAGCCTTTGTCTCCACTAGAAGACTTGGGAGGGCACCCAGAAGGCAGTAACTTGTCGCCCCATTGACCTAATGTTATACCCGAGAGTATCTGGCGCGCAGCCCGCTGGTGGGTCTGAGCCTTCAAGGGGCCCTTATGTGTGTTGGGTCCCAAGAGAATGGAGGTCTGAGTTCCTTCAGTGACAATCCTAGACCACTTGGTAGAGGGGAGAAGGCCAAGTTACAGTGATGGAAGGGAGGGTCCAGAGCCCTCCTGTGACCTGTGACAGCTTTCCATGGTCCACCGCTGGGTGTGAGTCCCAAGACAGGTGAAGGCCAAGGGCTGGGATCAGGGGATGTGTAGACAACACCTGAAGCCAACTGGAGCCTCTGGGGGCGCAGTGTCCCCCACTGGAGGTGACGAGGCTGGGCAAGCAGGGCACAGATGGAGGCAGTGTCCTGTTAATGGGGAGGCTGGCATTTCCTTCCTGGACCCTGGACCCAGACCATGAAAACCAGGGAGCGTTTTCATGCACAACACATGACATCGTCTGGAACTCATCTCTCTCTGGCATGTCCGTTCAACATGTTTGTGTAGCATGTGGTAGGACCAAGGTGATGTGCTGGGGCTGTGGTCACAGAGGAGAGTCACACCGTCTCTCTCTCAAGGGGCCAGCGCCCAGGCGGCCCGGTGATGACCACCTGCCCTGCCTCAGGCTCTGTGTCAGGAAGAGCAGACCCAGTGCTCAGAGGGCCCAGGGCAGGATGGGTTACTCCTGGCAAAAGGATTTGGGCCACTTTCCAGGTGGCTAGAGTCTGCTGTACCCCGAGCAAGCAAGGTGACCTCCAGTGAGGCAGAGAACCAGCCTGTCCGTCAGATGGGAGATGCCACTGTTGTGCGTGCGGCTGGCAGAGGGCAGAGCTGGCAGGAGTGCCAGTCACAGCCAGACCACATCTGGGGAGGTCCAGGTAGCTGCAGGAAATCTGAAGTTGGGGGAGAAAGCCAGGGGACAGATGTGAAACGTCAGGGGGCCTCAGTTGCTTGGAGAGGTGAGCTTGGCCCTCAGGGCCTGAGAGCCATGGTCCTTGGATGTCTCTTTGCCAACAGCCCAGCTTCTCTTGAAAGCCTGCCCATCGCCAAGCCCTGTTCCCTCTAACAGAAGCAGCTGATTTGGACACGCTGGGAAGGAGGTGGCAGTGTGGTGTCCCCAACAGATGGGAGGCCAGCATGAGCATGAAAGCCTGGAAGGTTAGAGGGGATCGTCCAACAGCCCAGACCACAGTGACTCTGGGTCTCAGGTGACCGCGGCAAGGTGAAGCCCCGGGGTTTGAGCTGACCCTCTGCCAGCTGCCAGGAAGCATTTGGCTTCCCCAGGGCTCACTCCCATCCACCCCGTCCCCAATCCCACCCCTGGGTAAAAAGGGGCCCGTACAACCTACTGCAGCATTGTTGAGCTGAGTGAGATAGCGTACAGGGAAAGCATATTGTAAACTGTAAACCGGGAGACGCCTGGTACAAGACTGTCATTAAGGACCACACACGCTCATACACACAGGTCTCCCTACAAAATCTTCTAAGAAATGAGCAAAGTCAAGCTCTGGGGCAGGAGCTTCCTTCAGTGCTGGTGACAGTGAAGGACAAAGTGAGTCTAACTGTCAACCCTGCAGGCAGCTGTCACTGTCCCAGGCCTGAATTCCTCTTTCCCCTCCCCCTCCCTTTCTCAAAGTCTGCCCTCCAGGCCTCTAGAGAACTCTGCCGACTGAGTGTGTGTGTGTGTGTGTGTGTGCGTGTGTGTGATTTCAGGAGAGTTTCTCTCCATATGGCTCTGATTTACGCTGATGCTGTCAAGTTACAAAATATAAATTGTATTATTTCCACAGAAGATCAATGTGACAATTTCTTTGCTCCCCGCCCAGCCCTGCTCACAAAAAGTAATCTTTAGGACACACTGGAAGAGTTAGTGGAATTACAGTGCGTGCCAGCCCGTGGACCCTGCTTTCTTTGAGTTGTTTCAATTTTTCCATTTTCTGCTTGGGAACAGGGAGGTATTGAAATATTTACAAGAATATCATAGGCCAGCCAGTGGTAAATGTGTCTGCTCTCTAAGAGACTGGAGCTGTGTCTACAGTTGGGGGGAAAATGAAACATTTCAAAAGAAAAAGGGAAGTTTACAAACCTGTGTTTTTTTGACACTGTAAGCTAAATATCTATTTTTCAATAATTTTTGGGTTTCCTCTAGAAATTTGTTTTATGGGGAAAATCCCTTAGAACAGTCCAGTAGACCTGAGCATGCTTGCATACAAAAAAGGCACGATGCTAGCTTTTTCTGCTTTTGACTAGCAGAAGCGAACATGTTACAGATTTCATGTTCAAGTGGTTTTCCTAGATGAAGAGAGATTCAGAACTTTTGACCTTTATTAAAATACGAGTTGCCACCCTTGATAATTTCATTCTAAAGTTGGAGTTTTTGAGAACAGTATCCTCTTCGTTTCTGGCGTTCTGCAAATATTTGGCTTCTAGTGGGTCTTGGGCCTATATGGGCTCTAGCCTCTTCTAACAATTGCATACTACAACAGGCATCTCTAAGCAGTGGCCCACTCCTAAACTTAGCTTTCTTTAACATGTTTAAAAAGCAAATAATTTTGGTGTTGTGGTCTGCTGCAGATATTATTTGTACTTTAGCCAGGATATTAGTTGAGAACTGCAAAGCTCTCTAGGTTTTCCGTCTGTATATAAACCATGTGTTAGAAAGATATAAATTCAGTTTTGAAATATTCGTTAGACTGCTTTTGGCTTTCAGTCCATGCCAAACATGTGCTTTGGTGGCAGATGGAGTCATGTGGGCCCTTGGATGAAACTCTTTATTTCGTATAGACTTTGTCTTCTAGCAGTTGCATTAGACAAGTCGGGAGGTTACGAGGATACTGTTACTTAAGGGGTGTGTCCTCGAGTGAACCTAAGATCTCTTTTCCTCCTTTAAAATATGTCACTAGGTTGTTTGGTTTCAAATTCTGTGCTGTAGAAAATATTGTCATACACCCTGAATTGATGGAGGATAATTACGTTTCTGGTATTCGCATGTTAACTTCAAATTAGAAGTTGTTGTCCGTAGAACATGTTCCTAGAACATGTTGTTGTCCCTAGAACATGTCCCTAGAACAAGTTGTCCCTAGAACATGTTCCTAAGAGCTGGTTGAAATTTTTTGGCTTTGGGGCCAGTGAACTATTCACGGAAGCCTGACTCTAGCACTACCTGGTGAAACGGGCCTCCTAGTTCAGTCTGAATTTCAGATAAACATTGAATAATTTTTCAGTGTAAGTAGGGTCCCCAATAGTGCATGGAACATACTTATACTACAAAATCATTTGTTGATTATCTGAAATTCAGAATGAACTGGAGGTCAGATTTTTGTTTGCTACATCTGGCAACTTGACATAGATCCCAGTTTATTATTCACTGTCATAAACAGTGACTATCAAAGAAAATTACTCAGTGATGAAAGCTGGAGATGGAGGAGATCTCAGTCCAGCTCTTCCATGTAATAAAAACGAATGTTCTATTTGAACAAAGTCTGAAAGCAGACCAGGAGTAGATCACATCTATTGCACTTCTGATTGGAGTCAGGCCATTACCTGTTTTTTTTTTTTAACATCTTTATGGGAGTATAATTGCTTTACAATGGTGTGTTAGTTTCTGCTGTATAACAAAGTGAATCAGCTATACATATACATATATCGCCGTATCCCCTCCCTCTTGCGTCTCCCTCCCACCCTCACTGTCCCACCCCTCTAGGTGGTCACAGAGCACCGAGCTGAGCCATTACCTTTTTTCTCCTCATATACATCCATTTCCTCACGTTTCCACTCCTTGCTGTTTGTTTCTGTGTTGTGTAGATGGACCTGAGCTATAAGTCTAAGAAGCCTTTTTTTCCCTCCCTTGTCCTCTTCATACTCCTTCCCCCCACGCGTGAATGCCCAAATCCTGCCTCTTCAAGGCCTGGTATAATTGGCACCCCTTTGGTGGAGACTTCCTGGACCATCTCAACGACATTTTGTTTTCTACTTCAACTCTGGTTTCTCTTAAAGACGTTTATCCTTTTCTTCACTAGACTTTCTGCTCCTTGAGGGCAGAGTCAAATTTAATCTCTGGAAAGAACACCCAGCATGAAAGCTGCCAGGAAATCGACACTCGGAAAAGGTTTCTTTCCTTCCTTCCTTTCCTCTGTAATGGCTACTCCTAATTGAGTGCTACTGTGTACCGGGTGTTTCCACAAGCCATCTCCTTGAATTTTCTCAGCTATTCCACGGGTGCAGTACTGTGTACTCCATTGTACACATTAGAAAGGTCCCAACTTTGGTGAAAGGCAGAGCTTGAACTGTCGTTGATTCACATGGAACCCTGAAATGCTGTTGGCTTTTATCCGACACCACCTACCCACACACCACGCTGAACAGCAGAAGACAAATCCCCACTGGGTGTGTGACAGCCAGCCTCTACTCCTAGGGGAGGATTCTGGTTGACTCAGCAGTTGTTTGTTTGTTTGTTTTAGAAATAAGCCTGCTTAATATTCTTAACTCATAGTTTCACATGCATAAATTAGAACAAATTAGACCCATTAAAAATGGGCAGTATAGAACTGATAACCAACAAGGTCCTACTGTCTAGCACAGGGAACTATTCAATATCCTGTCATAAACCATAATGGAAAAGAATTTTAAAAATGAGCAAATAATCCTCAAACTAAGAAAAGAAAATATCTGATAAAAATGTGAGGGACTTCCCTGGTGGTCTAGTGGTTAAGACTCCACACTTCCAATGCAGGGGGCATGGGTTCAATCCGTGGTCGGGAACGAAGATCCCACATGCTGTGTAGCCAAAAAAAAAAAAAAAAAAAAAAGTGAAAAAGTTCAACCTCAGTGATGAATACATGCAAGTTGAAACAACAAAGAAATATGTTTTTTCCTTTACCAATGGTCATATATTTTTTAGAGGGCTTTTTCTTCCTAATGATTGTCTACTGAGTCGTCATCCTGCCAGGGCCTGGTCATTGTTGGATAGGTGGGAAGCAGTCACAGTTCAGATCCATCAAGGGCGGGCGGGAGCCCTGGCCACTTCCTACCCCCTCGACCACGTCCGTCAGTTCAGGGCAGCAACAGAAAACTGTACCCTCCTCTTGCTGAGTCAGCTGTGCCCTACTGTGTGACCAGAAGCTGAAACAGGAAAAGACAGGACCAGCTCCCGGTGTTGTCAGCAGTCCTCTCACGAGGGTGGCACTTGATTGGCATATCCGTGCTAATTTTACAGAGAATGGAAAGTCCACTTAGAATAATGAATGCATCCTTAGTGTGAATTTTAAACCAGGGCAGTCACACTCAGCCTACCAATGTACCTGCTCTCAAAAGATCCTTATTGGCCAGCAAAGGATTGGCTAGTTCTCTTGTCTGTGGGGATAGGTCAGAACAGAGCTGGGTATTACTGAGAGGAAACTGCTGGAAAATTCTTTTATTTTTTTAATAAATTTTTTATGGGAGTATAGTTAATTTAAAATGTTGTGTTAGTTTCAGCTGTACAGCACAGTGAATCGGTTATACATATACATATATCCACTCTTTTTTAGATTATTTTCCAATATAGGTCATTACAGAGTATGGAGTAGAGTTCCCTGTGCTATACAGTAGGTTCTTATTAGTTATTTATTTTATATATAGTACTGTGTATATGTCAATCCCAATCCCCCAATTTATCCCCCACCTTGGTAACCATAAATTGGTTTTCTACATCTGTGACTCTATTTCTGTCTTATAAATAAGTTCATTTGTATCATTTTTTTAGATTCCACATATAAGCGATATCATACGATATTTGTCTTTCTCTGTCTGACTTACTTCACTCAGTATGACCATCCCTAGGTCCATCCATGTCACTGCAAATGGCATTATTTTGTTCCTTTTTTATGGCTGAGTAATATTCCATTATGTGTACATACTGCATCTTCTTTATCCATTCATCATTGACGGACATTTAGGTTGCTTCCATGTCCTGGCTATTGTAAAGAGTACAGCAATGAACATTAGGGGTGAATGTATCTTTTCGAATTATGGTTTTCTCTGGATATCTGCTCAGGAGTGGGGTTGCTGGATCATATGGTAGCTCTATTTTTACATTTTCAAGGAACCTCCACACTGTTCTCCATAGTGGCTGTACCAATTTACATTCCCACCAACAGTGCAAGAGGATTCCCTTTTCTCCACACCCTCTCCAGCATTTATTGTTTGTAGATTTTTTGATGATGGCCATTCTGACTGGTGTGAGGTCATTCCTCATTGTAGTTCTGATTTACATTTCTCTAATAATTAGTGATGTTGAGCATCTTTTCATGTGCTTTTTTGGCTATCTGCATGTCTTTTTTTAAATTTAAGTTAATTAATTTATTTTTTATACAGCAGGTTCTTATTAGTCATCCATTTTATACATATTAGTGTATACATGTCAATCCCAATCTCCCAATTCATCCCACCACCACCCCCGACCTTTCTCCCCTTGGTGTCCACATTTGTCCTCTACATCTGTGTCTCTATTCCTGCCTTGCAAACTGGTTCAGCTGTATCATTTTTCTAGATTCTACATATATGCATTAATGTACGATATTTGTTTTTCTATTTCTGAACTTATTTCACTCCGTATGACAGTCTCTAGATCCATCCACGTCTCTACAAATGACCCAATTTCTTTCCTTTTATGGCTGAGTAATATTCCATTGTATATATGTACCACATCTTTATCCATTCGTCTGTAGATGGGCATTTAGGTTGCTTCCATGATCTGGCTATTGCAAATAGTGCTGCAATGAACATTGGGGTGCGTGTGTCTTTTTGAATTATGGTTTTCTCTGGGTATATGCCCAGTAGTGGGATTGCTGGGTCATATGGTAATTCTATTTTTAGTTTTTTTAAGGAACCTCCATACTGTTCTCCATAGTGGCTGTATCAATTTACATTCCCACCAACAGTACAAAGGATTCCCCTTTCTCCACACTCTCTCCAGCATTTGTTGTTTGTGGATTTTCTGATGATGCCCGTTCTAACTGGTACGAGATGATACCTCATTGTAGTTTTGATTTGCATTTCTCTAATAATTAGTGACGTTGAGTAGCTTTTCATGTGCCTTTTGGCCATCTGTATGTCTTCTTTGGAGAAATGTCTATTTAGGTCTTCTGCCCATTTTTGGATTAGGTTGTTTGTCTTTTTAATATTGAGCTGCATGAGCTGTTGATATATTTTGGAGGTTAATCCTTTGTCCGTTGATTCATTTGAAAATATTTGCTCCCATTCTGAGGGTTGTCTTTTCATCTTATTTATAGTTTCCTTTGCTGTGCAAAAGCTTTGAAGTTTCATTAGGTCCCATTTGTTTATTTTTGTTTTTATTTCCATTAGTCTAGGAGGTGGGTCAAAAAAGATTTTGCTGGGATTTATGTCAAAGGATGTTCATCCTATGTTTTCCTCTAAGAGTTTTATAGTGTCTGGTCTTACCCTTAGGTCTTTAATCCATTTTGAGTTAATTTCTGTGTGTAGTGTTAGGTAGTGTTCTAATTTCATTCTTTTACATGTAGCTGCCCAGTTTTCCCAGCACCACTTATTGAAGAGACTGTCTTTTCTCCATTGTATATCCTTCCCCCCTTTGTCATAGATTAGTAGAACATAGGTGTGTGGGTTTATCTGTGGGCTTTCTATCCTGTTCCATTGATCTATATTTCTATCTTTGTGACAATACCATATTGTCTTGATTATTGTAGCTTTGTAGTATAGTCTGAAGTCAGGGAGTCTGATTCCTCCACCTCCACTTTTTCCCCTCAAGATTGCTTTATCTGTTCAGGATCTTTTTTTTTTTTTTTTTTTTTTGCGGTATGCGGGCCTCTAACTGTTGTGGCCTCTCCCGTTGCGGAGCACAGGCTCTGGACGTGCAGGCTCAGCGGCCATGGCTCACGGGCCCAGCCGCTTCACGGCACGTGGGATCTTCCCATACTGGGGCATGAACCCGCATCCCCTGCATCGGCAGGTGGACTCTCAACCACTGTGCCACCAGGGAAGCCCTGTTCAGGATCTTTTGTGTCTGCATACAAATTTTAAGATTGTTTTGTTCTAGTTCTGTGAAAAATGCCATTGGTAATTTGATAGGGATTGCATTGAATCTGTAGGTTGCTTTGGGTAGTATAGTCATTTTCATAATGTTGATTTTTCCAATCCAAGAACATGGTCTATCTCTCCATCTGTTTGTGTCATCTTTGATTTCTTTCATCAGTGTCTTACAGTTTTCTGAGTACAGTTCTTTTACCTCCTTAGGTAGGTTTATTCCTAGGTATTTTATTCTTTTTGTTGCAATTGTGAATGGGATTGTTTCCTTAATTTCTCTTTCTGATCTTTCATTGTTAGTGTATAGGAATGCAAGAGATTTCTGTGCATTAATTCTGTATCCTGCAACTTTACCAAATTCATTGATTAGCTCTAGTAGTTTTCTGTTGGCATCTTTAGGATTATCTGTGTATAGTATCATGTCATCTGCAAACAGTGACAGTTTTACTTTTTCTTTTCCAATTTGTATTCCTTTTATTTCTATTTCTTCTCTGACTGCCATGGCTAGGACTTCTGAAACTATGTTGAATATAGTGGTGAGAGTGGACATCCTTGTCTTGTTCCTGATATTAGAGGAAATGCTTTCAGTTTTCATCATCGAGAATGATGTTTGTTGTGGGTTTGTCGTATATGGCCTTTACTATGTTGAGGTAGTTTCCCTCTATGCCCACTTTCTGGAGAGCTTTTATCATAAATGGGTGTTGAATTTTGTTAAAAGCTTTTTCTGCATCTATTGAGATAATCATATGGTTTTTATTCTTCAATTTGTTGCTATGGTGTATCACATTGATTGATTTGCATATATTAAAGAATCCTTGCCTCCATGGGATAAATGCCACTTGATCATGGTGTATGATCCTTTTAATGTGTTGTTGGATTCTGTTTGCTAGTATTTTGTTGAGGATTTTTGCATCAATGATATTGGTTTGTAATTTTCTTTTTCTGTAGTATCTTTGTCTGGTTTTGGTATCAGGGTGATGGTGGCCTCATAGTATGAGTTTTGGAGTGTTCCTTCCTCTGCAGTTTTTTGGAAGAGTTTGAGAAGGATGGGTTAGAGATTTAGCTCTTCTCTAAATGTTTGATAGAATTCACTTGTGAAACCATCTGGTCCTGTACTTTTGTTTGTTGGAAGATTTTTAATCACAGTTTCATTTTCATTGCTTGTGATTGTCTGTTCATATTTTCTATTTCTTCCTGTTTCTTTAGTCTTGGAAGGTTATACCTTTCTACAAATTTGTCCATTTCTTCCAGGTTGTCCATTTTATTGGCATAGAGTTGCTTGTAGTAGTCCCTTATGATACCTTGGATTTCTGTGGTGTCCATTGTAACTTCTTTTTCATTTCTAATTTTATTGATTTGAGTTCTCTCCCTCTTTTTCTTGATGAGTCTGGCTAAAGGTTTATCAATTTTGTTTATCTCCTCAAAGAACCAGCTTCTGGTTTTATTGATCTTTGCTATTGTTTCCTTTGTTTCTATTTCATTTATTTATGCTCTGATCTTTATGATTTCTTCCCTTCTACTAACTTTGGGTTTTGTTTGTTCTTCTTTCTCTGGTTCCTTTAGGTGTAAGGTTAGATTATTTCTTGGTGATTTTTCTTGTTTCTTGAAGTAGGATTATATTGCTATAACCTTCCCTCTTAGAACTGCTTTTGCTGCATCCCATAGGTTTTGAATTGTCATGTTTTCATTGTCATTTGTCTCTAGGTGTTTTTTGATTTCCTCTGATTTCTTCAGTAATCTCTTGGTTATTTAATCACGTATTGTTTAGCCTCCATGTGTTTGTGTTGTTTTTTTTTTTAGATGTTGGAGTAGGAGTTTATTAATTAATCTATTTATTTATTTTTGCTGTGTTGGGTCTTCGTTTCTGCACGAGGGCCTTCCCTAGTTATGGCAAGTGGGGGCCACTCTTCATCACGGTGCACGGGCTCCTCATGATAGCGGCCTCTCCCGTTGCGGAGCACAGGCTCCAGACGCGCAGGCTCAGTAGTTGTGGCTCACGGGCCTAGTTGCTCCGCGGCATGCGGGATCCTCCCAGACCAGGGCTTGAACCCATGTCCCCTGCACTAGCAGGCAGACTCCCAACCACTGCGCCACCAGGGAAGCCCCGTGTTTGTGTTTTTTACAGTTTTTTTTTCCCTGTAATTGATTTCTTATCTCATAGTGTTGTGGTCGGAAGAGATGCTTGATATGATTTCAGTTTTCTTAAATTTACTGAGGCTTGATTTGTGATGCAAGATGTGATCTATCCTGGAGAATGTGCCGTGTGCATTTGAGAAGAAAGTGTAACCTGCTGTGTTCGGATGGAATGTCCTATAAATATCAATTAAATCTATCTGGTCTATTATGCCATTTAAAGCTTGTGTTTCCTTATTAATTTTCCATCTGTATGATCTGTCCATTGGTGTAAGTGAGGTATTAAAGTCCCCCACTATTATTGTGTTACTGTTGATTTCCTCTTTTATTGCTGTTAGCATTTCCCTTATGTATGGAGGTGCTCCTATGTTGGGTGCATAAATATTTACAATTGTTATATCTTCTTCTTGGATTGATCCCTTGATCATTAGGTAGTGTGCTTCCTTGTCTCTGGCAACATTTTTTATTTTAAAGTCTATTTTCTATGATACGAGTGTTGCTACTCCACCTTTCTTTTGATTTCCATTTGCATGGAATATCTTTTTCCATATCCTCACTTTCAGTCTGTATGTGTCCCTAGGCCTGAAGTTGGTCTCTTGTAGACAGCATATACATGGGTTTTATTTTTGTATCCATTCAGCCAGTCTGTTTCTTTTGGTTGGAGCATTTAATCCATTCACATTTAAGGTAATTATCGATATGTATGTTCCTATGACCATTTTCTTAATTGTTTTGGGTTTGTTTTTGTAGGTCCTTTTGTTCTCTTGTGTTTCCTACTCAGAGAAGTTCCTTTAGCATTTGTTGTAGAGCTGGTTTGGTGCTGCTGGATTCTCTTAGCTTTTACTTGTTTGTAAAGCTTTTGATTTCTCTGTTGAATCTGAATGAGATCCTTGCCGGGTAGAGTAATCTTGGTTGAGGTTCTTCCCTTTCATGACTTTAAATATATTGTGCCACTCCCTTCTGGCTTGTAGGGTTTCTGCTGAGAAATCAGCTGTTAACCTTATGGGAGTTCCCTTGTATGTTATTTGTCATTTTTCCCTTGTGGCTTTTAATAATTTTTCTTTATGTTTAACTTTTGTCAGTTTGATTACTGTGCATCTCAGCATGTTTCTCCTTGGATTTATCCTGCCTGGGGCTGTCTATGCTTCCTGGACTTGGGTGGCTCTTTCCTTTTCCATGTTAGGGAAGTCCTCAACTATAATCTCTTCAGATATTTTCACAGATCCTTTCTCTCTCTTTTCTCCTTCTGGGACCCCTATAAAGCGAACATTGTTGCATTTCATGTTGTCCCAGAAGTCTCTTAGGCTGTCTTCATTTCTTTTCATTCTTATTTCTTTATTCTGTTCCGTGGCAGTGAATTCCACCATTCTGTCTTCCAGGTCACTTACCTGTTCTTTCGCCTCAGTTATTCTGCTATTGATTCCTTCTAGTGCATTTTTCATTTCAGTTATTGTATTGTTCTTCTCTGCTTGTTTGTTCTTTAATTCTTCTAGGCCTTTGTTAAACTTTTCTTGCATCTTCTCAGTCTTAGCCTCCATTCTTTTTCTGAGGTCCTGGATCATCTTCAGTATCATTATTCTGAATTCTTTTTCTGGAAGGTTGCCTATCTCCAGTTCATTTACTTGTTTTTCTGGGGTTTTATCTTGTTCCTTCATCTAGTACATAGTCCTCTCCCTTTTCATTTTGTCTGTCTTTCTGTGAATGTGGTTTTCATTCCACTGGCTGCAGGATTGTAGTTCTTGCTTCTGCTGTCTGCCCCCTGGTAGATGAGGCTATCTTAAGAGGATTGTGAAAGCTTCCTGATGGGAGGGACTCATTGTTGGTAGAGCTGGCTGTTGCTCTGGTGGGCAGAACTCAGTAAAACTTTAATCTGCTTGTCTGCTGATGGGTGGGGTGTGTTCCCTCCATGTTGGTTGTTTGGCCTGAGGTGACCCAGCACTATAGCCTGCAGGCTCTTTGGTAGGGCTAATGGTGGACTTTAGGAGGGCTCGTGCCAAGGAGTACTTCCCAGAACTTCTGCTGCCAGTGTCCTTGTCCCCACAGTGAGCCAGAGCCACACACACCCCCACCCCACCTCTGCAGGTGACCCTCCAACACTAGCAGGTAGGTCTGGTTCAGTCTTCTATGGGGTCACTGCTCCTTTCCCCTGGGTCTTGATGCACACACTACTTTGTGTGTGCCCTCCAAGAGTGGAGTCTCTGTTTCCCCCAGTCCTGTCGAAGTCCTGCAGTCAAATCCTGGTAGCCTTCAAAGTCTGATTCTCTGGGAATTCCTCCTCACTTTGCTGGACCTCCAGGTTGGAAAGTCTGACGTGGGGCTCAGAACCTTCACTCCAGTGGGTGGACTTCTGTGGTATAAGTGTTCTCCAGTTTGTGAGTCACCCACCCAGTGGTTATGGGATTTGATTTTATTGTGATTGTGCCCCTCCTACCGTCTCATTATGGCTTCTCCTTTGTCTTTGGATGTGGGGTATCTTTTTCTGGTGAGTTCCAGTGTCTTCCTGTTGATGTTTGTTCAGCAGTTAGTTGTGATTCCAGTGCTCTCACAAGAGGGAGTTAGCGAACTTCCTTTTACTCCGCCATCTTGAACCAATCCTGGAAAATTCTTAAACTGAACAGTTTTCTTTACTTTTTTGACTTTATCTGTGTGAGGTGAAGCAAAGACTTCAAGACAGGTAAGCACCTTCTTCAGTTTCAACAAACTGAGAACAAAAGTATTTCTCATCAAAATTATTAAACACCATCCTAGCTCATTCTAGAAGCCTAGTCAATATTTGTCAAATCACATAGAACTAAAACTTCTCTGAGCTCAGGACTCCAATCCTATGTCATAATCATTTGGGGTGTCCTGTTTGACTATTTAAATTAGAGCCCCCCGAATTCAGTGGGCAAAGTCAATAACTAGAAAATTAAAGTCATAAAAATCATATCAGCACCTGCCTCCTGATAGCCACACTTTCCTTCCCCTTGGTCATTAGGACTTAGGCAGGTGTTCCCTAACTTAGCAACCTCCATCCTCACTCTCCTTCAAGTCCAAGACTCCGTCTCTTGCCCTGTTCCTCCCCACCATCTGGCCCAAGCCACAGCCTCCCTACAATTGAGTTCCCAGCAGGTGGAGAAGGGGAAGTTCCTGAAGTAGGGGCAGGAGGTAGAGGATATGGCCGTGGTATTGCATTGTGGAATTCTGAATATACTTTCTCATAAACACACATGGGGTTTAGGTCTATAAGCTCTTCCCCGAGTGAAAACTTAGAGCATTTTTCTCATAAAGAAAATGAAGTGTTTCTAAATGGTGGTATGAGAGTCAAGCACATTATGAGTTTATAAGTGTTGCAGCACCAGCCTTCAAAAACTCGCCAAGTTTGTAGAAAAGGCATTCAAGTTCAAATAATCAGCCTGCACTCATACTCTTGGTGTGCAGCTGCATTCTTGCTGGGATTTAGTGCTCCCTTGGTTAGCATGGCAGGTATACACTTTGAGTAGAGAAGGAAGGGTCAGGGTTCCATGATGACAATTTCTATTCTAGTCCCTTAGTTCTCTGTTCTGATCTTAATTTAGCTTTTCAAGGAAGGTTTCCTGCCGGGAAGATAATGAGCAAAATGCTTTAGATGAGGCTTCTGGTTGACTTGCCAGTTCTTTTTCATTAAAAATAAGTAAGTTGGAATTCTGGCTTATAAATAAGGCTCATGTGGGTTTGGTTCTGTGCATCAACCTGTAAGGAGCCAGACGTTGCTGGGTGAGCTAAAGGTCAGTCACCTGTCAGAACCTCCATGATGAGAACCATGTGCCTCGGGACCCCTCCCTGGTGTTGTCATGATCCCAAGGTCCTGTGAACTTTTTATTTATTTGGTAATAATTCATTAAATTGGTACTTGTCTGCATATGAGGACACAGCAGTAAATTAGACACATAAGGCCCCTACCACTTGCCATTTTAGATTCGGGGGTGGGGTGGAGGAAACAAAAGGGTAAATAAACAAATTTGGATGCTAGTAAGTGCTATAAAAAGAACAAAATAGGATGATGGGATGGAGAGAAGCTTCGGATGGAAGGAAGGGTATGAATTAGGGCAGAGCCCGTCTGAGGTGGTGATGCTTGAGCTGAGACACAAGTCATTAGATCTGCGGGCCAGCAGAGGTTTGAGAGTAGGGTCCTCTCAGGAGAGGGAACAGCAAATGCAAAGGACAATGAGATAGGCCATAGCTGGACATACGAAGGGTCAGAAGGGTGGTCAGTGTAGTCACAGCAGAGGTGGCAAGATGGAGCTCTCAGGGCATGAGGTTCCAGAACTTATAGGACTCAAGAAGGACTGTGAATTTTATTCCGAGTGTTTCCTGGCCAGAGTGATTGTTTGTTTATCATGTGATGTGGCTGGAGCATAGATCCTTGAACTTGACCGTCTGGGTTCACTTCCTGGCTTCACAGTTTTTGGGACATGGGTGAGTTTCTTAACTTCTCTGTGCCTCAGTTTCTTCATCTACTAAATGGGGAAAAACATCCTAGGGCTGTTGTGAAGTTTAAACAGGTGAAATTTATAAAAGATTAGAATGCGGTTTGGTGCATAGCACTTGCTTAACTAGTGTTCACCACTGTAATCTAGAAATGTTTATTAGTTATGGAACCTATGCTCAACATTGCATTTTGCCCTATGAATAGTTCTCATTTATCGATTCTTCTCCAGTCTTCACACACTCTGTTCTCAGGCAGAGAATTCTTCCAAACTGAATTAGATTTGCTCTGCGTAAAATCCTATGATGCCTTTCAACTGTACTCAAATAAAATCCAAGCACTGTCTTAGCAGGCCCAGCATGCTCTAGGCCTCGTCTACCCTCTATACTTGTGCTCATACCTCCGTCCGTCCCATTTCTCACTCCATTTTAGCCATACTGACCCTTTCTGCTCTAGAACACACTAAGCTCTCTACTACCTTATGGCATTTGTGTTCACGTTCTCTTGATGGAAAACCCCGCCGTAGACTTTTGTTCTTATCAAATGTATCCTCTCCTTTGAGATTGGAGGAGGGGGAGCCTGTAGGTGATGAGGCTACAAAGAAGGATTCAGCTAGAAAGTAGAGTTTTTAGAAAACAGAAGAAATCAAATTCAAAGCACAAAATACCCAGCTGGAGTTGTTGAATGTGGGTGATAAAAAAAAAGACCATGCCCAAGATGTCGCCCAGCCATGTGACTTAAGGAGTGGTGGTGAATGGTGGTGGCTCTGGAAAGACATGTAGGATGGAAAATGTTTTGTTTTCTGATTGGGGGATGGAGAGAAACCTTTGGTATTTTAAACAGGCTGAGTTTGAGGTGACGAAAGTGACAAGATATTGAAATTAGTGTCCAGCAGATATTGTAATACAGACTGCGCTTGGATGAATTGGCCAGATGGAAACATATTGATTTGGGCAACATCAGTTTAAAAATTAATGAGTTCTCTCAGGGACAGTAAGAGTAGGGAGGGAAGATCAGTTCCAAGAGCTGAGACTTGGGAGACGTTCAAGTCCCCCCCAGGAGGAAGGGAGGCAGGGGAAAGGAGTATGAGTGGAGAAGCGAGCCCTGGTTGAAGAAGTGGAAGAAAACCAGAGTCACTAAGTGCTGCTGAGTTGGGAGTATATTTCAGCAGGAGGTGGTCGATGATGACAATAGTGCAGCGAGGATATTAGTGCCCTTAGATGGCACGGGGTCTTTAGCATAGATGCTAAATGGCTGATCCATCATTGTTGTTTAATTCCATCTAGTAGGTTTACAGTAGTGAATGGGATAAACAAATTTCTATTTTTGTCCTTTTGCTGTTCACTTCCAAAATTTGCTCCTGGGGTAAGATTTTAATAATTGGTTCCATTTTTCCCTTACCTTATTTCTTGCAAAGTCAATTTTGGAAAATTCTGACCCCTATCCTCCACCCCCAAAAATATTACAGATGAATTCCTGCAGCATGTCTTTGTCCCTGTGATGAAGGACAAAGTGAATGACTGCATTTGAAATGCAAAGGCCTTGGGTTTTGTCATTAATTCTGCCATTTATTATTGGGAAACATTAGAAATAACCTATATAACTTCGTAGTTCAGTTTCACCATTCATAAAATAGGACTTGCATTAGCTTCCACTGACCAGCAAAGGAATATAAAAATATAAGTTAATGTTGTAAATGACTTTGCTCTCCACAGATAGAAGACACTTTAGACATTAAAAATTATTTTTATGTGTAGTAGAGACAACTTGTGCTTGGGATATTAATCCATTTGAAACATTTATGGGAAGAAATAACTAGCTTTCTTTGAATTTTGAAATGACATATAAAACATCATTTCAAAATTGTAATTGTTCCATAGTACTTGATTGCTTTTATTTCCAAATGGGCTGTGTCCTCAGAAATGCCCAGGGCTGTGTATCTGTGATGCCAGGAAAGCTGGTAAGAAAGTAAAACGTCATAAATCAGTTGATTTGTCATCATGAGTCCAAATGATTGATTTTTTAAATCTTTTATCCATCATAAAAGTAATATGTCTGATTATAGAAAAATCAGTGTTACATGCAAACATAAAAAACACAATGAATTCATAGCCCTAACACAGAAAAAAACCCGCAAGAGCATTTTGGTGTCTTCATTTCCAAAGACTGATTAAAAAAAACAAAAACAGGGCCTCCCTGGTGGCACAAGTAGTTGAGAGTCCGCCTGCCGATGCAGGGGATACGGGTTCGTGCCCCGGTCCGGGAGGATCCCATATGCCGCGGAGCGGCTGGGCCCGTGAGCCATGGCCGCTGAGCCTGCGCGTCCGGAGCCTGTGCTCCGCAACGGGGGAGGCCACAACAGTGAGAGGCCCGCATACCGCAAAAAAAACAAAAAACAAAAAACAAAAAAACAAAAAAACAAAAAACTAAGCTAAATGACGGCCACCTACGCTTTGCATCCACGATGTCACTTGGCTCTCTTGCCAGCCCTCTGCGGTGGACACTGGTTGGTAGCCTTCCTGGACATGTAAAGGATTTGCATATCAAGGAGGACAGGAGACTGGCCCAAGAGCATCCATGTAGCCTGTAGGGGGATGCACAGTGCCTCTTCTGACTCAAAATACTGCAGCTTCTTCCCTTATATGAGGCTGTGTCTTGATAATTGAGCCTTCCGGTGTAGATCATTACAATCTTAAGGTCTGAGCAAATCTGGTTCTGTTTCAACATACTTTTATCAAAGTAGTTATGTGACTGTCACTTGGTGTCACCTTCCTAAACCAACTTTTAATTTCTGTACCATTTCAGAGCCCTGTAGCCAATAACCAAAAAAAAAAAAGTCCAGTTTTTATAGCAACTTGTTTCTATGTTCCGTAGACTTCCCTGGAGGTACTTAGAGGGGCCTTTCTACTGCCTAAGGCTCAACTACTTTTACATACCTCTGCCTTCTTCTACTCTAGGAAACCTTGTCAATTGCTTTATGCTTTTCACTTGACGGCAGTCACCGCATCTTTCCTCCATCTGAACAAATAGCAATGTTAGAAGAGAGATGAAGGGTAAAGACTCCAGTTTGCTGGTGTTTGGAGCGATAATAGCCATTCATCTCTGAGCCTTTTGATACTGAATTGCTCTAGAATGACATTCTTCTTGCAAGGTGCAGATTAGATGTTTAAATGATTATTAATAGACTTTATTTTAAAGGATAGTTTTATATTTACAGGAAAATGGAGAAGACAATATAGAGAGTTCCCCTACACCCCATAACCAGTTTCCCCTATTATTAACATCTTACCTGAGTATGGTACAATTGTTACAATTACTGAACCGATATTGACATAATATTTTAAACTACAGTTCATACTTTATTCCAGTCTCCTTACTTTTTACCTAATGTGCTTTTTCTGTTCCTCAGTCCCAGGCAGGATTCCACAATACGTTTAGTCATTATGTCTCCTTAGGCTCCTCTTGGTTGTGACAATTTCGATGACATTGATAGTTTTGAGGTGTGCTGGTCACATCTATTGTAGGATGCACTGTATTGGCATTTGTCTCAAGATTAGATTGGGGTTATGGTTTTTAGGGATTAAGATCACAGAGGTAAAGCATCATTTTCATCATATCCTCTGAAGAGTACATCCCAACAACAGGACTACGGTTGTTGATGTTGACCTTTATTATCTGGGTGACGTGGTGTTTTTCAGGTTTTTCCACTGTAAAATTACTCTTTTTTAGATTACCTTTTGCCATGGTTCTTTTTAAACATCCTCGAGCTATACCATTTAAAAATCACATCCCCCGGGCTTCCCTGGTGGCACAGTGGTTAAGAATCCTCCTGCCACTGCAGGGGACATGGGTTTGAGCCCTGGTCTGGGAAGATCTCACATGCCACAGAGCACCTAAGCCCGTGCGCCACAACTACTGAGCCTGCGCTCTAGAGCCCATGAGCCACAACTACTGAAGCCCACGTGCCTAGAGCCCACGCTCCACAACAAGAGAAGCCACTGCAATGAGAAGCCCATGCACCGCAATGAAGAGTAGCCACCTCTTGCCACAACTAGAGAAAACTCGTGCACAGCACCAAAGACCCAACACAGCCAAAAATAAAGAAAAAAATTAAATTAAATTAAAATTTAAAAAAATTAAAAATAAAAATCATATCCCTAATTATCACCCATGGAGTCTGCAGATGAGATGAGAGATTGACGATGTTATTTGGATAAGACTATAGATAGGAATCTGAACGAAGGAAATATATTTGTCCTTTTTGGGAATGTTGCCACCATATTTCTCTGAACCAAGATGCTGCTCAGTCAATTTTGTAAGATTTTCTTTAGCTCTCAGATATTTGGAGCTAATAAAAATGCTTTATGCATTTCCAGGGCCTTGTCCCCAGATTCTTTTGCAGTTCATAATGGTTGCCTCAATTTTTCCCCCCAGCTAGATTTTCTAAGGAATATTTATCTTTTTAAAATATTTATTTATTTATTTTTGGCTGCATTGGGTCTTTGTTGCTGCGCGCAGGCTTTTCTCTAGTTGTGGTGAGCGGGGGCTACTCTTCGTTGCAGTGCGTGGGCTTCTCATTGTGGTGGCTTCTCTTGTTGGGGAGCATGGGCTCTAGGCATGTGGGCTTCACTAGTTGTGGCACGGGGGCTCAGTAGTTGTGGCTTGCGGGCTCTAGAGTGCAGGCTCAGTAGTTGTGGCGCATGGGCTTAGTTGCTCCACAGCACGTGGGAATTTCCCAGACCAGGGCACAAACCCATGTCCCCTGCATTGGCAGGTGGACTCTTAACCACTGTGCCACCAGGGAAGCCCAGGAATGTTTATCTTAATCCTACTTTTGGTACCTCAGATTAATTCTCCTCTCTTAGGTTCATGTAGGGATTGATAGTGATTTCCCTTTAAAGCCAGAATTCCAGGCATGATGTTTTAAGTTTTGTCTTGACTAGTAATCTTATCAGAGGTTGTTACCCCAGTGGCCCATTGGGCAGCTTGAATGGATACCCACCAAGTACCTAAATATCCACATTTTCTAATGATGGATATGAAGTTGTCATCTTCACACTATTAGCATGGTTTGGTTGGAGAGCCACTGTCTAGGAGTCTGGAAACTTGGATTCTGACATCCTAGTCTTATCTTATGCGTTAAGCTTTTCAAAAGCCCTTTGACTACACTGACTTATTTGAGCTTCCTTGACCCTATGAGAATTAGTGGGGGAGAGAACGTGGGCCCCATTTTGTAGAGGGAAGAACCTCAGATGCATACTTTGACTGAGGGCAGTAAATCAAAGAGAAGTCAAGACCAGAGCCAAGTCTTGTGGCTCCAAGGTGTTCATTGTTCACGATCTCAGAACTCCGTCTCAATCTTCACCTCTGGTGAGCTGAAGCCCTTAGGTGGGCATTAGGGTGGGCTGGACCTCCCTTAGTAAGCTAGGCCAAGGAGGCTTGGCTGGAGCAGGAACGAGGCAAGACTTCCATGGGCAGCCAGGCTCTGGGTGATTCACACGGAGGGGAGATCTGAAGTCACTTTTGGGGGTGTCTTCATTGCTGGCTTTTCCAAGACCTTAAAAGCCATGACTGCAAAGATTCTTGCCTAAGGAACTGGGTCTATAACTTCCCTTTTCACCAGCCATAATCAGGTCTGAAGATGACAAACTCAGACAAGCAAAGAAGGCACACACATACCTCATGGGAAAGCAGAGCTGATTGTCACAGACGATAATTGTGGTAGGAACCCAAATATTCTAATATGCTTTTTTTCCACCATGAGACTGAAGCAAACTGGCCATTTTATCAAAAGGACAAGTCATGTATCTGGTTACTCAACAGACAGAAAGCTGGAAGTTCCTCCTCAAGATAAGCTATTCACATTCACATTTTTTATTTAGTCAACTGAGTTTTGTTGATGCCCAAATATTTGGAAAAACAAAATGTGTGCAGACTGTATGTTTTCTAAGGTCATATTTTTTCCCCTGGGTTTCTAGGGCTTGAATGTGTGGCCTGCTTTTATGGTTTGTCAACAAGATCACTCCATAAAATGCATTCTGATATCTCACAGCTGTGTATAATTTATTCTGTCTATCCATGCAGCACAAATAAAATTTTTATTTGCATCATCTAAAAGAAATACCAGTGTATAAATACATAAGCAAAGCTCATAAGAAACCATCTTCTGACTCCATATATTGCTGGGGGGATATTGTGCAACCATTTAAAAAGCTGAGAGATGGCTTCATTATCCATGTAGATAGATCATAAATATGGTACTCAGCAAATAGTATAGTTATTCAATTTCTTTAAAAGGTTGCACAACATTCTCCAAGTGCTGGCACAGTCAGCCTCCTAATTCTCCTTGGAATATTTAGAAAATAAAGCCTCTTAGAGGGGGAAAGAAAAATCAGCCCCGAAGGACTTCTTTTGATTAAGACTTTGGAATATGTAGGTGAAAAGGGAAATGTTCAGTGGTTGGAACATTTTGCCTTTAGGAGAGTAAGTAACCGTCTTTCTCTGCTCCTAGGAGCCTTGGAGGATAAAGGTCCAGGGGACTAAGAATGTTCTTTATATTTGGTTCATGCAACTTCAGTTTGATTATCGAATAGGAAACCCCATGCAGGTCCCCTGCCCAGCTCCCCCCAAGTCAAGGATGTGGCCTTGCTGCCTCTCCTGGTTCCCCCACTGGCAGAGGCAAGCTAGTGATGCAACCAAGAGACCTGGATTTCATGGCACCATCTCTTTCTGCTAAGACAGGCAGCTTCTGAATGAGTCCTATTAAATGCAAAGACATTTTCTCTAGGTCTCTGAGGCCTGGGTGATAATCTTCCATGCCTTTGAGCATTGCGACTGGAATAACAATGAAAACCATTGCGTTTTCTGCGGCTGGGTGGTGGGTGATCCAGGACTCCGGTTTTAGGTTTAACAAGCCTTGGGCAATTGGATTTGCGATTAAGTACTCAATTTAACAACCTACTTGCATTGGAAACTTAGGCTAACAGAACTGCCAGGAGTAGCTTATAATCAAATTGATTTGTTTATGTAGAGGAAATTTGAAGATGTTTGCAATCACTTTCTGAACAGTTTTACCTGACTTTTCAGAAGATTAACGTGTCAGCCAGGGTAACTCTTGGCACGTGGCATGGTTTTCACTGGCTGAGGGGAAAGTTCAGACGGATCTGCTGTTTTCACCCCATAATTGTGGGTATTTCAAAGCCTTCTTAATCCAATTCAAACAACACACCAGCACTCTTTCAAGATAAGTTCAGTTAATTGCACGTAGTCCTGCTCTGCAGGAGCTGTGTAACTGGATCAGAACTCACATTGTTGCAGTAAATTCCAACATGGGAATCCCACTGAGGGTCCTGAGCAAGAGACCCGGGGCTTGGCAAAACTTAGAGAGCGATGCCGATAAAACCGGTTGGTGTTCTTCACGCTTCCTGTGTATTATCTACCTCGGGCCTCCCCGCCCTTTGCCTCGTTTTATGGAAAAGGAACGCACTTGCTGACCATCTGCTGACATGTTCTTCCTGCGGCTCTGGATGGGGCTGGAAGGTTCTCATCTTCACGTCTCGTTTCTATGCTTCCCGTCCCAGCAAATAAAGGTCTTTCCTCCCTGTGCATCAGAAGTAGCCCCCCCAACTCTACCACCACCTTGTTTTTCTCATTAAATTTTATTTTGAAATCACTTTAGATTTACAGAAGAGTTACAAGGACAGCATGGGGTGTCCCTGTAGCCCTGTTGTTTCAGGGTCCTGGTTACTCTCTGAAATGGTCTTATTCATTCAGCCGTCTCTCTCCCAGTATAATAATACAAGTCACGAGGGCAGCTTGATGTGTGCCCCTCTCTTAGATACACAGGATGGAGAGAACCAAGCGTGCTGGGACGGAGCTGTATTTAAGAGATGAGGGTCTCTACAGTGTAGGCAGAGGGGGCTGGCTCCAGGTGACAAGAGGGTGTCCTGGGCTGAAGCAGGTAGAATGGGCTTTTTGAATGGAAGACATCAGGTCTAGAGGACCCATCACAAGGCAAGCACTTAATAGATAGTTGGTGAATGAGTGAGTGAGTGAATGAGTGAACGAACAGATAAGTGGGCCGACGACTGGCCCAGGACTGATGGCTAATACGTGGTCGGGTTGCTAGTGATGCTGGGGTGTGTCTTACTCCAAAACCCATGCTTGTAACGACTCTGCACCATCTTGGAGCACATTGAAGGGCATGAAATCAAGCCACTGGATGAAGTTCATTTATTCAAGATCTCTGTGCCATCAGTGACTGCCTCCTCTGCAGCCAGGAAAGACTTCTGGTGAATTCCATGCAGATAGCCATCTTTCCTCCATCCTGCCCTCCACTAATGTCCACAGATGTCACCACCTGGAGCCAGCCCCCTCCGCTTGCACGGCTGGAACCCTCATCTCTCCAACACAGGTTCATCCCTGAAAACCCAGCTCATCCCAGCCCTGAGACCACAAACCCTCCTCTCCTTGCTCCCCCGGCCCATGGTCCTCTCTCTCCCTCTAGTGTCCCATGGGGCTGACGGCCCCAGGTGATCCCCTCTGCCACTGGCCATAGTCCCAACTTTCGGTTCATCTTTGGTCCCTTGGCGCTCAACAACTGGGAGTTTTAAATGCTTCGTGACCAGCTTGAGAATTTTCCGGAGAGGCTGTGTCAAGACAGTTAATACTCAAGTAGTAATCCTTTTGTAACCTGAATATAACTGCAGACTTCCACACTGAGGATGATAAAATGATGTGGATTTAAAAGTATTTGGGGGCCTGTAAAATGTCTAGGATTAAAATTTCAATACCATTTGTGCCCAATAAATGCGAACTCTTTAGTAACTTGAAACTGTGGTATTATGACTCAGGTCTGAAAATTATGAGTCCTGGTTGAAGAAATGGGAATAACATGTGAGGAATCAGCTCCTGTCCTTTACCTTGAGGGATAGACTGTGGTCGCACCGAATAGCAGGAGGGTGACCTCATAGGGGAGCTAGCCCGGAGAAATTACTGTGTTTGTTAAGAAAGCAATACACCCTCCAGAAGAGAAAAATGTTACACTTTCCATTAGGATTGTTTATGGAAATGGGGCTACACTGAACCTGGGTCAGTATATTAGCTGGTTTGACAGTACCCCAGGAAACAAGATCACATAATAGTTGATAGAACGACTTAATTTTTTTTTCCGTGAACCAGTCTAGTCAGTCTGAACCTGACAAATTAATTTTGTCTATAGACTCACTCCCATAAGCACATAAAATTAGCCTCCATAAGTACAGAGAGCAGAGTTGGCTTTGTGTTTAACTGATTTGCTGGAACTTAAGTAAATGGATTTAGTCTTAATATAGCTAAAGCCCTGAGACTTTAAATAGAGCTGATCTTAAGCAAGGCATTAATTCATCATTTAAAAAGTCACAGGCTCGTGGGTTTTTGTTGCTCGTTGAAGGACAGAATTATATACTTTGACGATGCTAATCACCCAGCACATGCCACAGGGCTTGAAGGAAAAAATTAGCTCTTGTTTTCTTTGTTACAAAATTTTCTGTGTTCAACTGACAGATAATTAATCAGTTTTAACACTTGACTATGATTGAATAGATTATGGTGTTTCCCTGGCCTTATTCAACTTCCAAATATTTTCATTGAGACATTGATGTCATACTTCTGATGCTAAACTCTTCCGGACTGGAATAAGCATGGGGATTTTTCTTTGTGTTGTAGGGGTGAACTTGGGAAGCAGATTCGTACCTTCCGTGCAACAGGCCGGCACGAGGGACGGGAGAGGAGCTTACGAAGTGGTCAGTGCCTCTCTTTTGAATGGAGACCCGTGGAACCCAGTGACAAACGAGGACACAAAGGTCAGTTTTTTTGGTTTTGTTTTTCTTCTTGACTTTTCAATGACTGAAGTTTAAAAATCACATTAACTGCATTCATATTCTCTTATTCAAGTTTTGCCGTTATCTATTTTAATTCCAACTTTATCCTTCCTTATACAGCGAAATCTTCATTATTACGAAGATAAAATGCAAACTGGTTTTGATGTGACAGTTCTGATGAGCCTCTCGACACTGTTTGTGTCTGTGGACACTTATTTTTTCAAGCACACACCAGGGATAACATTGCCAGATATATAACCTTCAGCTCATTTTACTTGAGTGCTGGATATTTTTCTATATTCATGTCTATTTCATAAACATTTCAGGTTTTTTTGTTTTGTTTTGTTTTGTTCTGTTTTGTTTGCGGTACGCGGGCCTCTCACTGTTGTGGCCTCTCCCGTTGCGGAGCACAGGCTCCGGACGCGCAGGCCCAGCGGCCATGGCTCACGGGCCCAGCCGCTCCGCGGCATGTGGGATCTTCCCAGACCGGGGCATGAACTCGTGTCCCCTGCATCGGCAGGCAGACTCTCAACCACTGCGCCACCAAGGAAGCCCAACATTTCAGTTTTATTGATCGATTATTGGTAGAAACATTTTAATGCAACTTTTTAATTTAATTTTATTTATTTACTTATTTATTTTTGGCTGTGTTGGGTCTTCGTTTCTGTGCGAGGGCTTTCTCTAGTTGCGGCGAGCGGGGGCCACTCTTCATCGCGGTGCGCGGGCCACTGTCGTGGCCTCTCTTGTTGCGGAGCACAAGCTCCAGACGCGCAGGCTCAGTAGATGTGGCTCATGGGCCTAGTTGCTCCGCGGCATGTGGGATCTTCCCAGACCAGGGCTCAAACCTGTGTCCGCTGCATTGGCAGGCAGATTCTCAACCACTGCGCCACCAGGGAAGCCCCTTAATGCAACTTTTTAAAAAAGTTTGTAATGAATTTTTTTAAATTAATTAATTTATTTATTTTTATCTGTGTTGGGTCTTCCTTGCTGTGCATGGGCTTTCTCTAGTTGCCGTGAGCGGGGGCTACTCTTTGTTTCAGTGCGCGGGCTTCTCACTGTGGTGGCTTCTCTTGCTGTGGAGCACGGGCTCTAGGCACTGTGGGCTTCATTAGTTGTGGCACGTGGGCTCAGTAGTTGTGGCTTGCGGGCTCTAGAGCACAGGCTCAGTAGTTGTGGCACACGGGCTTAGTTGCTCCACGGCATGTGGGATCTTCCCAGAACAGGGCTTGAACCCATGTCCCCTGCATTGGCAGACAGATTCTTAACCACTGCGCCACCAGGGAAGTCTATGTAATGAGTTTTAATGCAGTTTTATGCTTTGTTTACTTTGACACGTTTTATTTGAGTCTTCTATGATGTAAAAGAATAATATAAAATAATTGAAATATTAGTGATTAAATTTCATATTTTGATGAGTTTTGTCTGACAAATATAAGTGAGTTTCTTAAATTTCAGAATTGTTGGAACAGTTGGAAAGGGATAAAATCTATAGAAATATGAGCTCTTTGGAGAGATCATACAGATGGCTTTGTCCTTGTGTTATGTGGAACTATTTTTAGAGTATTTTTTATAATAGAAAACAGATTTTTTTAAAAGAGCAGTTGAGATTGTGAAAATGTTCTGTAGTGTTCTGGAAGGGCTGCAGTGGGCCACCTTTGTGTCCATAATAATAATATGATTTACATCATTATTTTATTTTCTAAAGAGGCTTTCAGCTGAAAGTGAGCATTCAGAAAGGTTGGGTTAAAGGATCCAAATGCCAAATCTAAACTTTTTCAATATTTTTGCTTCATGGAGACTGTTGCAGATGGAATATACAAAGTATAAGTCAATCACGGTGACATTGATACTGTTTCCTAGAAGAAAAACTTAAGACACTAAAGAAAATTTCATCATGCTACTAATTTGCAAAACGAGAAATGATACGATAGATTCAGAAAAAGAGAAGTATACTGTGTTGTAAAGAAAGTATATCTTTAAAATATTGATAGGCACTAATTAATAATATAAAAATATGGAACAACCTGAAGTTACTTGGGTGGTGGAAGCCTTTATGGGAGTTTTTCCCTGGTGGTAGGGTTGCCAGATTTAGCAAATAAGAGTACAGAATGCCCCATTAAACTTGGACTTAGGTAAACAATGAATATTTTTTGGCGTAAGTCTATCCCATGCAATATTTGGGATATTGTTGTTTATCACAATCCAGAGTTAACTGCCGTCCTGTGTTTTATCTGGCAGCCCACCTTGGAGGGCATCAGAGCAACAAGCTGATGAAGGTTCTCAGTATGCCTTTGGAATGGACTAGTTCAGGTTGCCTCTAGTTTCTGACCTCCAGCCTCATCCTTACTACCAGCTAGCCACCTTGCAGACATCAGGAGGCATACCAGAGGGGGAACTGGCACATCCGCCCTGGCCAAGCTTACAACCTGATGGCCGGGGGTCACCAGCACTATCTTTGTAGAAAACTAGGAAAAGCCATTATTGTTTGATCGCTGTCCCACCTCCTCTAGGGGTCTGCATCCAGGATTAGAACCAGGCAGGAAGTAGGCACATACCTACTGACTAAAATAACTCCAAGTCACTGACATTATTTAAGGGAACAGCGACCTGGGTGGTTTGGGGAACAGCATCTCGTCGTAATGCCGTGGCGCTCATCTCAGCATGTGGCTGTGGAGTCGGCCTTATGGCTCTGTAATTACCATGTGCCCCCTTAATTGGTGGTTAACCACTAAGACCTTGCATGAAAAGGGTGCATGTAAATGTCTGTTAACGTGCGTGTACCTGCGTGCCGTAATTCTTCATGGGGTAGCTGTGTATGTTTGGTGTGGGAATAAGGGTTCTGCCAAGTGGCGGGTTTGTGTATGTCTTTCTTTGTCATCAAAATAACAGTCAATGCTGTAGTTTTATTTTATTTAAAAAAAATTTGGGGGGTGGTATTTATTGAAATCTTTCCTTTATTGTGCATCTTCAATATCTAGGACCAGTATCCTGTTTTCTCCATCCTGAATTCCCCTCAGAGTGCACAGCTGGGGGCAGCTGCAGTGGCTAATGCCTTTTTGGCCACAACATCTTTTGTCCACTAAATGGCGGGGGACAAACTTTGTCCACAGTGCCTCATTTTGGTCATAAATCTGACCAACTTTGGGGAGGCAGATCATGACCAATTTTGTCCCATGGTGCTAAGAAGGCTTATTCCTACATTGAGGAGGATTCTGTGGATAGGCCACTCAATGTGCTAATTTTCAGATTAGGCCCTGTTGACAGTCTAAAATTCTCTGGATCTCCCATCTTACTGGTCTATTATGATCTGGGAAATGTTTTCCCTTGTTCCTTCTTCCCATGTCTAGAGTTGCGCTATTACAAATATTCTACGTAGAGGTATATATATGATTGGTGGCCTCAAGACATTTAGTCATCATTACTTTGTTGGAGGCCTCGTTAAATATTGAGTCATGCAAGAGACAACAATCTTATAAAATAGATGGGATATAAGTAGTACTACTAGTAACTGTAATTTTAAACTGCATTAATGGGGCGTATCTTCAAGTATGCAAAACATATCCCCTTCATGAATATTTTTGCTGCACAACTATGCCTGCAGGACCTTACTTAGAATACAGGCTTTTAGGTCTGCATTCCTGCTTTCCTGCTCCCCTGTTTTATTCCTTGCTGCCTTCCTTCTATTCAGACAGTCTTTGACAATTTGACTTAATTGGTTTGAGGGAAGGCCCAGGCATCAACTTGATTCAGGCAAAAGTACTCAGATTCTATTTTTCTCTCTCTCTCATCTATGATGGAGATATATCCAAATGGGGTATTATTATGTCCTTTACAAATCAAGAGTCAAGCCCTCATTGCCACTGATCACGTAGTTGAAAGAATAGAGCGTGGGGAAAAAACATGACCTTGTGTGCATTGGAGAGCTTCCAGCATTTTGTTTGTTTGCTTGCCGTTGATTTGATCTATAACATGAGTATAAGCTTATCTGCTCTTTCCTCCCTCTTGGGGTCATTGTAAGAATGAGATGAAACGATGGGTATGAAAATACATTAACTAAAAACTACCACCCCAATGTAAGGTGATATGGAGAGTTTAAAGTTTCTTTAGGGACCAACCTCCAATTTCATGTCCTAAAAAAATTTACTCTGGATCCAGGGAAGACATATCAAGATGGGGCTGATTGTGAGATGACCTCAGTTGAGCTCAGCCTTTGAATGCTCCAGGCAATTTCCAATTTCCAGCTTTCTCACAGGAGAATGAAATGATGGAAATAGTATCTGAAATGGAAAATAAAAAGGCAAAAGGATTAGAACATGAAACCAGAGCTTTCCATAGCATATTGAGGATCTGAAAGATCAAACAGCTGCTAATTAAAATGGCAGAGGTAGAGTCTGCTGCATAGATTTCCATTTGCTTTGTTTCACGGCTGAGAAAACCAAGCCCTGTTTTCCCCTCAAATAACCATCCCCTTTCACGCCTCCGCAGTCAGACTTCTTCTTGGAGGGGTCGTCTCATCCCCCTCCCCACCTCCTCCCGCAGGTCCTCTGCAGCCCTCTAGCAGCTTCCACTCCCAGCACTTCATCCCGACAGCTCTTGCCAAGGTCATGGGGTGGCCTCTCAACCTCTGAAACCAGAGCATGCCTCTCGCTCTTTATTTTACTTATCTTAACGCTGATTCACTCTCCTTTGAGACCCTCACTTCCTTTGGCTCCTGAGACCCTGTTCTCTCTTGTTTGCTCTCATATGTTTTTTGTTTGTTTGTTTGTTTGTTTGCGGTACACGGGCCCCCCACTGTTGTGGCCTCTCCCGTTGTGGAGCACAGGCTCCAGACACGCAGGCTCAGCGGCCATGGCTCACGGGCCCAGCCACTCCGCAGCATGTGGGATCTTCCCGGACCGGGGCACGAACCCGTGTCCCCTACATTGGCAGGCGGACTCCCAACCACTGAGCCACCAGGGAAGCCCCACTCTCATATGTTTTTAATTCTTGCCTTTGGCTCCTCTTCTCGGCTTTGTCCCTTAACTGTTGGTTTCCCCTGAGTTTCTTCCTCGGTGCGTTTCTGACTCAGGGCTCTTGCTGGGCATGTCATTCCATCCTGTGGCCTCACTGTCCACCTGTGCGGGGTGGGGGGGGGCGGCGGGAGCTACCGTGAGTGACAGAAGCAGCCACCGCCCACACACGGGCTCCTACTATATGCGACGCGGATCTGATCACCTCACCATAGTCCTCCAGCGTACACTGACTGACGATCCAAATCGCCCACTCTGCTCTGACGCCTGAGATTGGGTCACTGACTTCCAATGGATTTTAGGCACCTCCAGCCGGAAATTCCCAATTGCCTTAATGGACTGTGTCCCCACGTGGAAACAGCCCCCTAGGCATGTTCCCTACTTTATGTAGTAGCCCCTGGAAGATAAGATTGTCATCCCCCAGCTCCCCTCACATCATGGGCTTGGAGGCATCTCATCCTTCACAAGCTTCTCACGATATCTGACTCAGGTTCCTTCACTTGGTACCCACCCTGCAGGCTTAGCTCCCACCTCTCAGCCATCCTGTGCCTCCGTGGCAGCCTATTGCCTAAATATGCCATGTTCTTCACTGCCGTGCAGAACTGGCCCTTGCTTTGTCCCTGCCGCCTGTGTCCTGCTCACTCCTGAAGCCCCAGCTTAACCAGCACCTTCTCTGTGCAGCTCCTTCTGACCCTCCCCAGCCACGTCTGTCCTTCCCAGACCTTTGTCCTAATAAGTCATCTCCGTGACGTGCAGGCACACCACGCACATGCTTCACTCGTGCGCATTGAGCCTGCGGACATGGCAGAAACAGAAGCTAAGGACATGCAGCTTAACTCACACACGCATCCTCTGATCTCCCCGAGGAGCACGTGGCCGGGGGATTGGCCGGGGTCGGGGGGTGGCGTGATGGGACATCGGGCATCTGCTGTTTCCTCTCTTCCTCCACCTGAAGCAGGGAAAGTCTCTCGCTCCCTGAGAGCGAGTCTGGTTTTTCAGTTGGATGTCATTATACAGCAGGGACCCCAAAAGAAGCAAACTCAACTGTGCTCAACCCAGTGGGGTTCGGGAGAGAAGAAATGGCCACACTGAACGTACAGAAAAGCACAAAAACCATAAGGTACTTAGAAGATCACTGTTAACTCTGCCTTGGGTACCGCTTCGCCTTCTGTGCTGGCTTTAGACCCTAACTCTGCGAGACTTGGGACTCAGCTCTTTGGCATGGAGCATACTGTGCTGTCATCACTAGTTTATATTTGTGTTTCTCTCACCAGCCTGTGCCCTCCCTGTGGGTGGTGGCCTCAGCTTTATTCCTTCCTTGTCCCTTAGTGCAGTGTTTGACATCCAGTGAGGATACGGGCTCTGAGCCTTCCTCTGTGCCTGGAGGCTGGGTCGCTCACTGGCGTGGAGGTGCCTCGTGCTACAGAAGATAGAGGGGACAAAACTCAACCTTTGCATGTTATTCAAAGGCCAGAGGGTGCCTGGAGAGCCTCTCCATTTCTGCAGAGAGGTACAAACCACTCTTGGATGACCTGGACTTTACAGACATTGCCGACCCCCTTGTAGCGAGTTTAGGTTCTTTTAAAATCATTTTGGAGGTCTTTTATTGCTTGGAACAACGTGACATTTTTCTCTTTTGTGGCTGCTAGTGTTCTACCTGGAATAACTCCCCATGTGTGCCTCTCTGTTCCAGGGGTTTACATGGCCAGTCCTAGAGAGAATGAGTTTCCTCTTCTCTAAGGGAATATTCTGGTCATTGCAGGAGTTGCTGCAGGCCAGCCAGTGGTGCCTGAGCTTGGCTGAGTAAGCTCAATGGTTAGCCTTTTGACTTATGGAACATTGAGCTTACATTAGCTTACAAGCCAGCCAGTAGCGCTTCCTCTTAGGAAATAGTGTTATTAAAATACCTCCTGTGAGGCTTCTCATAAGAAAAGTACAGTGGCTCCAAAGTTGGAACATTATTTCTAGACTGTACGGTCTCTTAGGATAGTCCATTCTCTGCCTCCACCCCCTGTCTCTTAACTCCCATTGGACTCCCAACCCTACCCCTTGCCTGACAGTCCCCGTGAGGCTATGTCTGCCACACAGGAGGCTCTTGTTCCGGCCTCACATAACCTACCTAGCCAAGATTCTGCCCACCCTTCTGAGAGAGGGATTAGCGAGGTAAAAGCTGGCACCTCTATATCTTTGGGAACTCAACTGTTTTTTAAGAGTTGATGGCAGGCAGAGTGGAAGGAGAAAAGGCTTTGGAACATACAGAAATGGCTTCAGACTCCTGCACAGCCTCTGCCTTGCTGTGTGATGTTGGGCCAGTGACTAGCCTTTGCTGAGTCTCTTTCCTCATTTGTAAAAGAGATGATGATGGTTACCCTGCTGTCTGACATAGTGCCCCCTGCGTGCTCAGTAAATCTCAGCCACTCTCCTTTCCCTTCATTCATTCTGGCCTTCCTCCTTACACTAGGGCAGGGCCCCTCAGCCTCAGCCCTATTGCCACTGGGGTGGGTAGTTCTCAGTTATGTGTGTAGGGGAAGGGGGCTGTTCTGTGCATTGTAGGATGTCTGCCAGCATCCCTGGTCTTTACCATGAGATGCCAGGAGCACCCTCCTCCCCAGCCAAGTCAACTCAAAAGGCCCTGGGCTGGGACGTCGGGGGTGTGCATAATTCCCCAGGTTAAGAACCCCTGCACTAAGAGAAAGCCGAGAAGGGTAAGGAAACAGTTACTGAGGACCTTTGCTTTGGATGGAGCCAGATCAAAAATTGGCAAACTTTTTTAATGAAGAGCTAGACAGTAAATGTATTCAGCTGTGTGGGTGCTATGATCTCTGTCACAGCTACTCAACTTTGCCACTGCGACTTAAAAGGTAAAAGCAGCTGTAGATAATAAGTGAACCAGTGGGTGTGGTTGTGTTCTGATAAAACTTATTCATGGACATTGTAATTTGAATTTTATAATGTTCATGTGCCATGAAATATTCTCCTTTTATTTTTCTTAACCATTAAGAAATATGAAACCATTCTTAGCTCTGCCAGTGGGCAGTGGGCTGGATGTGGCCCTCAGACTGTAGTTTGCGACCTCCCGGGCTAGACGTACTCTAGGTATGATCACACCAGGTGCCCCCAGCAGCCCTGCAAAGTGGATGTTGTGTGCACTTTGTAGGTGAAGATGCAAAAGCTCACAGAACAGGAAGTGACAGGGCTGACAGCTAGATTCTGAAGTCTAGTCTTTCCGTAGCACTCGGCTGCCTCCCAGATCTTTAGCTTTCTTTGCCTTGTGCATTGTATCAGGACTGGTTCATCAGTCTGGACTCCAGAGGCAAGGTCTCGGCTCAGAGGGACAGTGTGGAGGTCTCTGGCCAGCGCTTCCCCCAGCTGTCAGTCCTGCCCTCCAAGGCAGCCCTGGCTTTCTTCAACCGCATGTGAGGGCTCCATCCCCGCTCCCCACCAGGCCTTTCAGTGTTCTTGCTTCCTCTTTGGTCAGCACACAAAGGGCAGGAAGCAAGCCAACACATTGTGCTTGTTTCCACTGTGTCCCCCCTTCTGGTTGCTTGCCACTCAGTCAAGGAGGGCTCTGGGCTACATTTCCACAATGGTCTCTGCTAACTCGTTTATTTCTTGTGACCTCTTAGCAAGGCCTTAATATCATTTTCCAAAAAGTTGTCTACTGAATCAGGTCTCCCTACAGTTTCTGCAACTTTTTTTTCCTTCCCCAAGCTTGTAGCGTCATCATAGAACTGGGTCTTTTTTAAAAAGTTATATTTTAATATAACAACTTTGGATAATGCTAGGAGATAGAGTGGTTTGCGTTATTTAAACAGAGAGACATTATAAAATATATATTTTTTTATAATCCTTGGGTAAGACTCTCCATGTTTGACTGATGTGTTGAGCATATTTGATATTAGGAGAAAAAGAGTTGGATGAATTCTGTTTTCAGTTTTTCATCTATTCGTCCAAGGATATGTAAGTGTCTGCTGTGTCTCAGGTTCAAGGTCAAGTTCCTGTGACCCGAAAATGGCTGAGACTCTATCCTGCCCTTGAGGACCTCAAAGTTTCGTGAACTAATGGTTGTAATAAACTTAATTAATTATTTAATAAGAGATATGTAATTTTTAAAATGAGTGATTTTAGAATAGCTTTATTTTTTTTCAAGAAGTTGCTTGATGCTCATTTTCTTAATTTTTTAACTGAAGTGTAGTTGATTTACAATGTTGTGTTAGTTTCAGGTGTACAGCAAAGTGATCCAGTTATACATATATGTATATGTATGTCTATTCTTTTTTCAGGAAAAAAAAAAAAACAGAGTAGCTTTAGATTTACTGAAAAATTGCAAAGATAGTGTGGAGCGGTCCCATACTCCCCACACCCAGTTTTCCTATTAGTCACATGTACATTTGCATGGTGCGTTTGTAACAATTAATGATACATGGCTTTTTATATTTTAACCTGAACTCTTTTAATAACAGAGAAAGGTCCTGGAGATTGAGGACATTTAGAAGAACATATAATTTCTAGAAAGGATGATAATTTATAAATCAGAGTTTAGACTAAAAAGCCTATCTTCCCAAGAGAGAATTCATGTGTATCAATATTTCATTTAACAGTTTCATACCACGTGAAGGCTGAGGAAGCCATTGCCTATGCCTTGACTCTAGAATTTCTCTGAAGTTAAAACATAAACAGCAAGGACTGTTACTTCATAGTTGCTCAATAAACATTCCTGATGGTGATGAGGCTGTTTTGTTCAATTGAAATTTAAAGCTCAGATTAAAAAAAAAATCCTCCTATTTTTTTCTTAAAAAATGTGAAATATTTTTAAACTTATCACGAGAGTGCCTACAACCAAGTCCATAAAATCATGTTAAAAACAACAGAATTGAGTGCTATTATGTGACTGTGACATAATGCCTATGTAGAGAGTTCGTGTGAGATTTTCCTTTTGTGTTGATTAAACATGCTCATGATCCCCCTGTTTCTCACACACATCCCTGTAAGCATAAGATGTGTGTTTCTCAGTGACATATACCAGTATTTTACAATTGGACTTTCATTACTGCCTGCCTAAAGAGAAAAATTAAATTAATTAAAATTTGAATTAAATTTAATTTCTCTTCAAAGAGGGAAATTAAATACTAAGGAATAAGATTTTGTTGGGTAGTTTTAAGCTTTGGAGTGGAATAAACCATTGTAATACCTAAGAATTTTCACCTCCTCCCCAAGTACCAATTTTTGCTCCTTTGAGGGCAAATATCCACCCATTGAGAATGCATGATGGGCACCGCACATAAATGGGCAAAAGGAAATGTGTGTCTCCCAGGACTCCATGTATTTACAGAAATATGCCCATTGGAGATTTAGGGCAGGTAAGAATAAAAGTTGATTTCTCCCTCCCTCAAAGGCTGCTCTTGTTAGATTTTCTTAAATTAATTTTTATTGGAGTATACTTGCTTTACCATGTTTGCTTTTGCTAGATTTTAAAAAATAAGTGTTTTATATGAGAACAGTTGTAGATTTACCGAAAAACTGTAAAGGTAATACAGAGATCCCGTATACCTCACATCCAGTTTCCCCTGTTATTAACATCTTAAATTATTGTAGAGCATTTGTCACAGGCAACACTGATACACTGTTATTAACTAAAGTCCATGCCTTATTCAGAATTTCCTAGTTCTTACCTCATGTCCTTTTTCTGTTCTAAGAGTCCATCCAGGTACCACATTACATTGAGTCATCATCTCTCCTCAGCCTCTATTTGGCTGTGGCAGTTTCCCATACTTTCTTTTTTTGGTGTTTTTTGATCAAAAACTTTCTGTTTTTGATGATACTGATGATTTTGAGGGACATGAGTCAAGGATTTTGTAGAATATCCATCAACAGGGATTTGTCTGATGTTCTTCTCCTGATTGAACTGGGCTTATCTGCTTTGAGGAGGAGTCCACAGAGATGAAGTACTGCTCCTGTTCCACCATATAGAGGGCACATGCTGTCAACAGGACTTTTCACTCTTTTTTTTTTTTTTTTATTTTTTTTTTCTTTTTGCGGTATGTGGGCCTCTCACTGTTGTGGCCTCTCCCGTTGCGGAGCACAGGCTCCGGATGCGCAGGCCCAGCGGCCATGGCTCACGGGCCCAGCCGCTCCGCGGCATATGGGATCCTCCCAGACCGGGGCACGAACCCGTATCCCCTGCATCGGCAGGCGGACTCTTAACCACTTGCGCCACCAGGGAGGCCCAGGACTTTTCACTCTTGATGGCAGCTTTGACCAGCTGACCGCAGTCATGTTTGTCAAATTTCTCCACTGTAAATTTCTTTTTTCCTTCCTTTCTGTACTGAATTCTTTGGAAGGAAGTCACTGTGCACATCCCACACTTAAGGAATTATGCTTCACTTCCTTGAAGGTTGAAGTAGCTACATAAGTTGTTTTGAATTTTTCTGCATGTGAGAGTTGTCTACTTTCCCTGTTTATTTATATAGCCAGTTGTTTATTTATATAAGCTTGGACTCAGGGGTATTTATTTTATATTTTGTGATATAATCTAGCACTGTTTTATGTTGTTCAAACCGTTCCTGCTTTGGCCACTGAGGATTCTTCCAGTCGGCTCCTGTGTCCGTTTGATATATATATATCCATTATTGTGTGTGTATGTCTGTGTGTGTGAGCCATTTTTTACTTTCTGTTGCAACAAGATGCACCAGGTTTATCTTATACACTTCCTGTCCCAGTCCTAAAATCAGCCTTTTCTCTAAGGAGCCCTGGTTTCTGGGGAAATGGTATTAGAAACCAAGATCTGGGTGCTGGGTGTGCTCACTGCTACTGTAGTGTCATTGCTCCTTGGTTTTGGCAGCTGACAAAACAAGGAAATATATGGATGTGCTCTTGCTAGATTGAAAAAAAACAAACAAATCAATCTCAAATACTGGATCATGACTGAGGCACACCATATATTTAATTTTTTAAATTGTATAATAGGAAATATAGCAGGAATTTGACTTTTTTAAAAGAGGTATAACTATACAGGTCAAAAAAGAAGAGTGGCTCTTTTCAATAAATGACATCAATTCTTGAAATCAAACCCAATCATTTGTTCTTTTCCCTAAAATGTTATTTTAAAAATGTAACTCCCAACTCTCTAGCACTTGACCTAACTCTGGCTTTTCACACTCCTTGAGTTGGTCCATGCCTCAAGGCTGCCTTTCTGCTAATTGACTGAAATTCATTTGACCTTTTCCTAAAAGTGGCAACAAAAAGATTTTCTTCAGCTGGCATAACCATTTTTAGGTACAACTGTTACTCAGCAAAGGTACTAAGGGTTCTTCCTTTTGCTTGAACCTACTAATTTTCTGAGCATATGATTTAAAGACATAGTCATAAACCCAGAACAGAGTTGGTGAGAGCACAGAATTAATGAGACCAGGACCAGGGTTATGGGTTGTGTCTCCGTTAGGATCCCTGATTCCTGTGGGAGCCATTAGCCTGGCTCCATTCCTTGGCCTTCCCCGGCAGGCATCTCACAAAGGACCTCTGAAGGCAAACTCAGTAACCATTATGCATACTCTATTGCCCATCCCTGATGGATTAGCAGAGCTATATTTGTATAGGTAGGTGACATATTTTACATACTTTTCCCTAACTTTGGTCACCCACGACCCACATGCAAGGTTTTAGCTTAATTACAGAAGCAAGTCACACTGAATAGTTTATATATGCTTGCTGTACATATTGATTTTTTTCCTCAAACATAGAAAAAGAATATAAATGATTAAAATGAAGTCTGTTATCAGGGAAACACATTATGCCATTTGAAAAGTGTCTCAGACCTTCAGCAAATTCTCTACTTTTTTCCATCCAATAAGTGCTTCAGGGGTGCCATGTACAGCTATGCAAATTAAGTCCTGCATAGCCTGGGGAGGCAGTGTCCATTTGGTCCCTAGATTTGAGGGTGGTGGCCCTGCCTAGGAACCAGGCACCGTTCAGTGGAATTCTGTCTCACAGTTTAGAGGGGAAAATTTTTGCTGATTAAAGATGATCCTGCTTTTCTATTGAGTTCTTTCTGCATATTCCTTTAATCAGTAAATAGTTATTGAGACCTCATGGTATCCCAGGCCCCGTGCTAGGCACTAGAGGTATTTTGCCCTTTTAAAACATGCATGAAAGCTGGCAATTTCATCTCAGAACGACTTTGAAGCTTGCTCAAAGAGAACCCTAGGAAATGTCAACCCCTTCTGTAGTACAAACATCAGGAAGAGTTAAGAGCCCACCAGGGGTGGAGAATTTTATCATAGCTCCTTTGAAATCTAGCCTCTTCTTTTGCAGTTCAAAACAAGACCACTGGGGCATATAATCTTTGGTTGTGCCTATTCAGCTAATAGGAATGTGTTTGCATTGCCAAGAGTTATTGCTGGTTTTAGTGTCTTGAGGAGAATACGTGGGAAAGCATGAGATCCCCAGAGTTCCGGGTTAGCTAACACTGGCCTCCTATGTATGTGTCTCTGCCCGTCGGGAGTGCAGATTGCAGACAGTCGCTGTCTTCCCATTTTCATGTCTGCATTGTCTTGGAAGAGTTCAGAAATCCGGTCCTGTAGACCCCCTTGCCTCCTGGCCTACGTAAGGGGAGAAGGGAGCTTTTTAAGGTTCATCTCCAAAACTGTCTCAGTGGAGTCCCAGAGCTGTTTTTCCAGCCTGCTGTTTCACTGGCAGGTAGCGAGCTTCGTCTGGTTCAGTCTGGAAGCGTTTCTGGGAAGGCAGCTGCCCCGGGAAACGCCTGTAATGGGCATTACACAAACTGGTCTCCCTCTGGGTTTTGAGGACTAAACCGAGACTCATCTTCGTACTGCAAACTTCAGCTGTCCAGACAGGGTTAGAAGGAGCTGTTGCGGGGAAAGGCAGAAACAGTGTGCTGAAGTCAAGTACAAAACACCGAGTGCATTTTGGTTGGTTCTAACAGTCAGGCTCGTGGACACATTCTTTTGGCACCAGCGGGCATGATGAGGAACGAGCTGGCAGGCGACACTGGCAGGTGGGGAAATGAATTGGAGAAGCTTTAAAGATCTTTTCCCTTAAAATCAATGTCCAGAAGCTGTAGAAATGTACGTCTTCAGTTAAGTAAATACCTCAAAGACAACACATATACATTTTTCTGTGAAACCTTACCAGTTCCAACTGCCCGTGTCTTCAGATTCCAAGAATTTCCACACACACAGAACTGGCCTCTTCTACTCATTAACCTCAGAGGCAACTCCTTTCGAGAAATTCCTATGGTCGTGACGGCAAATTAATTTCACTATTTTATTTGAAGCAGCTGAGACTGGAATAGCCAGCCTCAGAATTTCCTTGCTTAGATTTCTGGATCAAATGGAAAGAAACATTAATGAAGTGACAAGTTCTGGCTTCTATACAAACCGCAGTAGCCTATGGTAACCCTCCCTGCCTCTGTCTCCTGATGCACAAAGGATCTTAGTGGAGATTTGGAAGCGTACTCTGCCTCACCTGTGCTCTGAGTGGCAAGATGCAGTTTTCTCTGGATACTTGCACAAATGACTCTTAAGCACCTGTTAGATAAGGCACTATCAGGATTGGGGTTTGGGGTGAGAGTTTTCAGATGAAGCAGGGCCTTGGATGTCCTGCTAAGAAGTTAGAATTCCACTCAGAAGACACTGGAAAGCAATGGAAGGTTTCTGCAGAGTCAAGTGGCATTTGGGGCTGTAGTTTTAGAAGAGGTCTGAAATAGAACATCTGTTTGAGGAAGGAGAGTGCTGGCAATGGGGAAGGTAGGCTGTGCTGGAGACAGAAAGCGGGGTCCAGGCCTGGGAGTCGACCAGAGCAGGGAGACGGCCGAGGGGCTCGTGTTCTCTGCAGACCCCATGCAAACCCATTGCGTTGCCTCGGTGAAGATGAAACCAGGATGGCAGTGTGACCTGTGGGCCTGATTCCCCTGCTGGTGAAGGACGAAAGGCCGGGGCCTTGCTGTTGTGGATCTTTTTCCCCAGAGCCTTGTGCTTCTGGCTGAGGCATTTCCACTGTTGGATAAATACATCTGAGCAAAATGGCATTATCCGTACCCCTTGCAACCGTTTGGGGAGAGGAGTTGAGTTGGTCTTTTTAAACAAAATATACGGCACCCACATCGTTCCCCAAATCACTGCACTCCCACTGCATATGCAAAATCATCGCCCTGCAGTGGTTTTGGGGTGGGGGTGAGAAGACAGCCCACACGCTCCCAAGAGGCCACTCCCAGGGATGTCATCCTAGCAGATTCTCCTTGGGTCAGGGACTGTCATGCAGAGTGGCAGGTCCAGGGGTGGTGTGGACCCCTCCTTGCCGGCCCACCCCTCCCCAGCACTGAGGCCATCAAAGCTGACTGTTCACAGCTGGCGTGGTCATGAGGAGCAGGGCCTCAGGGGTCAAACCAAGCACGGCCACTTCCTCACTGTGTGACCTTTGGTAAGTTACATGACCTCTCTGAACCTCTGCGTCCTCATTAAAATAAAAAAATACCTATTTCAGAGGGCTGTTACTAAGACTGATAAGATGATGTTTAAGTGTCTAGCACGTGCCAGGATTCACCGTGTTTATTATAATTGTGATTTATTATTATTATTGTTGTTGTTATTTATACTTCCCATGCCATGAAATGTTCTTGGAAAATCTGGTTTTTAATGACACGGCCTGTAAGTAGCATCTTAGTGAATTCTTCACTCTCGAGCCCCCTCAGATCCATCTTTCTTGTTGTGGATGAGTCTTTCTCCAACACAAATCTGACCGTGTCTTAGAACTGCATAAAATCTATCAGCGACTCCCCATTTCCTTCAGAATCAGACCCAAACCTTTAACATGGGCCTATGCCCCTGTTGGTGACCTGAGCCCCTCTGTCTTCCTCACGCTGTCTGCCGCTACAACAACTTACTTACAGAGGCTCATTGCTGCTTCTGTGCTCTGCACAGTTTCTCTACCCACTCTTAACTTCCCTGCCCTAAGACCCTCCCTCATGTCTTCATTTTTCAGGACTTAACTCAGAAGTTACCTTTTTTGGTTGGTGTTACAGACCAAATGTTTATGTCCCTCCCAGGTTTACATGTTGAAGTCCTAACCCCCCAGTGTGGTGGTTTTTGGAGACGGGGGCCTTTGGGAAGTAATTAAGTTTAGATGAGGTCATGAGGGTGGGGTCCCCACGATGGGATTACTGCCCTTAGAAGAAGAGGGAGAGACCAGAGCTTTCTCTACGCCACGTGAGGACACAGTGATGAGGTGGTTGTCTACAAGCCAGGAGGAGGGCCCTCACCAAGACCCCCACCATGCCAGCACCCTGATCTAAGATTTCCCAGCCTCCAGAACTGTGAGAAATAAATGTCTATTGTTTGTCACCCAGGTTATGGTATTTGGTTATAGCAGCCCAAGCAGTCTAAGACAGTTGGTTTTTCCTGAACTTGTCAGGGCCACACCCTTTGTCAACATCTGGTTGCTGCCAGGTACCCAGTCATGCATCCATCATGGTACATATTATCCACACATAATACTTGGGGTCTAGCCGTGCTTGACACACAGTAGGTCCCCAAAGACATTTGAGTTAATATTTATGTTTACTTTGAGAGGCCTTTGTTTTTCATTTACTTTTATCTTGATTTTATTTGGGTCTAATGCTTTTCTATTTGGGTTTGATGAATGCCACGAAACATAAAAAATCATTTTCATAAATCATTTAGCAGTCAAGCATCTTCATAAGTAATTGAGCAATCAAGCATTTCCCTTAGGCACTTGCATCTTCAAATTATTGAAAATGTGACTATAAACAACAAGCTCTTAGGCACATCTTTTTTCCTAGAAATATATGTGTCAGTCTCTTGATTGATTCAGGTGTGTCCCAGGGTGTAAGTGGATGGTGCTCCCAAGGTTTGTCCAAAATGAGAAGCGGAACTCAGCAGGGGGTGCTCCCATGGCTGTAAACAGCAGCCAGATGTTGGCCTGCAGCCCTGAGCTCACCCCTGCTGTACTCTCTCTGCATTAAACTCCCTTTAGAGCACCCATTTCCCGCCATCCCTGCCTCCGCACCGCTCTCAGCTGGTTTCTGCTTTGCCTCACCTGAGCCATCTGGTCTCCTCTCTAGGAATCAGACGGGCTTCTTTTCCCACATTCTTGGGACTTCTGCTCACACCCGTCTCTCCAGGTTTGACTCCCTCTCCCCCTGTAGCTCCTCTAGCAGCCCCATGGTTGTGCCCCAAATGCCCCCTGCCCGCCCCCGCCCACCGCCGCCCTGCACTGTTCAGGACGAAGTCTGTGGTCTCGCCCTCCACACCTGGCTTCTCATCTTCCTCCTGACTCGGCTTCTCCTCTGGGCTTCTCTCCAGAAGAGGCCCAGGACCCCCCCACCCTGTGAACTAAGACCCGTTCTGACCTTGGTCCATGAGTCCCTCCACCACCCACCTCATCACATGGTGGGTGAGCCTCTTCTTTGCCTTAGAACCACCTTCTTAGGGAAGGCTTCCGGTCGCCTCACGTAAGCAGGTACCCATTCTGTTGTTTGCTATAACTGCTCTCTGTGTCTTTCACATTGTACCTTGCCATTTTGTTTTGCTTGTATCCTGGTTTAATGTCTGCCTCCCTCTTGGACTGTCTGTTCCAAGAGGATGGAGACATATCTCTTTTGCTCAGCACGAGTCCCCAGAGTCCACCACAGAAGCTTGTGTGATACATACCAATGCTATCTGGGTGGGTGGGGGATGGATGGGTGGTGTATGGATGGGTGATGGGTGGATGGGTGATGGGTGGGTGATGGATGGGTGATGGGTGGATGGGTGATGGGTGGATGGGGCCATCACCTGGAAGCAGATGGTGTTACTGAGGCTTCTGTGTTCTCTGCCTCCCTTTTTTGTGGGCTCCTTGAGCCTCTGGCCATTCCTTATAAGATCTCAAAATGTCCTTCCGTATCCGGGGTGGGACACGTTGCCCTCAAAGAGCATATTTTGAATTTTCTGAACTGGCATCGTGGTAGCCAGCCTCTCAAATGATCCTTGCCTTTCTGATGCCCCCTCCCACATTGAGTCAGGGTTGGTCTGTGTCCCCAGTAGAATAAGGTAGAGGGGACAGTATGGGACCTTACACTTCATCTTGGTCTCTTGGATTTCTCCTTTGGGAGAAGCCATCTGCCAAGCCACAGAGATGCTTGAGCAACCCCGTGGAGAGGCCTGCGTGGATTGTCGAGTCCTCCAGCCAACGGGCAGCACCAACCTGCCATCTTGAGCGGATCCTCCAGTCCCAGCCAAGCCCTCAGGGGACTGCAGCCTGCACTGACATCGGGCCACACCACGTGAGCGACCCCAAGACAGACCCTCTCAGCTAAGATATTCCAAGTTTCTGCCCTACGGAAACCATAAGCAAGTTAAATGCTCTCTTCGTTTGAACCAAAATAGTTACCTCCCGCGTAAGAATGAAGCAAGTAGGTAAGAAGGTGTCAATTAAAATTAAAGACAAGAAGAAAATCCAAAGTCTGAGGACTTGACTGCACATGCCGTTGGCCTGGCAGTGCTTCTTTACAAGGTGTGTGTATGTGTGTGCACGTGGCCAGCAGTGAGAGGGCAAAGGTCACAGTTTGTCAGAAACTAAGTTGTGCTGATCCCGACAGGGTTGGTGGGACTGTCATCTGCTGGGAGAAGAGAAGAGTCCCTTGTTACTGAAGCAGGGAAAAGGCTAAACCAATAGACAAACTGAGGTTTGGAGGAAGCCAGCCACTATCTTGGTCTCGTTTGGCTTGGTTTTTAGGTTTAATTACAGAGAATGCAGAATTAGAACCTAAGAAGAGGTTTCTGTCTGTTTATGTTTTCCTGTTCCTTGAAGGCCCCACCACAGGCCCACCTCCTCCCTGAAGCCTTCCCTGACCACCTAGTCTCCACTGACCCCACGGTCTCCGAATCCCTCCCCGGTGTGGGCAGGACCACCCAGCCGCACACAGCGTTTCTTCTTTTGTATTTGTCTGTGGAGGAAGATACCACCTAAATGCAGCCACATTCGTGCAGAGGTGCAGCCGGGTTCTAACGCCAGGAGCTGTGATCCTGGGGGTGGGAGAGGGCAGGACCCAGCTGTGGGAGAGGGGGGCCACCTCTTTCACCTGTCTCATGGTCCTCCCAGCTGGCATTCCTGCTATGGGTTTTTCTCATCTCTTCTTCTTACGGTCTTAACTGTACTGCCAACGTATCACCTTTAGCATCGTGCTAGTTTTACAAATTACTGGTTTTGGAGAATGGGTTTAGATAGAGAAACTGTCTTCCCCCGGGTCTCTCATTCCACCCCAGTTACCCTTCTGCATTCATTCCGCAAACATGGGCAGGATGTGGGGTTACCAGAGAAAACGCCCAGTGAGATTTGAGTTTCAGACAATCGGCAGATAGCTTTTGTATAAAAGTATGTCCCATACCGTATTTGAATTTGAATTCCAAATTTAACTCTGTGTCATTTATATTTTTTCTTTTTTTCCTAAATCTGGTAACCCTAATTGACTGTCTACTCTCTGCTATGAAGATGAATAAAATATAATCCCTGACTCCTCGGAGTTTTCAGCCCAGTAGAAGAGACGAACACTTAAGTTCATCTAAGTTTTTAAAACAACAATAAAAAAAACGATGTATTTGCAACACAGTCCAGTCCCCATCACTTCAATACAGAGCCACACTGCAAGCATCATTTAGTCCAAGACAGAACCCATGCCTCCCAATACAGCAAGCCTGTCTCCCCCAGAGCCCCATGCCCAGAGCCCAATGGAACACAAACAGGCAAGTCCAGGACACCTAAGAGAAAACACCGTTCATGAGCTGTGCTAGAACATGTGGCATCGGGGGCGTGGTGGGGGAACCAGCAGGGAGGCTTCCTGGAAGGTTTATCCCGCACTGAACCTCAGTGTAGAGTGGCTCCCCCTAAGAGCGGAAACCTTGTTCTGCTTTCTAGGATCCAGGTATCACCTTACACAGTGGATGCTGCCCAAAACATATTATTCCCTTCGTGGTGCGCAGTTTCCTATTTTGGTCCCTTCTTCTGAACAGACATAATTCAGCTCTTGGTAATTTTCCGGAACATGTTCTACTCTGCATATTAGCCTCACACCTTTATTTACTAAGTTTTAACAAAAAATTTTGTTGGAGTATAGTTGACTTACGATGTTGGGTTAGTTTCAGGTGTACAGTGCAGTGAATCCGTTATACGTGTACATATATCCACTCTTTTTTAGATTCTTTTCCCATATAGACCGTTACAGAGTACTGAGTAGAGTTCCCTGTGCTCTACAGTAGGTCCTTATTAGTTACCTATTTTATATATAGTAATGTGTGTATATGTCAGTCCCAATCTCCCAACTTATCCCTCCCCCCTCTTACCCCCGGTAACCACACATTTGTTTTCTACATCTGTGACTCTATTTCTGTTTTGTAGATAAATTTATTTGCACCCTTTTTTAGATTCCACATATAAATGATATCATATGATGTTTGTCTTTCTCTGTCTGACTTCACTCAGTATGACAATCTCTAGGTCCATCCATGTTGCTGAAAATGGCATTATTTCATTCCTTTTTATGGCTGAGTAATATTCCACTGTATATATGTACATCTTCTTTATCCATGCCTCTGCTGATGGTTGCTTAGGTTGCTTCCATGTCCTGGCTATTGTACATAGTGCTGCAGTGAACATTGGGGTACATGTATCTTTTTTTTTCTTTGTGGTACGCGGGCCTCCCACTCTTGTGGCCTCTCCCGCTGCGGAGCACAGGCTCCAGACGTGCAGGCTCAGCGGCCGTGGCTCACGGACCCAGCCGCTCCGCGGCATGTGGGATCCTCCTGGACCGGGGCACGAACCCGTGTCCCCTGAATTGGCAGGCAGACTCTCAACCACTGTGCTACCAGGGAAGCCCCGCATGTATCTTTCTGAATTATGGTTTGCTCTGGATATATGTCCCGGAGTGGATTTTTAATACCATCCTGATGAAAATGAGACTGGCATCCTAAGCCGTAATTTGCAGTCAAAGATAATGTCATGGTGTTGTTTTTTTTGGCATATCCACCTTCCAGTTTCTCTATGCCTGCCTTTCTGCCCCTGCCTCAGCCCCCAGGGATCTCAGAGGCTGCTGATTGCACATGAGGTCTGCTTTTTCATGGATTTGCTCTGTAACTGTTGCAGCCTGGTTCTACCCTACCACTTGCCTGGAATACCTTTTGACAAGGTCAACAGTGACCTTGGTAAGTTCCTTGCTCTTCTCAGTCTCTAGGATCTTCAACTTTTTGGTATTTGTAGTTGGTGACCTCTTTCTCTTCCTTCTAACTGCTGTCCCTGGATTTCTTGGTCCCAGGTTTTTCCTTATTCTCCTCCTGTCGCCCTGACTGATCCACTGCCTTCTTCTCCTAGTCCTATTCTCTTCCACCAGCCTTCTAAAACTATGCAACTCCAAAGGTTCTGTCTTTTGTCTACTTCCTTTTCATCACTCTCCCTCTGGATCCCTTCAGCATACTCCAACATTCCCACTATCACCTCTATTATCATAACAAAATCCTTATCTCCAGCCCTGATCTTTTGCAAGTTTCAGGTCCATAATTCCAGTTTAGATCATCTCAATCTGGATATCATGCCCTTGTCTCTAGCTGCTCTTCCCCAAAAGTGAGTTTTTCTGCTTCCTCTTGAAAGCTGAATGGCTTACTCCCATCCACGTTTGGGTTGTGACACAGCCAGTTGCTAAGCATGGACCCTCCTCAGTGTACATGCAATCCAGAGCACTTTAATTATATCTCCACCCTCTGGACCCCGCTCAACGTTCTAGCCTTTGTTTTGGAATGGACTCTGGCTGAGAATGGTGATCCATTGTTGAGAATTACCTGAAGAATAAACCACTTGTCACTTGGTTATGAGTGACAGAGAAGTAACTAAAGCAGCTTGTGTTAAATAGGGATTTTTTTTTTCTGTTCACAAAACTGAAAAGTCCTGGGGTAGTTCCTGGCTTCAGACATGACAGGCGTCAGTGTCTCAACCAGTGTCCTCAAAACTGGGCTTCATTCTCTCACCTCCTAGCTCTGCCCCTCTCAACCAGCTCGGTTCTCAGAGGGGCCCTGTCTTCATGGTGGCAAGATGGCTGCCAACAGCTACAGTCTCATATCTCCTCCTCCTGAACCCCAGCTGCAGACATTCTCTTCCTCAGCAATGTAAACAAGAATCCTCAAATTGAGCCTCTGAGAACTAGTTTGGGTCATGTTTCAACATTTGAAATGATCAGTGTGGTCAGAGGCATGGAATAAGTAACTGACCAAGCTTGGGCCATATGTCTGCCTTTGGCACTGCGGGGAGTAGGCTGTCAACCATAATCACAAGGAATGAGTGGGAGAGCGGTGGTTCCCTTACAGAACCCTGGGTTCTGGGACGATATAAGGGGAAAATGGAAGGCAAGAAGGCAAAAATGGCAGATGTCTGCTCAACTATATCAACATCTCTCCAGTTATCCCAGAAGAGGCTCCATGACAGCTGACACATGCATCATTCTTGGACCATAAGTGATAAGATCTGACCTTCAGCTATGGATATAATATTAAAAGGACTTCAACATTTCACAGCTGTTATTTGCAGTTGCTAACTAAGGGATGATAACGCTTCTTATCTGAGATGAGATGTTCAGATGTCCTTCACTACAAAGCACACCACACATCAGCCAGTTTGCAGTGAATATTTTTTAACTTCTAGGATATAGTTTGAGGGAATTTCCTCAAATAGAAAAGCAAGTTTTGAAAAAAGTAGGCAAAACACCACTTTTCTTAAAACTTGGATTTTTAAACAGTGGCTATGTAGAAGTTCACTTTTATATTATCCATTAAAAATGCTAAGTAAGGGCTTCCCTGGTGGCACAGTGGTTGGGAGTCCGCCTGCCGATGCGGGGGACGCGGGTTTGTGTCCCGGTCTGGGAGGATCCCGCATGCCGCGGAGCGGCGGGCCTGTGAGCCATGGCCGCTGGGCCTGCGCGTCCAGAGCCTGTGCTCCACAGCGGGAGAGGCCACAACAGTGAGAGGCCCGCATACCGCAAAAAAAAAAAAAAAAAAAAATGCTAAGTAAATCAGTAGTGAAAGCAAGATTTTTATGAGGATATTTTAAGTAGTAAAGAAAAGGCTTGTGTTGTTGAAAATTTCCTTGGCTTCAGTAGTATAAATTTACATGTAAGTTCCTGTGTAGTTTAGGAAACTGGGATGCTGGGTGGGAAAGGCAGAGTAAAGTCTTCCACACTTCTGTGGTGGTTGGGAGACCAGATCCACTAGAGGATAGGGCTTGCAACAGTCACATAACTGGTCTCCCCCCATGCCATATTTTAAATTTGCATCAGTAAGGAAGCTAATGAGTAAGCTTCAAACCTCCAAAAGATAGAACTGAACCTCTTTTGCAGTCTTTTGGAGATGGGAGGACAGAAATCCTTCAGACTCTCAGAAGCCTAGGAGGGTCACCTTTAAGGCCTAGGAACTAACCAGAGGTGGGCTGAGTTTTACTAAGAGTGCAACCCAGCCCTGATCCAGCTCAATTCCCAAAAGGTGAGGGACCTATCACTTTGCTTTAATATGCCCACAAAGGAAAGGCTGCCCTCTCTCTGATGGGGAGTATCATCTGGAGCCTCTATGGTACTTTCATACACAAAGTCTGCCATGAAATAAAAAATATCTAGATGTGCTGAAAAAAAGAGGGGGACAGGAAATTGTGGCTGACAATCAGAAGACAAAACTCAAATAATTAAAACAAATTCACGGATGATCCAGATATTGGAATTAGTTGAGAAGGACTTAAAATTAATTAGGATTGGTGTGGTTTAAAAAAAAATTTCAAAATGGAGAAAAATATGTAGAATTTCAACAGTGGCTTGGAATCTACAATATAAACCAAGTGAACACTTCATAACCAAAAAGTACAATATCTAAAGTTAAGTATTCATTGGAAAGTTTAACAACAGAATGTAAACAGGAGTTAGAACTAGTGAAGTTGAAGGCAGAGCAATAAAAGAAAATGAAACAAATACAGAAAAACAAATGGAAAGAACACAACAGAGCATATGAAACAGTCAAAAGCCTAACTTACATGTAATTGGAATTCCATAAGGAAAATGAGAGAGAAATTAGGGCAGATGCATTATCTAAAAAGATAGTGGCTGAAAATTGTTTTCAGTCATGAGAAGGATCAGCTCATATTTTCAAGAAGCTAAGTGAAGCCCAATTAGGATAAATAAAAAGAAAACCCCATCAAATCAAATCAAAGTTCAAGAGAAAGTCTTTAAAACATCCAGAAGAAAAAAGACTTTCAAGGGAGTACAATTAAAGCTTACAGTTGGTGTTTCAGCAGAAACATGCTGACCAGAAGAAAATGGAAAGAGAAAGGGCAGAAACTAAGGAAAACTGACAGCCTAGAATTCAAACCCAGTGAAAATAATTTTCAGAAATGAATGAGAAGTAAAGGTGTTTAGGGCCAAAAGGAGATGATAAAATTCATCCCCAACAGATTCAAACTGTAAGAACTATAAAAGGATGCTCTTCAGGTTGAAGGAAAATTTATACCAGATGGAAGCATAGAAATACAGAAATAAAGTAAATATGTTGGTAAACATGAATAATGACTGTTTAAAACAAAAGTAGCAAGAAATTTAAGGATTTAAAACATATGTAGAAGTGAAATATATGACATTAGTAGCACAAAGGGAGGGGCAAATGGAGTTAAATTCCATTTAAACTCCAGTTAAATATTTGTTGTAAAATTTTTGCATTGTTTCCAAAGTAGTAAAGATACTAATTTAAGGTATACTGTAATAAGTCTAGGGTGAATATTTTAATCTCTAAAATAATCACTAAAATAATCATACAAAAATACTTAAGAAGGTACTAGAGGAAGAAAATAAAATTAAAATGCAAGATTCAAGTTTTTTAAAAAGAAACGGAAGAATAAAGGAACAAAGTACTAACGGGACAAGAATCTAACTACAACGGTAGGCTTAAACTCAGCTGTATCAGTAATTATATTAAAAAAAAATGGGCAGGATGGCAGAAACAAGAAGAACTACAATCCTGCAGCCTGTGGATTGAAAACCACATTCACAGAAAGATAGACAAAATGAAAAGTCAGAAGACTATGTACCAGATGAAGGAACAAGAAAAAAAACGCAGAAAAACAACTAAATGAACTGGAGATAGGCAACCTTCCAGACAAAGAATTCAGAATAATGATAGTGAAGATGATCCAGGACCTCAGAAAAAGAATGGAGGCAAAGATCGAGAAGATGCAAGAAATGTTTAACAAAGACCTAGAAGAAGTAAAGAACAAACACCTAGAAGAATTAAAGAACAAACAGAGAAGAACAACACAATAACTGAAATGAAAAATACACTAGAAGGAATCAAGAGCAGAATACCTGAGGCAGAAGAATGGATAAGGGACCTGGAAGACAGAATGGTGGAATTCACTGCCATGGAACAGAATAAAGAAAAAAAGAATGAAAAGAAATGAAGACAGCCTAAGAGACCTCTGAGACAACATTAAACGCAACAACATTCACATTAGGGGTCCCAAAAGGAGAAGAGAGAAAGAAATGACCCGAGATAATATTTGAAGAGCTTATAGTCAAAAAATTCCCTAATATGGGAAAGGAAATAGCCACACAAGTCCGCGAAGTGCAGAGAGTCCCAAGCAGGATAAACCCAAGGAGAAACACGCTAAGACACATAGTAATCAAATTGACAAAAATTAAAGTACAAGAAAAATTATTAAAAGCAACAAGGGAAAAAAAACAAATAACATATGAGGGAACTCTCATAAGGTTAACAGCTGATTTCTCAGCAGAAACTCTAGAAGCCAGAAGGGAGTGGCACGATATATTTAAAGTGATGAAAGAAAAGAAACTACAATCAAGATTACTCTACCCAGCAAGGATCTCATTCAGATTTGACACAGAAATCAAAAGCTTTACAGACAAGCAAAAGCTAAGAGAATCCAGCAGCACCAAACCAGCTCTACAACAAAAGCTAAAGGAACTTCTCCAAATGGGAAACACAAGAGAAGAAAAGGGCCTACAAAAACAAACCCAAAACAATTAAGAAAATGGTCATAGGAACATACATATCGATAATTACCTTAAATGTGAATAGATTAAAGGCTCCAACCAAAAGACACAGACTTGCTGAATGGATACAAAAACAAGACCCATCTATATGCTGTCTACAAGAGACCCACTTCAGACCTAGGGACAGATACAGACTGAAAGTAAGGGGATGTTAGAAGACATTCCATGCCAATGGAAATCAAAAAAAAGCTGGAGTAGCAATACTCATATCAGATAAAACAGACTTTAAAATAAAGAATATTACAAGAGACAAGGAAGGACCCTACATAATGATCAAGGGATCAATACAAGAAGAAGATATAACAATTATAAATATATATGCACCCAACATAGGAGCACCTCCATACATAAGGCAAATGCTAACAGCTATAAAAGAGGAAATTGACATTAACACAATAATAGTGGGGGACTTTAACACCTCACTTACACCAATGGGCATATCACCCAGACAGAAAATTAATAAGGAAACAGAAGCTTTAAATGACACAGTAGACCAGATAGATTTAATTGATATTTATAGGACATTCCATCCGAAAACAGCAGGTTACAGTTTCTTCTCAAGTGCACACAGAACATTCTCCAGGATATATCACTACTTGGGTCACAAATCAAGCCTCAGTAAATTTAAGAAAATTGAAATCATATCAAGCATCTCTTCTGACCACAACGCTATGAGATAAGAAATCAATTACAGGAGAAAAAAAAACGTAAAAAAACACAAACACATGGATGCTAAACAATACCTTACTAAATAACCAAGAGATCACTGAAGAAATCAGAGGAAATCAAAAAATACCTAGAGACAGATGACAACAAAAACATGACAATCCAAAACCTATGGAATGCAGCAAAAGCAGTTCTAAGAGGGAAGGTTATAGCAATACAAGCCTACCTCAAGAAGCAAGAAAAATCTCAAATAAACAATCTAACCTTACACCTAAAGGAACTAGAGAAAGAAGAACAAACAAAACCCAAAGTTAGTAGAAGGAAGGAAATCATAAAGATCAGAGCATAAATAAATGAAATAGAAACAAAGAAAACAATAGCAAAAAATCAATAAAACTAAAAGCTGGTTCTTTGAGAAGATAAACAATCTTGATAAACCTTTACCCAGACTCATCAAGAAAAAGAGGGAGGGGCCTCCCTGGTGGCGCAAGTGGTTGAGAGTCCGCCTGCCGATGCAGGGGATACGGGTTCGTGCCCCGGTCTGGGAGGATCCCATATGCCGCGGAGCGGCTGGGCCCGTGAGCCATGGCCGCTGAGCCTGCGCGTCCGGAGCCTGCGCGTCCGGAGCCTGTGCTCCGCAACGGGGGAGGCCACAACAGTGAGAGGCCCGCATACCGAAAAAAATAAATAAATAAATAAATAAATAAAAAGAAAAAGAGGGAGAGGACTCAAATCAATAAAATTAGAAATGAAAAAGGAGAAGTTACAACGGACACCACAGAAATACAAAGCATCATAAGAGACAGCTAGAGGCAACTCTATGCCAATAAGATGCACAACCTGGAAGAAATGGACAAATTTGTAGAAAGGTATAACCTTCTGAGACTGAACCAGGAAGAAATGGAAAATATGAACAGATGAATCACAAGTAATGAAATTGAAACTGTGATTAAAACTCTTCCAACAGGACTTCCCTGGTGGTGCAGTGGTTGAGAGTCTGCCTGTCGATGCAGGGGACACGGGTTTGTGCCCCGGTCTGGGAAGATCCCACATACCACGGAGCGGCAAGGCCCGTGAGCCATGGCTGCTGGGCCTGTGCATCCAGAGCCTGTGCTCCGCAACGGGAGAGGCCACAATAGTGAGAGGCCTATGTACTGCAAAAAAAAAAAAACTCTTCCAGCAAACAAAAGTCCAGGAACAGATGGCTTGACAGGTGAATTCTATCAAACATTTAAAGAAGAGCTAACACCCATCCTTCTCAAACTCTTCCAAAAAATTTCAGAGGAAGGAATACTCCCAAACTCATTCTATGAGGCCACAGTCACCCTGATACCAAACCCAGACAAAGATACTACAGAAACAGAAAGTTACAGACTTAAAATATAGGTGCAAAAATCCTCAGCAAAATACTAGCAAACAGAATCCAACAGCACATTCAAAGGACCATACACTGTGATCAAGTGGGATTTATCCCAGGGATGCAAGGATTCTTCAATATATGCAAATCAATCAATGTGATACACCATAGCAACAAATTGAAGAATAAAAACCGTATGATCATCTCAATAGATGCAGAAAAAGCTTTTGACAAAATTCAACACCCATTTATGATAAAAACTCTCCAGAAAATGGGCATAGATGGAACCTACCTCAACATAATAAAGGCCATGTACAACAAACCCACAGCAAACATCATTCTCGATGGTGAAAAACTGAAGGCATTTCCTCTAAGATCAGGAACAAGGCAAGGATGTCCACTCTCACCACTATTATTCAACATAGTTTTGGAAGTCCTAGCCATGGCAATCAGAGAAGAAATAAAAGGAATCCAAATTGGAAAAGAATTAAAACTGTCAGTGTTTGCAGATGACATGATAGTATACACAGATAATCCTAAAGATGACACCAGAAAACTACCAGAGGTAATCAATGAATTTGGTAAAGTTGCAGGATACATAATTAATGCACAGAATTCTCTTGCATTCCTATACACTAATAATGAAAGATCAGGAAGAGAAGTTAAGGAAACAATCCCGTTCACTATTGCAACAAAAAGAATAAAATACCTAGGAATAAACCTACCTAAGGAGGCAAAAGACCTGTACTCAGAACTACAAGACACTGATGAAAGAAATCAAAGATGACACAAAGAGATGGAGAGATATACCATATTCTTGGATTGGAAGAATCAATATTGTGAAAATGACTATACTACCCAAAACAATCTACACATTCAGTGCAGTCCCTGTCAAACTACCAATGGCATTTTTTATAGAACTAGAGCAAAAAAATCTTAAAATTTGTATGGAGACAACAAAATACCCAGAATAGCCAAAGCAATCTTGAGGGAAAAAAACGTAGCTGGAGAGATCAGAACCCCTGACTTCAGACTATACTACAAAGCTATAGTAATCAAGACAATATGGTTCTGGCAGAAAAACAGAAATATAGATCAGTGGAACAGGATAGAAAGCCCAGATATAAACCCACGCACCTATGGTCAACTTCTCTATGACAAAGAAGTCAAGGATATACAATGGAGAAAAGACAGTCTCTTCAATAAGTGGTGCTGGGAAAACTGGACAGCTACATGTAAAAGAATGAAATTAGAACACTCCCTAACACCATACACAAAACAAAACTCAAAATGGACAAAAGACCTAAATGTAAGACTGCACACTATAAAACTCTTAGAGGAAGAACACTCTTTGACATAAATCACAGCAAGATCTTTTTTGACCCACCTCCTAGAGTTATGGAAGTAAAAACAAAAATAAACAAATGGGACTTAATGAAACTTAGAAGGTTTTGCACAGCAAAGGAAACTATAAACAAGATGAAAAGACAAGACTCAGAATGGGAGCAAATATTTGGAAATGACTCAATGGACAAAGGATTAATCTCCAAAATATATAAACAGCTCATGAAGCTCAATATTATAAAAACAAAGAACCCAATCAAAAAATGGGCTGAAGACCTAAATAGACATTTCTCCAAAGAAGACATACAGATGGCCAAGAGGCACATGAAAAGCTACTCAACATCACTAATTATTAGAGAAATGCAAATCAAAACTACAATGGGGTATCACCTCATACCGGTTAGAATGGGCATCATCAGAAAATCCACAAACAACAAATGCTGGAGAGGTTGTGGAGAAAAGGGAACCCTCTTGTACTGCTGATGGGAATGTAAATTGATACAGCCACTATGGAGAACAGTATGGAGGTTCCTTAAAAAACTTAAAATAGAATTACCATATGACCCAGCAATTCCACTACTGGACATATACCCAGAGAAAACCATAATTCAAAAAGACACATGCACCCCAATGTTCATTGCAGCTCTATTTACAATAGCCAGATCATGGAAGCAACCTAAATGCCCATTGACAGGTGAATGGATAAAGAAGATGTGGTACATATATACAATGGAATATTACTCAGCCATAAAAAGTAACAAAATTGGGTCATTTGTAGACTTGGATGGACCTAGAGGCTGTTATACAGAGGGAAGTAAGTCAGAAAGAGAAAAACAAGTATTGTATATTAATGCTTATATGTAGAATCTATAAAAGTGGTGCCAATGTACCAGTTTGCAAGGCAGAAATAGAGACACAGATATAGAGAACAAACATATGGACACCAAGGGGGGAAAGTGATGGAGGGAGGTGGTGGTGGTTAGTTGAATTGGGAGATTGGGATTGACATATATACACTAATATGTATAAAATAGATAACTAATAAGAACATGTTGTATAAAAAAATAAAATTAATTAAAGACAATTAATGGGCAAATTGAAAATCAAAGATGGAATTAAGAAATCATATATGATTTATATGGTTTACCAGAGATACACTTTAAATATCAACACATATAGAAATATAGAATAGAGAAATATGGAAATTTCAACTAAAACAAAGGATGGAAAAATATATATGCCATGCAAATACTAATCAAAGCTGACCAGCTGTAATATCAAATATAGTAGGTTTAAGATAAGTATCATTAGAAATAAAGGATACTTCCCAGTGAAAAAGGGTCCAATTATCCTGCCATAATTCTATTTGGAATCATTTCCCCTCAATCTGAAAAACTTCTTTAAGAATTTGCACAAAATATATACTATAAAAATCAAACTAAAAGTAGAGATAGACAAAACGTATCACAGTGGAGTTTTTTTTTTATCTTTGAAATAAAACAGCAAAAAAACACTAAAATGCACCTATTTTAAGTGTATATTTGAGTGAATTTTGACAAATTTATACAGTCATGACCCACCACCAAAATTAAGATATGGAATGTTTCCATCATCCCCCACATTTCCTTTACAGTCAGTCCCTCCCATTTTCCCTGGCCGCAGTATTTATCACTAAAGAATTCTTTCTTTTAGAAATTCATATACACAGAATCATACAATATGTACTCTTTTGTGTCTCATTTCTGATTAGCATTTTTTTTTTTTTTTTTGTGGTACGTGGGCCTCTCACTGTTGTGGCCTCTCCCGTTGTGGAGCACAGGCTCCGGACGCGCAGGCTCAGCGGCCATGGCTCACGGGCCCAGCTGCTCCACGGCATGTGGGATCTTCCTGGACCAGGGCACGAACCCGTGTCCCCTGCATTGGCAGGTGGACTCTCAACCACTGCACCACCAGGGAAGCCCTAGCATTGTTTTTGAGATTCATTTGTGTTGTTGTTGGTATCAGTCCATTCCTTTATATTGATGAATAGTAAGTCATTGTTGGATATGCCACAGTTCATTTATACATTCACCTGGTGATGGACATTTGAGCTATTAAGTTTGGAGCTACTAAGAATAAAGCTGTTGTGTTTATCTCTGTGTAAATTGCTATGTGGTCATATATTTTTATATCTCTTGGGAAAATATTTAGGAATTTCTATTTCAAGTGCCAAGTACATATTTAGCTTCTTAAGAAGTTGTCATATTGTTTTTCAAAGTGGTGTGCCATTTTATTTTCCCACCAGCAATGTTTATGCATTCTAGTTGTTCCAACTCTCAGCAACACTTGTATTCTCAGTCTTTTTAATCTCAGTCATTCTAATGGATGAGTATTGGTATTTCATTGTAGTTTTATTTCCCATTTCCTTAATATCTATTGAGATTGCCCATGTTTACATACACTTATTGGCTCTTCAAATATCTTTTGGGGGGGAAGTTAAATATTCAAAAATTTTTGCCCATTTTTAAATGGGTTATTTAAGCTCTTCTTCTTGAGTGGTAACAGTTTTTTATATATATATATTCTAGATACAAATCCTTTGTATTGCAAATGTTTTCTCCCATTCAGTAGCTTAACTTTATATTTTTTTGTTGATGTCTTTTAATGAAAAGACTGTTTAAAATTTGAAGTCCAATTAATCAAATAGGATTTTATTTTCTGTACTCTATTATTTTCCATCCTTTTACTTTTATCCTGTCTGCTTCTTTAAAGTGGGTTTCTTGCTGACAGCATATAATTAAAGACTTGCTTTTTTACACAGTCTGACCATCTCTGTTTTTTTTAATGTCAGAGTGTTTAGACCATTTATATTTAATGTGATTATTGATAGGGTTAACTATACTGAAGTGGTTGCGATTTATTTTCTACTTCTCCATCTGTTTTGTGTTTGTTTTTCCTACTGTGTTTTGGATTAATGTAGAGTTTTTGTTGTGTTTTTAGTATTCTAGTTTTCTACACTGTTGTCTCTTTGTCTTCATTGATTAATTGATTAGCTAATTGATGGTGTTTGTGTGAAGCACAGCCTTTCTCAATGAGAGAAACACATCTGAAACACAGAAGACAAAAAAATGATTTGTGTCTATTTTCTCAATTCTCCCAAGAATGATACATAACCAACACCCTTTAAATGTATAGGAAAAAAGTGAATTCATCGTGTGTAATTTATGCCTTAAGGCATTACAGCTTAATCCCTGGAGGAAGTTGACTTGAGAAAGCCTGTGGAATTTACAATATGCTTCTTTAACTTATTCATAGTCTATTGTCAAATAATATTATACCATGGTGGGAGAATTTAAAAATAGCTTTGGCCTAGGATCTTCACTCTTCTATGAATCAGCCAATTTGAGGTATAATGTAATCGTGGTCTTGAAATTAGGAGAAGCAAAGTGAAGCATTACCTTGCAGTGAATTAAGGAGCCTAAACCATCATAGGTTAAAGAGGCTTCGGTATGCAGTCAGTCAGTCTCAAAGCATGTGTATACCTAGACCAAGTTTCAAACATGTTGCTTGTTTTCCTTTCCTGCTGTGCAGAAGTAATCTCCCTTTATCATCTTCCTTGGTTTTACTCAAAGCATAATACCTCACCTCAAAAAATTCCCAAGAGCTAGGAATAGGGTAGGACCTTCTTAATTGCCCTGAATGAGTACTTGCAGAAAAAGTGCTATATGTGAATCTTCTCTTCTTAGGAAGTAATTTAATGACCTGTCTTGGGAAATGGCCTTGGGACCCTTGTATAGGTTGTTACATTACTCTTTCTAATTGGATTTCTACAGCTATTTAACTATTCCCACTAATCATGAAAGCCCAATTTAATAAAAGGGAAGATGACAGTTTTGCTTAGGAAAACCATACAAACATGTTTGTACTTTTCCAATGACAGCAGTAATAAAAACAGCTGTTGTTATAATAGTGACACGCATAGGTTAGCATGAGCAACTGGAAATAGCACGAGGATGAAAAGCACATTGTGATGAATGGGGCTTTTGACAACCAACGTGCAGAAAGGAATATCTGTGTTTCCTGAGACAGCAATAGATCACACTGGACGTAGAGAAATACTAAGTTCACACACACGTAAAAGTGTTCGGCACATCACATAGTAAAGTTATCAAATCAGCCCTCTCTCCTCACTCCCTTATTTTCGCCCAGGCATCAGTGTCCTTGCAGGCACCCAGATTTCCACTTTGTACCTTACTTGGCTTACCTTCTTCTTTTATCCATAATGTCCAGCCTGTTCCAAAGCTGTATCACCTTTTCCTTTGCTCTGCTTTTGTATGAGTTACTTCTTTTCTCAGGTCACAATGATTGTACTCAACTAGTGGAAATTGGAAGTAATATGGATTTTACTTTATTAAGACTGAAAAATACCCCCGGTTCAGGCATTTACAATTCTGGAAAGAGGCATTTTTTGATAATGGTATGGATAACCTGTTTGGAAAACCTTTTGCTTTCTTTCCAAAAGTTATTTTTCAGTGTTGATTTATAATTTAGCGTAAGAGGATCCTCTCTGTTGGAGGTTTCCTTTTTAAAAACAACTGAGTACAAACTGGCTTTAGACAGGAGACAACTGTGCTTTTATTTTAAATTTATAGAGATTATTTCCAACTCTTTAGACCCCTGCCACCCTCTTGTGCCTTGGACCTCTACTCATTATCCTATGTCCTCATGCAAGGGGTGAATTCTTCCCAACTATCTGTGTTCTTTCTTATCATAATAATTTCTGGTTTTGCTAAAACACATTTATCATGTTCAAAATATTATTAAAGACCAATTACTTGCTAAAAAATGCTGACTTTCCATTTTCAGCCTAAACTCCATGAGGTTGCATGCAAAAGGAGCACAGATCCAGAAGCACATCTGTGATCACAATAACAAGTTAGTGAAGATAGTCTGAGGGCTGGAGGCTGAACTTGTAGAGTTTGGCTTAGAAACAAACATGGTAAAGCAGAATGAGCAGTTTGGAATGATGAAAGCATGGAGGGTGGGGGTAGGGTTTGAGGAACAATAAGAGAATTAAGCCAAATGATTACTTGATTTAAGCATCAGAACTGGATGACCCTGAGAATCCCTCTGGAGAACACACTACAGATTGTTGCTTCTCCAGAGAATGTTGAAATTTTAGATAAGGCCAGGATGTTTTTGTACACTATTTGGATTTGAAATTTTTCTTAAATGGCTCAAGCTGTCCCATGGTATGATACATGATGCCCATATATGTTCATTAAATTTGAAAAAAGATTAAGTGATTAGTCCCCAGTCACGGAGAATAAACTAGGATTAAGGGGGCAGAGTATTAACTGTGCCTTAAAATTAGGAGAGTGTTTGCAAAGGGTGATGTTGTCCACTTGGATGAAGGGAGAGTAGACTGATGTGTTTTTATCTTCTGAGAATTTCTCAGTGGACTTGTAATGGTCCCTGCCTTTCCATTGCTCAGGATTAAATGCAAACTTTTGATGATTGTCTTCAAATATTCCTGCCAAGTGATCACACCCTATAAGCCTTGATCTCAAATAAATACACATCCCTCCCAAAATCTACTGCTCCAGCTATATACCACAACTCCCACCCCCATGTTCCTTTTGCCTGTCTCCAAGTTTTTGCACATTTAACTCAGAAGCATGAAAGTTCTATCCTCCCACCAGCATGCCCTGGTCTTCCTGTATTGAGAACTGAAGACCTATCTCTTCCAGAAAACCTCCCCGGATTTTAATCTATTACACAATAATCTATTTTCCAGTGTTCCGTCATTTCTGGGGCTGAGGTGAACTGCATTCACACTGACATCGATTGAATATAGTTATATCTTGGCACGTTTTCTCCCATTCAAAGGTGGTCTTAAAAAATACATAATCCATCTGTTTGCATATATAAATAAAATAATGAGAAGGAGTGCTATGTAAAGCAGGGAATTGTTAGTATTTATTAACTTACAGACCATCTGGTTAAATACAGCTTTTCATGAAGAAAAATTTTAAATCAGGGCTTCTCAGCTGTGGCACTATTAACATTTTGGACTGGATAATTCTTTGCTGGAGGAGTGGGGGAACACTGGGTTATCCTGTACACAGTAGGATATTTAGCAGCATCCCTGGTCTCTACCCACCCTGTGCCAGTAGCATCCCTCACCCAGTCATGACGATCGGAAACATCTCCAGATGTTGCCACATTTGCCATGGGGGCAAAATCACCCCAGGTTGATAAGCATTGATTTCAACCTACCTATTAAAATAGTTGTTTACTTTGAATATTTGCCTTTATTCAGCAGATGAAACTCAAAAGACCTGCTAACAGAAACCTTTGGGCCCCCTCAGAAGTTGGTCTTTTTCATCATAATATAGTTGTGGGATCTCATAGCAATATTTGTACATGAGCAGCACTTAATCTGTGGACATGTAAGAAGAATTCAACACTACAAAAGTCTACAAAAGCCTATGTAGACTTTTATATCTGGTTTTTAAGGGTTTTTATTTTCCTGTTCGGAATGTTATTCTTTAGTCAGGTCAGTTTTTGTGTTTCCTATTATCAAAAAAATGTGAGGTCCTGTGCTAATATGTTCTCCAGCAAATAAAATCAGAGTCTTATGTTAAGAGCAGAAACGTTGAAGCAATATTTCAGTGTTCTAAAAATGTGTCTTGACTGTAAATTATGTAGAGGCATGTGATTGATTATTGCTTGGTAGAAGGAATTTTCCCCTCCAAGTTGTTAAAGATACATGCAGATATATGCAAAAGTTATTGCCAGAGTTAAGGGGGCTAACTCTTAGCTTGGAGGTACTGAATTTGGTGATGCAAAGCAGAAAGGAGCCCCATTGATAGTATCAGCACTGGCCTTCTCCCGTCTGCCCAGGTTCCATCAGGTGGGATGGGTTCAGGCAGGTGGAGGGAAACAGCAGCCTCCTTCTTTCTTTCCTGGGCCGCCTTGGAGCTTCAGCTTTCACCCTGACCCCAGCTCTTGGCCAGGGTGAGTGGATAGCAGCTATGCATGATTTGGGCAGTGACCTTAAATGGTTGGGAATCCCAGTGGGATTCTTTCAACTACAGAATTCTGTAGGCTTGACATCTGAGTAAATAGAAGATTGCACATTTCATGAATGAATTCAAGATACTTTGTGCTGCAAAGGCACAGAGAGTAGGGAAAATGATTAAAGGGAATAACTTGGAGATAGTGAAGAGAGTGACAGTGATGCAGGGATGTGAGAGAAAAAAGCTGAGTGTTAATAGCAATAAAACTATAATGTGGATACATTCCAGCTGAGCATTCATATATACATCATTTTTGATTGGGAGTAAGAACTGCTTAGTAAAAGATCTGTGACAAGGAAATAGACCTGGAGTTCAGCTCTGCCACTAATGAGCCCGGTGACCTTGAGCAAATTGCTTAATCTCCCTGAGTTTCTCTTCTTCACCTATAAAATGGGTGTTTTCATCTCTGTGGTCCCAGCACCCTGCACAGTATGCACATAATAGATGCTCAGCAGATTTGTTGGAGAAATGGGTGCAGCCAGAAGAAATACAGCCTATATCTCTAGTGACTGAAGTTTTAGGTAGGACCACCAAGGCCTTGGGTCATGAAATCTTTTTTTTTTATTAGTTTCTGCTTTATAACAAAGTGAATCACTCATACATATACATCTGTTCCCACATCCCTTCCCTCTTGCGTCTCCCTCCCTCTCACCCTCCCTATCCCACCCCTCTAGGTGGTCACAAAGCACCGAGCTGATCTCCCTAGGCTATGCGGCTGTTTCCCACTATCTATCTACCTTACGTTTGGTAGTGTATATGTGTCCATGCCACTCTCTCGCTTTGTCACAGCTTACCCTTCCCCCTCCCCATATCCTCAAGTCCATTCTCAAGTAGGTCTGTGTCTTTATTCCTGTTTTACCCCTAGGTTCTTCATGACATTTTTTTCCTTAAATTCCATATATATGTGTTAGCATACAGTATTTGTCTTTCTCTTTCTGAAATCTTCCATTTGAAAAATAATCATTGGAAATGAAGTCATTGAAAGTGAACACAGGCCATTTAAACTGCTATAACTCATTCATTGGGTTATATTTACTTCCTCTCTCTCTTATTATTGTTGTATCATGCCTTTAATATTCATTTAGAGGTTCCCACATATTAATCTTACCTCTTCATGCCTTCTTACATCTCCAAGCAGCTTTCAAGGGTAAGTTTCCTCTTGCCTGAAGAAAAGCCCTTAGTATTCCGTTAATGCAATCTGTTACTTATGAGTTCTTTCCATTTTTGTCTGATTGAAAATGCTTTCATTTCATCTTTAGTTTTTAAGGATATTTCATGGGGTATAGAACTCTAGGTGGAAATTATTTTCTCTAAGCACTATAATATATTCCATTATTTTCTGTGATATTATCTGCTAATTATTGCTGCTCCTTTTAAGATATTGTATTTTTTTCTTCATCTCTATTTTTCAGAAATTTTACTATGTTAGGTCTGTGTGTAGTTTTTACTTTTATTTATAGTGATTAGGATTCATGGTGTTTTAAAAATGTGGGTCTCAATGTCTTTTGCCAGTTTTGAAAAATTCCTAGTTTTTTTCTCTTCAAATATTGCTTCTGCTGTGTTTTCTCTTATATTCTTTTACCTGCATCTCTGCACATGCATAGACATTTCACCATATCCCATACATCTCTTAAGCCCTTTTCGAAATTTTCCACCCTTTTGTCTCTTTATGTTTTAGTCCTGCATATTTTCTTCAGACCTATTTTCCACTCACTGTTGCTCTCTTCAGCTATGTCTAAACTGCTGTTGAACCTATTCAATGAGTTATATTTTTCAGTTCTAGAAAGCCATGTAGCTCCAATTCTCTGCTGAAATTTTTGTTTTTTAACTCCTTGAACCTACTAAGCATAGTCATTTTAAAAGTCTGTCTCTGTTAGCTCCATTAACTGGATCTCCTCTAGATCAGTTTCTATGGTTTCTCCTGAATTTCAGTCTCTTCTTCTTGGTATCCACTTATGCCCAGTTAGTTTTTGAGTGTCATTGTATATGGAAAGCTTAAGGATAATTTGAGACACTGATGTTATATGACTGGTGCCTAGTCCAGGAGTGCTTGTGATCAGGGACTAAGCAGGTTTCAGTCTCCTTGAGGACTGTTCTACTTATGATTCACCCTTTCTTCTAGGGCTTAGCATTTAGAGATCCCAATCCAAAGCCCAGAATAGGGAGTTGTCAGTACCCCTTCTTAGCAGTCTCTGATATCCAAATTTTGTCCCCTCGGCCCTGTGAGTCTGTTGAAAGTTCTGCTGAAATTTTCAGCCTCTAAACTGCTTCTTCTAATATCTGCACGTGCCTTGGGTGGGAAAATTAACCTCCAATTCTGGGTTCACACCTTGGACTTTCTTCTCTCCCTGGGTCATGGTCCCATGACTCTTTATTTCTTTGGAAACTCTACATTGTCTTCAAGTAGAATTTTTGTATATTTTTCCCAGCTGTTATAGTTGTTTTCAGTGGGAAGATGAGTCCAAATTACTCAGACTGTCATCATCAGAAGCAGAACTTCTCCATTCTTGGACCATCAGCTTAATGACTATAATATCGTTATCACTTGCTTCCTGTCTCATTTTTAAACCATTCCCCTGGGGTGGACATATAGGCATTTTGTAACTTTTCAATATAAGCTGTGCTAAATATCTTTCTGCTTATATCTGTACATACTTTTCTGGTTATTTCCTTTAAATGAATTAAGATTGGAATTGTTGAATCAAAGATATATACATTTTTAAGGGGTATTATAACTATTTCCAGATTGCTTCATGGAAGGCTGTACCAATTTACACTTGTATCAGCTGTGCATGAAAGTGCTCATTTCTTGGCATCTCACCAACACTGTAATATCATACTTTAATAAGGCTGACATGGCACTGAGTAGCTACTAGGTTGGCCAAAAGAGCCATGGCTTTAAAAGTTCTCAATAAGTTGAACTATCAGTCAAAATTCATAAGATAAATCAATAAGCAAAATGACGAGGCCCGCAGTTCACTTAAAAAAATAGCTAAGCAGGTATAGGAAGGGAGAATCTGGGATAATAGCAATTCACAGGATCATAGTAGGTGACAAGCTGATGCAGTCCTGGACCGAACTTATAGACCTTTAAGGTACAGATCTAGGAGGATAAGGAGTGGCACTGAAATCTAAATTTGGTGACTCATATCTGAAATATTACAACCATGGTTGCATTTTAAGAACATTCTCTGAGCAAGAGGAAGTCAAAATTTATTTAACATCTAAGACTTTTTTCTAGACTCTTTTCTATATTAGATGGTTTGGGCTCACCATAGCAAATTCTCCATTGTTGAAACTGTTCTCTGTTTTCACATTTGAATGACTATGGATTTGGGGGATTTTCTTGTTGCTCTTATACAGTATAGCTCTATCTATTATATCTATATTGTGAAATTTTGACTGTCAGATACATATTGGTAAGACACAAGCAAAGAATTACTGTAATTTTTAAAGTTAAAATATATATTTTATGTGCCTTTGGCTTTTTATTGCAGAGTCTACACTTTATAGATATCACATCAAATGTGGTCATTTAGCTTGTTTCCATGAGGGTTCCATTGTAAGCTGTGTATGTTTGGCGAAGTGTATTTATACTTAGCTTTCTTCCCCCCTTCCCCCCCCCCCCCCGCTTCATCTGTTATCATACTTTTTGCAGCAGCCAACAGTGGATTGTAAAGTGTAAATCCAACCATGGATTGTAAAGGCTACACACGATGCTTCTGCAGGCTGTGGTCTACACCACATAATGTGATTTGGAAATATGGGTATTTTCATACAGTACATACTTGCATTACACAGGGACTTCATACAACACAATAAAGAATAAATGAAAAAATTTTTTTAAATGATGTGGTTCCAGAGCAGAGTCCCTGAATAGTGACTCATTGATAACCATACCTGGTGGAAAACCATGGAAGGAACAGGGGTGTGTAGCTCCCACAAAAGATGTGTTTGAGGAGGGAATGATGACTTTGCATGACTTTGAAAATATAGTTCTTTTCAACAGGATATTTAAAAAGAAGGAAAAGACAGTGACCTACCCAGCGTTTTAATGTAAAATATATTCTGGTGCACACGTCCTGATGGTCCCCACAAACAGAGGTGGGTGTAAGCCTGCTGTTCTCTCCAGCCACTGCCTTTCATGAAATCTACCTGCCAGCAGTTTGCATTATTTACGGCAGACATGGTGTGTAGATGCACAATTTACCCATCAAGTGCATGTGTGTTTCCTGTTACTCAATGCTTCATCACAGTGGTTTATTTTGAGCTTCTTCTTGTCAGATGAAGAGAGATTGGCTTGCCTTCTGTCTATTCCACATCCCATAGTTTTGTTTCTTTTGCTTTTCTTTACAAACACCATCGTTCTAGGATGGGCCAAAAACAATGTACAGGTGGAACAGGGGCAGGAGCGTGTGTATATTTTTGGGGTGGGGGACAGAGTCCCCTAAATTTTTGAGAAGGGATTTATTCATCTTTCTTTTCTTACTCAGGTAACCATGATTGACAGTTTGGATAAAGCTCTTATGAGGAATTCTTTTTCTCAACAATTCCAGTAGAAGAACAGAAATAAATATGTGTGTGCCTCTGTATTTTTGCTATCAGATGTTATGGTTTACAACAAAATGGAAAGTAGATTATAAGAATGGGACTGCTTTGCTGGATTGGAAGGCAAAAATATATTCTTAGCAAAAGGAAAGAGGTGTCATCAATACAAGCAGCAGTGTGGTGTAATTCTTACTGTCATCACATGAAGTGCCTCCTATGTGCCAGCCCTGTCCACGTGTTGATACAAACCATGTCATTAATCCTCCCAGCTGATATTATTATGATTTACAAGTGAAGAAATGGGCTCAGAGAGGCTAACAATGACTAAGCCACAGCAGAGGTAGTAATTCATGGAGCTTGAATTTGACCCTGAGTCTGTTGTGATCCTTTTTTTTTTTTTTAGGGAGGGGAAGGTGGCTATAATGAAAAAATTGAGTTCTAGTTTAGGGTAAAGCTACAGATGGGCTTAATTAATCACTTCCTTTTATCTTCCACTAAGCCCAGCTTTTTTTTTTTTTTTTCCTTTTTGCGGTACGTGGGCCTCTCACTGCTGTGGCCTCTCCCGTTGCAGAGCACAGGCTCCGGACGCGCAGGCTCAGCGGCCATGGCTCACAGGCCTAGCCGCTCCGCGGCATGTGGGATCTCCCCGGACCAGGACACAAACCCGTGTACCCTGCATTGGCAGGCGGACTCTCAACCACTGTGCCACCAAGGAAGCCCTAAGCCCAGCTTTTTAAAAAAAATTTCTTTACTGAAGTGTAATTGATTTACTATGTTGTGTTAGTTTTAGGTGTACAGTGAAGTGGTTCAGGTTTACATACATATATATATTCTTTTTCAGATTCTTTTCCATTGTAAGTCATTATAAGGTATTAAATATAGTTCCCTGTGTAAGCCCAGCTTTTCTATTTATAAAGAATTAGCAGAGAAACCTTTATAAACTTGATGACCATGCAACAGTTTTTATTGTTCCTTATTTCATTGCAACTTTAGGTAAGATCCTATTTTCTGTTTGAGAAAAATCCATATACATACACACAACTTTGTTTATACAAAATGTCTTCTAGCAAGTAACTCATCTGAAATCGTTTCTGAACTTTTCTCCTTGAAACTGTTACAAATAAAAGATTTTATCAGCAGGACTTAAGCAGGTATCCCTGTATGACATTCCATCTCTAGAAAATAATGGAATTTTGGTTTTCATTGGTTAAAAACCTTGTAAGTCAGCTATAAATTATTCATACCCCATGCTGCATCTGTTAGCTGTCTTGACTCTTCTTTGTTAAGTCAACATTACTTAGTTTTAAAGTCCAGGTAATTGATTATTGGTCCAGTTTTGCATAAATGTCACAAAGTCGTTTATAGGAATGGAACTGCTCTTTTTTCTGCCCAGCAGGACAAAAAGGAATCCCTGAGCACTCCTGGCTGTCCTTTCACAAAGTGAAAGCCATGGACAGCCAGTGAAGGACATGAGGGCACAGTGGTGACTGTGAACTTCATTTGTTATGACCACTTGGTGGCAGCTAGTATTGTCCTGGTAGAAATCCTGCAGTTTCCACAGTAGCCTCCTAAATGCTGTCATATTTACACTCTGTGGTTTAGTTTAAGATGGCTAATCCAGGAAAGCTCAAAATAGGCTAAGGATTTGCTGATCACACATTTGTGATAACTCCAGTCTCATTCTCAGCAAGGATGAGATTTTCTATATTGGTCTAAAAATTGTCTGTATTAAGGGTGGATTTAAGTATGGAACTTTGTCAACACAACATCAATAACAAAGTAGCTGGTATATTCTTTTGTTCAGTATAATAAGATATTTTCATGACTCTGAACTTTGTAGTGAGGGTCAAGATTGGTTAGCAGGGTAGACTGCCTGAACATAGCACAGTATCTGGCATGTAACTATTTGATGAAAAGATGAATGAGCAACATCTTTGAATGTATTGATCAAGTTCAACTTAATCAAACCAATAAGCATTGGTTTCGTGGTTTGGATGTATAAGAAAGTAGCACCTGAGGCAGCTTGATGGATATTCAAAGTTGGCTAAGGCTTCCTGGAGCTTGTAGCCTAGTGAGCACTTTGCCATGAACAGAAATAAGTATAGTCCAGGCAGCATGTGGAAGTGTAACGTGCAGGAAGAAGAGAGGAGAGTTCTACCTGAGTCATCAGGGAGGGCTTCAAAGGTTAGGAGCCTCTCAGGGGCCTTGTGGGATGAGGAGGAGTTTGGGAGGCCAGAGGAGGCAAGAGAAGGAAAGCTGAGCTCAACCATTCCTTCCACACATATTTCTAATCATCCAACTAGTATCAACATCCTATTTGACATTAGACCGGAGATTGCGAATTCAAATGCTGCAAGGGGCCAGGCTGGTGTTATAAACAAGCAAAGCTGGCCAGGCATAAGATGATAGATCACCTTTGCCCCTTGGCCTCCATGTGCAGGTAACGTAGGGCAGGTGGGGCTGGAAGAACAGGCAGCTTCTCTTCAGTTTCAGCCAATTCTCGTCCCCTGAAGTGCAAGCCCAGGGTTGCCCTTTTTCTGAGATTTTTTTTTCCTCTGAGAAGCAACACATCCAGGTTTGTCTGAGAATTCTCCTGACTCTTAGAGGTTAGCAATTAAATCAGATTGACAAATTGGGTGGCATGCACTTTGGGGCCAAACCAACATTAGCTGCAGGCTGAGTGGAGCTTGTGAACTGTCACCCTGTGAAACTTGGTCTAGCACAGCGATTGGGAAAATCTGATCCCCGGACCAACAGTAGCAGCATCACCTGGGTACTTATGAGAAGTCCGAATGCCCAGGCCCTGTCTCAGATCTACTGAATAAGAAACTCTGTGATGGACCCTACAATCTGCATCTCAACGAGCCCTCCAGGTGATTTGGATACTAGCTCGGGTTCAAGAAGGTTTTTTACATTTTTAAGTGGCTGGGAAAAAAAATCAAAAGAGGATGAGTGTTTCATGATATATAAAATTACATGAAATTCATACATCGGTGTCCATAAATAAGGTTTTAGTGGCACATAGCCACGCTCATTCATTTAGGTATTGTCTGTGGCTCTTTTTGCCTGCGAGGGCAGAGTTGAGTAGTCCTGGCAAAGACCAAATGGCCCGCATAGCTTAAAATATTTATTATCTGGCTCTTTATAGGAAATGTTTGTCAACTCTGCCCTTGAGTGTTGAGTGGGCAGGGAGGGAGAGTGGACATACTGAGGAGGATGGAAAGCTGAGGAACCTCTGCTTCAGACCAAGATGAAGGGGAGATATAGGATTTGAGCCCTGCGTTCGTAAAAGAGCTCAGGGCACCATGTCTAGGACTGGTTGATGCAAGAGTGTTCAGGAGAGCTGGGGTGAGGACCACACAGCAGGAACAGAAAGAATTCCAGAGGTGTCCAGAGACAGGGTCCACAGGGCTTGACCACTCATTCAACATGAGATGGGGAGAAAGGCAAGAGTCAGAAGACGGTACGAATGTGGCACAAAAGGATGATGATGATGATGACAACAGGGAAGAGAAGGGGTCCTGGACGAGCAGGGCACTTCAGGAAGTTGTAGAGATGATGGGAAACATGGGGAGTGAGTTTTAAACCCAGTAGCATTTGAGTTGCTGGTAAGGGATCTGTTCGACCTGACGTGTGGGCGTTCCCATCACAAGATAGAGGTTGGAGCTGGAGATTTGGACTTGAGGGTCCTCTGCGTAGAAGACAAAGTTGCCTATAAGTGTTACTGGATTTATGATTGGTTGACTTTACTAGTATTTTAACAGAAAAGAAAGTTGAACTCAAGTTTTCATTCAGCAAAGTACACTGATTGAGGACCTCCCTATCCCAGAACCGAGCTAGGATGAAGATGGAAAACTGTATCTTCAAGGGGTGCAAAGTCCTTTGAACCCAGTGGAGTGAGTGGCCACTTGACTCCTCCACTGCCCTTCTCGTGTCCTCTGTCACAGGGCTGCACCTGTCTATGTCCACAGCACCATCCTCTCTGGCTCCATCTCCTAACTCTGCCCCTGGAGGCCTCCTCCAGCCCCTGCCAGCAACCTTTCTCCTTCCTGCTCTTTCTCCCTCCTGATTCTGAGGCCCAAATGGCCCAAGGAATAGTGTGACAGGGCGAGCGATGGGAAAAGCTGGGGACAGTCATACTGCAATTTTTGTCTGAAGTTGTGAAATGTGAATTCTCATAGCTTTCCATGAGGCTTTTAGCATGAGTTTTCACGGAGCAATTAGGGTATGGTTTATAAAAAGTTAGCAATTGGCTGTAATTCTGTTTGAAGCAGAAAAACTTGTTTGCACCAGGCTTCAGTTAGGACAGAATGATTTGGTGGTGCCTCCATGATCAATAGCAGGATTACTTTTTAAAGAGTTTATTATATTCCACTAATGTTTATTTGAAAGAGATTACAGTGATGCATCATAAATGGCCCTTAGTCAACATATGAATGGGATATTCTCTCTGGAAGACAGCTTGCATGCAAACAAACTAGCAACTTAAGCTATTAACTTCCTCTGACTGACAGTTTCAAAATGTTGTTGTAGGAAAAAAAAAATGGTATATGAAAGTTGCCAGACCTAAAATAATTAGTTAGATAAATGAATTTTGAATTGGAAACCAAACTTTCTAGTTAATAAACACAGTGCATATTATTTTACAGCTGTGTCTTGTAAGACTAGGCAAGTCATTCCAAAAAGTAATGCTCTGTTCTCTTTTCTAATATTATATCAGTAAGCAAATCTTAGAGAGTATTATCTTTAGAATATTTCACGTCAAGATGAAGTGCGTGCGTGTATTTTGTGTTGTGTCCATGTGGGTCTTTCAGAACCTTCTATCCCCTTCCATAACACTGGTCATATAGGTATAATATCTTCTTTCCATACTAAACAAGTGTTACCAAACTCAGGTTTGGCTGCTTGCTGCTCGAAAGCCAATACTCAAGAGGCAAGTGTTGGTTGGAAAAGGAAAGTCTGCTTTATTCAGGAGGCCGGCAACCTGGTGAGAATGCGGACTCGTGTCCAAGAACCAACTCAAAAGATTCTGCTTGGCCATGAAAGTCTTTTAAGGGTAAGAGGGGAAGCTAGGTGCAGTTAATCGCTTAGAGAGGAGGTCAGAGTCTTTGTCATCCTTCACTGTGTGCAGACTTGCTGACTCCTTGTGGTCTTTCTTTAGATGCTGTCCTGTTCATGCAGTTTGCCCATGAGATGACTGAAGGGGAAGCTGGGGAACAGATCTAGTCATCCGTTAATTACTTATTCTTCATCTCTACTTCTTTAAGAAAAGAATCAATTGGTTAGGTAAGGCATTGTGTGATCCAAAGATTTGAAAGGTGTGCCTGGGTCAGAGGCTAGTGAAGCAAGGGGTGTAAAGGTGAAGTTAAAATATTGCTGCTAAAGTGACAGGACAAAGGACTTCCTACTACTTACACAAGGGAGGAGATAAGTTGCTTTGAGCCATCTCCCCAGGAACTGGCCTGGTGCCTGCCTTATAAACAGGCCCCCAATTAATGAACGTATTATATTTCTTTTTGAAAACTCGTTAGCGTTTTAAAAAACGTAATTTATTATGCCCATTTAGATCAAAACACAGAAAGCATAAAAGGGTTGCAATTTGGGTAAATAGCAATAAATAATAAGTGAAATGGTGTTTTGTCACTGTCATGCTGGGAAGTAGCAGCTTCGTTTGTGATTGGACTTATGTAATAAAAATGCATTTCCATTTTATCATGCAGGATGGTTTCCAAACAGACATTTTACCATTTGAATCTCACAGCAACCTTCCTGATGGTCCAGTTTTCTATCGCTGCTCTAACAAACCACCACAACTTAGGTGGCTTGAAACGATACCCATTTTTGATCTCTCAGTTCTGAAGGTCACAAGGCCGGCAGCCTGGTTTGGTTTCCTGCTTCACATCTCACCAGGTTAACATCAAAGTGTTCCCAGAGCTGCCCTTTATGATGGCAGCCATCAGGGGAGGGTCCATTCCCTGCTCATTTCAGATGTTGGCAGAAGTCCGCCAACTTGGAGGTTGTCGGGCCACGGTCTCTGTGTTCTCGCCAGCTGAAGGTTAAGGGTCCTTCCCAGCTTCTCAAGGCCACTGCTTCCTTGGCGTATGGCTCCCTTGCTCCATCTTCAAAGTGAGCAAAGTGGTCAAGTTCTTCTCCTGTGGCATCTCTCCAACCCCAGCAATGAAACGTTCTCTGCTTTTAAGGATCCTCTTGAGTACACTGGGCCCATCTGAATACATGAGGATAATATCTCCCTGTCCCCCTTTATCACATATGCAAGGTCCCTTTTTCCAGGTAAGGTAACATATTCACAGGTTCCCAGGATTAGGACATCTCTGGGGCCCCATTAATCTGCCGACCACACTGATAGACAGTATTGTTGTCCCCCGGTCTCCTGGTGAGGAAGCCGAGGCCCAGCAGAGCGAAATGACCGACCTGTAGTCCCTCCGTCTGAGGGGCAGCATCCAGCCTGTCTGTGGACACATCTCTGGCCTGACCCCTTCCCGGGTTCAGCTTCCTACATGGAACAACACTGTTTCCGAGATGCAATGACATAGTTCTTTCTTAGGTGAGATTAGTGTTCCTTTGCATTCAAAGGAGGAGGGATTGTTACCTATTTGCTTCCTAAATATCCAACTTAAGCTGTCCCTAGCCATCACACAGGGGCTCAGTGACCTCCTTCGTAGCTGTTGTAGGTAGCTTGAAGATGCTGAAGTGACCCTGGGCCCTGGCACTCGGCCCAGGCCTTCTTCTCGTGGCAGCGGCCCTCGTCACCAGCCCTGTTGTCAATGATGCCACGTCACCAATACTGAATATTCCAGAGGGGCCGGTACCTCGTGTGGGCGGGATGGCGGGCCCATGGCACTAGGGCTGCGGACGGTCTTCCGAGTGGTGGGGAGCATGGCCGACGGGGAAGTCCATCTGAGCCACTGGCCTCCTGCCCTGGGCGTCCTGATGTTCCTGAGCCATGAGCAGGCGGCCAGGTGGAGCTCGAGTTTGTCTCTCTTTCCTGCTAATCGAGATGTCTGAAGGCAGAGCGGACGGTAGGGCAGCAGAGGTCTGAGGACCGGTGCACAGCCTGCTGGGATCTGATGTCAGGGGCCCATTTCAGCAACACAGTCTCACCACACGTTTCAGCTCCTAGGCCACCACGTCACCACACGGTGTCCAGGGTTCAGCCCCCAAGCCCAGGGCAGTTAAGAACCATTAAGTGGCAGAATAGGACGTCCACAAGCCCCTCCTACCCTGATCTGCTCACCCCCTTCCCGGCATGGCTCTGATTTCTAGCTCTGCAGCCCCCATAGCCACCACCTTGTGTTTGACCTTGATTTCCGCTGATTCATCCCCTCCTCCTCTTACAGCGCGCTCTCTGCCCCTCTGCTCTGGTCTGGGCTCTCCATCACTGAGGTCCAAAGAAACCAAGCGGGACGAGCAGGCGTCCTCGGAGGGGCCAGGAGCCAGGCTGGGAGCTCGCACTCACTGGCCTTCTCGGCCGCCCCGAGTATAGGTGGTCCAGCTCCCAGCAAGCCCCTCTTCCTCTCCGCAGAGGAACAGAACCCAAGGCACCTTCGAAGGCCCAGTTCCTCGCTCACTACCAAGGGATCCTCTGTGCAGCTGCTTGCATCTGTGGGCCGTCAGCCTCTGAGAGTGAGGCGGGGCCCAGATGGATGGACTTCGGCCTTGCGCGTGGGTCAGCAGTGACCCGGGAGGAGAGCCCAGACGGCTCTTCATGCCTCCTGAAGTGACACTTATACCTCCGCTGCCCCTTGAATCAGTATCCCTCCCGCCATCTCCTGCTACCGCGCGCCTGTCTTCTGTCATCCCACAGAAGTTTCTAGGTGGCCCCATTCTGAGTGTTGGGAATAGGATGTGGAACAAGGCAGAAAAATTCCCTTTTCCTACAAAGTTTCTATTTCTGAAAAGGGGAGATAGACAATTAACAAGAAAAATCAACACACCAATACATGATCACAAATGAGATGGCTAGAAAGAGAGAGAGGCGGTGTGTGGGGCAAAGAGCCTGCTGGGATGGGGGGCTTTCTTGATGGGGGGGTGTGACGTCCAGGCTGAGACCTGGAGGTGAGGCCCCTCGAGAGCCCAGGAGGGCCCTCCAGCAAAGGCTCAGCTGGTGCAGAGGCCCAGAAGCCAGCTGCAGCCTGACCAGTTCAGCCGTGTGCCAGGAGCTTAGGGGTGAGAGAGGCCAGACTGTTGGTGGTGTGAAGACAACATGGCTGAAGGGGTTTAAGAAGGTGCATTGTTAACTAAGCTGGGGAGTTCTGGGGGAGCTGCTGTGAAGTTGCCCCGAGTTCCCCTTTGCATTGGATTGGGGAGGGGCGGTAACGTAAGAGTTGAAATGTAGATGGGTTAAGTTTGAGAAACCTGCACTGTCGTGCTTCTAGATTGCTTTCCGTTAAGTCATGTTGTTGGTCTCCTCTTACAACCCAGCAGTGAGCTCTGGGAGGGGACAGATGACCGTTGTCCGCTCAGAATCTGCCGTTGTCCTCAGATGGACACAGAGCATGAGGAACAGTAATCCTGTAGCGTACAGATGCATGGGGGCAGAATGGCAATCTTTCAGTGAATTAATGAGGCTTTAAGATGACCTGGCTAGAGCGACAGTAATCAAAAATGGAAATCTAAAATGTTTGTTGCAAATTTAAGCAAGAGTAATCCCACCAGTAGCAACAGCATAAAGAGCTTGAATTCAGAGCATCACACAGGCCAAAGGTGGTGAGGTCGTGCCTTTTTTTGGTGGGAAGGGAGACGTGGGCTAGAAATCGGTAAACCCATCACGCAGAGAAATACAGTAAGAAGAATCCGTGAGAAAAAGAACCTAACGCTGCAACACACAAACAACTTCAAACTGCATTCCACATCTTTCAAAAGCACTTTTTACCTTAAGATAATGTGTGCCGTGCTGCACATTTTAACAAGTGGTTTGCTGATGTAAATTTTCCATCAGAGAAAAGTATCAAGGACTCATGAATAAACATTATTGTCATTTACATAACAACTAAAAGCCCTCAAGCCAGAGACGCCCATCGTGGTGCTGCAGTGCCCTCGTTCCTTTACTGTGTTATTCTCCAGCTAATTCAATTTTGTCCTCTCTCAGTTCCACAGGGCCCATATCTTCCCGGCTATGGAACTGCTGCACTGATATTAAAGTGGTAATCAAGATTGCCTCTAAATATTCATAGCAATAAATGACTCTCTCGTGCCCCATGAGTGCCAGGGCAGCAGCCTGAAGCATTTATTTAGTGCCGGAGAGGGATCCAGTTATTTCGGAGTCCCTTGAATGCAGTATTTTAATATTGTTGTTCTGCTTGAAAAATTAGGTCCCTCTGAGTTTCTAGTATTGGTGGTTGAGACTAACGACTTTGGCTCAGAACTGACCATTGTCTTTGAAAGGATAACCCAGAAGTGGTGATGGGAGTGGACTTGGCTGTTGACCCCACATCTGATTTTTTTAATGCAGGCCCCTTCCTTCTGCAGGCTCACTGCCACCTTATTTCAACTTCATGGTCAGGTTCAGATTTTTCTAAGTCATTGAGAATGGCTATTCTTTAAGGACATAGAAACACCAAAGAGACGATATTGTGTATCATTCCATCCATCAGAGGCAAAAACAAATCATAAGCATCCCTGCATCCATGAAAAGTTACATTTATTGACTTGGGATATATGGGTGAAATAATTTAAATTCAATTTTGGGTGAGCTCCCATTTACACAGATTAAAGAATGACAGCCCAACATTTTGGAGTAAAATGGGAAATAAGATCACTTTTAAGATTCCTTTATTGTTCTTATAATAGTGCTCGTAAGTAACAGATAGCAGAGAAAATAATTTACATTGTTATAGGATATCACTTAAGAGGTTATTGTGACTAAAAATGTTATTAACAATAAATAAATAAATAAATAAATAAATAATAAAGGCAGCCCAATGGATAATACTGAGAAGAAAAAAAAAACTGTAGCTAATCAAAATATCACTTTTTAAAAATGTGTTCATCATCGGATGAATGGATAAAGAAGATGTGGCACATATATACAATGGAATATTACTCAGCCCTAAAAAGAAACGAAATTGAGCTATTTGTAATGAGGTGGATGGACCTAGCTAGAGTCTGTCATACAGAGTGAAGTAAGTCAGAAGGAGAAAGACAAATACCGTATGCTAACATACATATGGAATTTAAGAAAAAAAATTGTCATGAAGAACCTAGGGGTAAGACAGCAATAAAGACACAGACCTACTAGAGAATGGACTTGAGGATATGGGGAGGGGGAAGGGTAAGCTGTGACAAAGCGAGAGAGTGGCATGGACATATATACACTACCAAACGTAAAATAGATAACTAGTGGGAAGCAGCTGCATAGCACAGGGAGATCAGCTCGGTGCTTTGTGACCACCTAGAGGGGTGGGATAGGGAGGGTGGGAGGGAGGGAGACGCAAGAGGGAAGAGATATGGGAACATATGTATATGTATAACTGATTGACTTTGTTATAAAGCAGAAACCAACACACCATTGTAAAGCAATTATACTGCAATAAAGATGTAAAAAAAAAAAGTGTTTATATTTCCAGTTAAGTGGGATGTGCTGGGCAAGTACATTGTGGGAAACTTTAGAAAGAGCACAAAGCAGCTGAGGGTCCAAGTGATGGGCAGTGGTGTCTGGCCAGAGCCTTACTTGGCAGACCTCCCTGGGCAAACCATTTGGGGGAGCCTGCCCACACTCATTTCCATGAGGAACTTACAAGGAGTGAGGCCTCAGAAGAAACTAAACCTGCCCTGATCAGGGACTTCTAACTTCCAGAACTGTGAGGAAATAAATTTCTGATAGTTAAGCTACCCAGTCTGAGATATTTTCTTATGACAGCCTTAGCAAATAAATACAGGGGTTTTCTAAGATTCTGGTAATATTTTGACTTTTCAGCCGGGTGGTAGGTACCCTGATGATTATTTTATTCTTGTTTTTTAACTTGTACTTACACATTTTATATACTCTTTTGGATATACTTTTGCCAATTGGAAAACTAGAATTATAATGACCGTCAAAACATTTCTAGCCTATTGATAAGCATTTAATTGACTTATTCAGCAAATGCAGTTCTTTAAGCATTCAATAAAGGACACGGTTTCATTAGGGCAATCAACGTCTCATTTTTAAAAAGGAAGGCTGTATTTAACCAACACTAGTTCATCATCTCCAGTGTCTAAAAATCAAAAGAAAATGGAATGAATACATGCTTTTAAACTAAGAAATCTAATGCAATGAGTGGTTTTGAGTTAAAATAGCTCTCTGGGGGCTTCCCTGGTGGCGCAGTGGTTGAGAGTCCGCCTGCCGACGCAGGGGACACGGGTTCGTGCCCCGGTCTGGGAAGATCCCACATGCCACGGAGCGGCTAGGCCCGTGAGCCATGGCTGTTGGGCCTGCGCATCCAGAGCCTGTGCTCCGCAACGGGAGAGGCCACAGCAGTGAGAAGCCCACGTAATGCAAAAAAAAAAAAAAAAAAAAAATAGCTCTCTGTTCTCCTTCTCCATTGATTTCTTCTATACCATTCAGATCTCAAGTAAAATTTACAGATAAAGCTCTTTCTACCACCCTGGGGGAAAATGTATTCATTTGAAATATGTTAACATTAGAACGTTCTAACAGCTCCTGTAGGGGACTTTATGTAGAATTAGTACCAATGTTCATGTTCAAGCCAGCTGAATTTTTCATGGGGAAAAAACGTGCTGCAAATATTTCATTTTTATTCACAAATATAATTGCCAGGATTTATCTTTAAAATAGTGATGTGTAAGAAAAAAACAAAAGAAAATAGTGATGTGTGTGTCCATATCTTAGTCTAACACAATTTGTAATTAAAGTAACTTTTCACACATATACATAAAACACATACAAATAAACAGACATATTCATACATATGCTCTTTGGACACATCTTGACAGAACACTGAGATGTATTTTTGTTCTAATATTTTGTAAGCATAATTAGTAATCTTGTTTTTCTAAGATATAATTAATGAGTACAAATTGCAGACCCTGGGGGCTTCCCTGGTGGCGCAGTGGTTGAGAGTCCGCCTGCTGATGCAGGGGACGCGGGTTCGTGCCCCGGTCCGGGAGGATCCCGCATGCCGTGGAGCAGCTGGGCCCGTGAGCCATGGCCGCTGAGCCTGCGCGTCCGGAGCCTGTGCTCCGCAACAGGAGAGGCCACAACAGTGAGAGGCCCGCATACCAAAAAAAAAAAAAAAAAATTGCAGGCCCTGGAGAGAACATTCTTATATGTGTTTGTAATTAAATTCAAATGTCAGAAAATATAGGTAAATTTAGGTAAACGGACTCGAAAGCAAATCCAGGGCTGAGAAACACTTTTGTACGCTATATTAAAATCAAAAGAAGTGGTGTGTGTTTAGGAATAGTGATATTGAATTTAAAAGTTCAGCAAACACTCAGAAACCTGTACAATTGTTACAAACACCAGACAGTGTCAAAAATATAACAAGTAAAACTGTGGTTTTCACTAGATCACTGATGTTTGTATAGTCATTTGCTAGAATGAATCCATAAAAAACAAGATATGTTTAAACTCAGAAAATATACTTAAGCATCTTATGTATCTGGAAATACAACAGTTTAACTCTCAAGCTTAAGTAACCACTTAAAAAATAATATCACCTGTCAACTAAAATTGAGAAGAGCTCTCTTAAAGGACATTTTTAAAAAATCCAGTTTGGGTTTGCACTTAATTCTATCCCCTGAAGGCACCAATATTAAAAATAGTCTAGTTCTGGGCAGCTATTGGATGATGCCAGTTTTCGGTCTTTATTACTGACTCAGGCATGTCCAATGAAGATGGAAATTTCTGTGAACTTGCTGTGAAGATGGAAATGTTCCATGTCTGGGCTGTCTAGCAGAGGTACCTACTAACTACGTGTTGCTTTAGAGCCTTGCAATGTGTCCACTGAAACTGATGAACTGATTTTTAATCTTTATTTTATTTTAATTAATTTAAATTTCAATAGCCATATGTATTAGACATGGGAAACTACAGAGAGCCATTCCAAGGGCTGACCTAAAAATAAAGTGAGTAGTGTTTCACGCTATGTGACTCTACCCCAGTTATATGGCATTAGTTAATGCAACTTGTGACATTTTCCCAAAACTCATGTGACCCAACAACTCATGTTGTTGCAGGTTTTGTTTCAATTTTGTTTCCTCTTAACTCATTATTTTAAGGTTGGCTGTTGGAACTTACAATCCACTTTTCTCTTAAAACATAGTAGCGTGTGGTTTGTTAATTCATAGTAGAGTTGAAATGCTGTGTTGTGAAAAAAGTCCCTTGTGCTCTGGAGCTATAATAGTGTCTTTCAAATATGGAATGTTAGAGAACTACGTATAAACGTACTCTTCTATCTCTTATTCAAGCATAAGACCAAACAATCTTGCAAAGCAAAGGCAAACAAAACCAATACACTGAAGTCAGCAGCACTGATTTAATGCAGGTGATGATGTTTGAACAAGACTGACACGCCACTTGCAGCACCAGGGCAAGGCTACCCGGGAGGTGCAGGTGACCTGGAGTTTGTGCTGCCAGTTTCGTCCTGACCCGTCTCTCCTCCAATGTGCACTTTATAAGCTGCTAAGGAACCTTTATTTCCGCACTGGGCTGTGATGGCATTTGGCCCTTGCTTAGCTTGGCTGCATCATTTGTGAATTAAACCCTCCTCTGCCCTTCTCACATCAGCCTAGATAGTCAAGCTGTCCTGCCCGGCCCCGACCTGAGCACAGCAGCCATGGTGAGCTGGGTCAGGGTGGGCGTGGTCAGGCTGCGTGAACTCTCTTTCCACATCATCAGAATGAAAACACAGCATTCATTTTAAAAAATAAACATTAGGGCTTCCCTGGTGGCGCAGTGGTTGAGAGTCTGCCTGCCAATGCAGGGGACACGGGTTCGTGCCCCTATCCGGGAGGATCCCACATGCCGTGGAGTGGCTGGGCCCATGAGCCATGGCCGCTGAGCCTGTGCGTCCGGAGCCTGTGCTCCGCAATGGGAGAGGCCACAACAGTGAGAGACCCGCGTACCGCAAAAAATAAAATAAAATAAAATAAACATTAAAAATTTTAAGTTCTTTTGGAGAGAAATGTGAAACCTCCATTTGAACATGCTAGCTGGTGGCGGCGTTGGGGGGAGTTGGAATTGACTGTCCACCCCCAGAATCACTGAGGATGCCCAGGGAAAGGGGAAGCAAATGAAGAGCTTCATAGAATAACTTTAGGATGGCACATCAATTTTGACTGGGGTAAGGACTCTGAATCATTGACTTGGGCTCAGCAAGAGAGAGTGTGGCGTGTTCCACCACCCCGTTTTAAGTGGGAGAGTACCTGGGGTAGGGGTGTGGGTTTAGGGACACTGCCACGTGGCTGCATTCCCAGGGCAGGGCAAGAAACTTGTTGGGATTTCTGGGGCAGAACAAAGAATATAGGTTCCTGCCCCCAACTGACAGCTGGGCACACACAGACTAGGGTTTCCTGGGGCCCAGAGGAGAGGAGGAAGATGGCGTCTGCCTAACAAGAGGGAGAAGAGGTTGGTAGAGTTGTTTGCCCTGTTCATTGACTGATTCTCTCCTTCACCAAATATTAATTGAGCTTCTATTATTTGTCTGGCACCTTCGTGGGTATAATAAACAAGTGGACCCACAAGTCAACATACTGAATTTTAATGAGCAGGAAGGGAGTTCTTCCTTACAAGGAGGAAAAGGGCAGGAGACTGGGAGAAAGACTACCTGGGGAGAGGTGGATGTCGTTAGACTGGGGAGTGAGGTAAGGCTTCTTTGGATCATTGACATTTAAGCTGATACCGAGTAGCAGAGTTGGGAGAAAGCATTCCAGGCAGAGGGAACAGCCTGTGCGAAGACTCAGAGATATGAAGGAGCTTGGTGTGTTTGAGGAGCGGGTGAGGTCAGTGTGGCTTAGAGCTGGGTGAGCAAGGAGGAGAGCAACGCAGGTGGGTATGGAGGGACATGAAGGTCAGGCCATTTAGGAGCTATAGCCCACATTGAAGAGTTGGCATATTCACTGGGGAGAACAGTATGGAGTTTTCTCAAAAAACTCTAAAAATAGAACTACCCTATGATCCTGCAATTCCATTCCTTGTTATATATCCAGAAAAAACAAAAACATGAATTCAAAAAGAGAGATGCACCCCAGTGTTCATAGCATAGCACAGCAGCATTATTTACAAAGCCAAGATATGGAAGCAACCTAAGTGTCCATCATGTGAGATATGTATATATGTGTGTATATATATATACATATATATATACACACATGCACATATGTACGTATGGGTGTGTGTGTGTGTATACACACAATGGAATACTACTCAGCCATAAAAAATAATGAAAATTTTGTTATTTGCAGCAACAGGGATGGATTTGAAGGGCATAATGCCAAGTGAAATAAGTCAGACAGAGAAAGACAAATACTGTATGATATCACTTATTTGTGGAATCTAAAAAATACAACAAAATAGTGAATATAACAAAAAAGAGAGCAGACTCACAGATACAGAGGACAAACTAATGGTTACCAGTGGGGAGAGGGAGGTGGGGAGGGGCAACATAGGTGTAGGGGATTAAGAGGTACAAACTATTAGGTATAAAATAAGCTATGAGGATATATTGTACAACATAGGGAATATAGCCAATATTTTATAATAACTACAAATGGAGTATAACCTTTAAAAATTGTGAATCACTGTACTGTATACCTGTAACTTATATAATATTGTACTTCAACTATACTTCAATAAATATTTTTTTTAAAAAGAGTTGGCACATTATCATCAGTGCAATGGAACATCAGTGCAGGCTTGTCATGACCAGGGGTAGGTGGATGAGGTTGAGTTTTTAAAATATCCTCCCATAGGGCTTCCCTGGTGGCGCAGTGGTTGAGAGTCCGCCTGCCTGTGCCGGGGACAAGGGTTCGTGCCCCGGTCCGGGAAGATCCCACATGCTGCGGAGCAGCTAAGCCCGTGAGCCATGGCCGCTGCGCCTGCGCATCAGGAGCCTGTGCTCCGCAACGGAAGAGGCCACAAGAGTGAGAGGCCCGCGTACCGCAAAAATAAATAAATAAAATAAAATAAAATAAAATAAAATAAAATATCCTCCCATTGCCATTGGGGGATGAATGGGAGGAAAGCACAGGTCGATGTGGAGGGACCGGGGTAGAAGGGTTTTGCAGCATCCCCATGAGAGATGATTGTGGCTTGATCCAGAGCAAGGTGGAGAGATGTCAGACCCAGACAACAGGAGCTGTGTTTTGGAGGGCGACTCAATAGGACCTCTTCATGGATCAGATGGAGTTGTTGAGGGAGAAGGACTTCAAATTTCTGACATGAGCAGTTGGGGAAATGAAAGTGCCTTCTCTAGAAACAGCAAAACCAAGGAAGGAGTCGATTATGGGAGATGGAAGTTGAGTCAAGAAGGATCCCAAGGGTACATGGCCCAAGGAAAGGAGTGCAGAGGCCAGGAATGAGGTGTGTCAGTACCATCTGGGAGGGTGATGCGTTTCCCAGACTCTCATCCTGCTTGTTCTGATCCCCTCTACTCAGGATCTCAGAATGGTCCCGGGAAGAAAATGTATTTTTCTCTCCCTCCCTTGACTATGCCTACAGAGCATATTGAGATACTGAAGGGAAATGATCTTCAACTGACTTCTCTCATTTATCTTTCAGAATCATCCAGGAGTCTTGAATTTTCGAATACAACTGGAAAGCAAAGAACTGATTGTAAATCTGGAAAGAAACAAGTAAGTCGAGTTAATTCCTTTTTATGACACGATAGGAGAAAGTTACAACATGGGGACTGGAGAGTGCTGTGTAATTGATGTTGGCATTTAGAGACACAGAACTAAATGTGTAGATTCATAATCCAAATTTGGATGTGAGGCTGGAATTAACTTCAAAATATGATCCAATGGAAAAATAAAGAATTTTATTTTATCACTCTAAAAGAGAACTTTCTAGCTCAGCAGGTTTTTCTCATAGTTCTGATGTTTCTTGTTTTTTCAGAGCCTGATGTTTCAGGGATAGAATTTAAGCATCCTCTGTTCTGTTCCAATAACAGTGTTCCATAATTAGTTGACTTTTGGCAGTTCCTGGGTTATATAAGGAGAAACAGCTTCAAATGGGTAGAAGCTCTTTTTTCCTTGGGAAATACCAAGAGTTTATTTTATCTTTCAGACCTTGTCTCCAGTGGTATGAAGTATTTATTTTATCTTTTTACTAAAAAATTTGGCCCTTTTTTTTTGCAAAATTATATATATTTTCAGAAAATGGTATTATATCTTTTTTTCTGTAGCACATGGATGTTATTACATATTTTGTATGCCTTCCCAGGAGAAAACTGTGCCTGGTTCAAGGCACAAGTAAAAATAACTCATATTCTTGTCATCCTTTATACTGTGGCTCTCTCCATGGGTTCCTCAGACCTAAAGGACCCCTTACTATTCTAATTCATTAGTACCAGCAAAGAATCGAGCTCTCCTAATAAGCAATCTGTATTTAAAGATATAAGTTCCCAAGTCATGCTTGATTCAAAATTGGAGTTTCTGTCTTCCAGAATTACTGGTCCCTGTTTCTCACCCATCAGTGAAATGCTGATTTATTGCTGAAATGACAGTGTAGATAAGACAGCTTCACTGAAATGAGTTCTGCCAGAGATACTGAGTCACAAAAACCTGACTCAACATCTCTATGTAAACGAGTCAGCTTACTTACTTATACTTACTTTGGTTTGAGGGTCCTGAGCAAACCAGATGAACGGGATCATGAATGGCCAATTCTCACCTTCAGTATCTGACATCATGGCCAACAGCAATTATTAAAAAATAGGTTTTAAAATGCATATGAATATATATTAAATACATATTTTAAATGAGTATATGTAAAATAGCATGACCTGCTTCTTGGGGGCCTGCAGCCTGCCTCTTTGCATTTCTTGCATGTTTCTCCCTCACCATTAGATGGATTAAAAGCTTTTATGAGCGGTAAATAATGTGTTCTTAGCTTTTCTTGTGACTTGGTGATCTTAAACTAGAGGTTCAGGAATACATCTTGGATAATCAGGGGGCTGAACGGAAACCTGAATATTGCTTTTGATATGTTTCTCTTAGCAAAGTATATATTTTCATGCTCTTTTTCTTCATGTAAGAATATCATAGGATATTTACATTTTCATACACTGCTGTTTGTATGAGGTTTTGAAAATATCTCAGTGGACGAAACTTGGTATTCCTTGAAAGAGCAAAAGAAAATCAGGCTTCTGGTGGTGATGCATTTCCTTGATGGGGTTTTAGGATTGGCAGCTGGATTTGGGAAGTGTCTTTATTGCGACTGTTCTTATTGTTAGCCTGTTGGAGGAATGTGGTAAATGGCATGAATGAGACTGATCCTGGACCTTTACGTGATATTAGGGCTGCAGGTGGAGGAATGGAAATTGACTTAATAAAAACCTTAAATTATTTGTTTTCACTCTAAAAGGAATATGTGCCCAATGCAGAAAATTGAAAACTGTAGGGAAAAAAAGCAAGAGTCCCCACCCCCCCAAAAAGTACCCCTACCACCAAACACAACGTTGGTTGGCATTTTGGTGAATGTTCATGTAGATTTATTTTTCCTTGTAGAAAAGGCTTTGCTTCTTTTGTCTTCCTAGTTGATACTGTAGTCTGTGTGTAATAGGATATCCTACTTCTTCATTTAGCTTTATAATGACATCCTTTTCCATATAGAAATGCATTTCTTCGAGCCCCTCTGGTTCTCTGAGTCTGTAAAGTGGGTTAATGGTCTTATTCATGGTTCCCTTTGAAAATGATTTACCTTCCATTAAGGCGGGTAGTATAGTGCATGCTGACTACTAGGCAGTGGCTAATTTGTATAAAAGATCATTTTAAAAGGTACCTTAATTTGCTCACTTCCAATTCTGGGCCTTTCACAAAATAATCTCAAAATTAGAAAAGTTGTAAACTTAAAACTATCTCTTCTTGGTTTATTTCTTTTCCCAACTTCACTGGCAAAGCATGTTTTAGAAAAGTATGTGGAGATGGTTTAATGTGTTCCTATAACATTTTATAGCTTTTTAAAAATTATCCTACTTATACTCATTGTGGAAATTTCATTCTGTTAAAAATGACATTTTCAAAATTAGAGCATGGTAATATGACTATGTTAATAATCCACTTCCAATCCATTTCCCCCAGTTACTTCAGTATAACAAATTTTTGAAGACGGTGACATGTCTGTTCCATAAGCACTTCACTTTTGAAAGGATGAATACCAAAAAATTCTGCAACTTTATAGGTAGAATGAAATGCTTGTATGCTACTGGTTGTTTGTCAGGCACAAAAGGTAATCAACCCATCCAAAATTAAAAATTAAAATAGAATTTTTAATTTGCATAGCCTTTGGCCCAGTAGATCCAATTGGAGAATTTATCCAAATGAAGCTCTAAGAACCCAAAGATAGATGTACGAGGAAGCAGGATAAATGTAAATATTTAACAACCAACAGAACAGAGAGCCCGACCAGTCTGAAGGTCACCTGGTCGGTACCCTGCTTCAGAGCCTACAGGGCGAATCAGCCCTGTGTTCAAGGAGGTTCATTGCAGAAAGTTTTACCTAAAATACGTCAATAAGAGATCGATTAAATAAGTTACGACTCAGCTATGAAATAATACTACACAGTAGTACATCTAAAGATGATGATGGAGATTTTTATTACTGTAAATAGCATTGATAATATGACCAGTGTGAACGGCATGTTGGATAGTAGTTTACATGGCATTCAGTTTTTATCTTAAAATTATACTCATGTACATGTATGCTAGAAAGATTTGGACAACATTTACTTTCTTTATTAATGCTTTACAACAAGAAAATATTACTGTTAAAATAAGGAAAATTTTTATTTTTATTTATTTATTTATTTATTTATTTATTTATTTTGTGGTACGCGGGCCTCTCACTGTTGTGGCCTCTCCCGTTGCGGAGCACAGGCTCCGGACGCGCAGGCTCAGCGGCCATGGCTCACAGGCCCAGCCGCTCCACGGCATGTGGGATCTTCCCGGACCGGGGCACGAACCCGTGTCCCCTGCGTCGGCAGGCGGACTCTCAACCACTGCGCCACCAGGGAAGCCCGGAAAATTTTTATTTTGAAGGAAAAAAAAGCTGCTCTAAAAACTTGAAAATGGTTGTAATGAAGAACGTTGAAGTATTTACTATTCATAAAAAGAAATGAGGGGCTTCCCTCGTGGAGCACTGGTTGAGAGGCTGCCTGCCGATGCAGGGGACACGGGTTCGTGCCCCGGTCCGGGAAGATCCCACATGCCGTGGAGCGGCGGGGCCCGTGAGCCATGGCCACTGAGCCTGCGCGTCCAGAGCCTGTGCTCCGCCACGGGAGAGGCCACAGCAGTGAGAGGCCGGCGTACCGCCAAAAAAAAAAAAAAAAAAAAAAAAAAAGAAAGAAAGAAAGAAATGAGGATCTTGGAGAGAGAGGATATATGTATATGTATAACTGACTTACTTTGCTGTCCACCTGAAACTAACACAAGATTGTATAGCAACTATACTTCAATAAAAAAAAATTTTTTTAATGGTGGATGTTAGAAAGGCCCCCAGCAACTTTCCAAGGGCTAAAAAGCTCTACCCATGGACTATATCCAGAAATCTATTTTAATTAAAAACCTGCTTTAAAATCATGACCAATATAAAGGTGTCTTCAGTGCTTTCAATCATAAAAATCATCACGTAAAGCAAATGCAAAAAGAGAGTCACCTAAGTAACCCCACTCCAAAACTCTTCGTGTGTAAACCAATTCTTCATGAAATGGGGCTGAATTTGTATTACATGGTTGTTTCAGGGAATCTATTTTATTTGCCTTCTAGCATCTCTAATTTGTGTAGAGATCAGATGCTGTTCATTTAAAATCTGTTTGTAGAGCCATAATTGAATGTTTAAAGAAACTCAAAGCTTCCCTGGAGAAGCATTTTTCATGATGTTGCTGTCTGCCTATGGAACTGCGGGGACCAGCTTTACAAGTTCCATAACTCTCCTGGATCCCCATGGATACGCAGGCCATTTCTTAAACAGGTTCTCTGTGCAACTGCATCTTTGATCAAAATGCTTTATTGGACAGGCTGGCCAGCTTAGACATCCGTTTTTCCGGTTTAGGATAATTAAAACTGATGGCGGTACATCATTCCCACCGAGCTTTCTGTTTTCAAGCCCTGTCCATCACTGGTTGAAGGCAATTGCCGGGGGAAGTCCACAGCCCACTTGATTTATATTTGGGGCGTCTCTGACCTAGAGGAACTTTGGCACTGACTTTTCTTCTGTCTGGAATAATCCCAGACATCTCTTAAGGGGCCACTCTAATTAATATTCACTCCAGAGCAGTTGCAGAAAGGAGCATTTTAAATTTGTCAAACATGGGCATAAATATTTGAGAAGGCATTTGTTGGACAGTATCTCAGAATATCATGATGTAGGGTAGAGAAATGCAGCCAGTACAGAGGTAGGACTGGGTGGATTAGCAGTTGGCTGAATAACTACCTAGAGGATAGTAATCCATTGTTTAGGTTGAACCAAATCGTGTTGGACAGCTGGACTGAGACTGCTGTCAGTGGCTGTAGGACAGTGTACAAGATCTCATCCTGGCCCACAATTTTGTCAGCCCATCGCTATGAAGACGTAAAAGGTGTGCTGATCACATTTCTTGGCAACGCAAAGGATAACTGTGCTCTCCATGGCAGAATCTGGATTATGGAGATTTCAGCAGTTTGGATCAATGGGCCAAAACTAACAAGACGAGATTTAATGGGGATAAATGTAAAGTCCTATTCTTGGGTTAACAAAAAAATAAACATTGTTAAGTGCAGGAGGAAATTGACTAGTAGTTCTTGGGAATGAGACGTGAAAATTCAATGTGAGCCCCTGAGGCCATGCGGCTGCTGAAAGGTGGCTGCTACCTGGGTGTGCGCAGGTTCCTGAGGTGGGTCCTGGACTGGAGAGGCCACCATTCAGCTGTGCATGACCCCGGTCAGGCCACATGCAGAACCCTGACCCCTGCGCTGTTTCAAGCACGATGTTTGAAAGCTGCCTGCCAGCGTTCTCGCCCCCACTATGGGACTTTCATCACCTCTCCCACCAGCTAGGGAGGTCCTCAAGGTCAGGGGGACAGGGTCTTTACTTCCCCCTCCATCCCCTTCCTTGTGGCCTGGCCTGTGGTGGGCGCTCTCTGAGCCCTTAGCAAAGAGTGAAAGATGGGACGTGGATGGCCTGGATCAGGCCAGGAGTGAGTCAGCAGGAGGTTAAAGGTCTGTCCTGGGTGGTGAGAGAAACTACCTATTCAAGGAGAAAGCTTCTGGAGAGAATGCTGGGGCTGGAGTCAGGAAGCCAGGTTCAGAAACCCAGCTTTGCTTCCAGCAACAAGATGCTTACATTTTCTCTGTTTCCTCATCTGCAAAATGGAATAAAAGTCTGTGTACAGTCAGTGCCAAGAGGTTAGAGCTCATGTTCTTTTTGATGATCAGGTTTGAATGACTCAGTGACGTATTCTTGCGGACCCAGTGATATGAGTTATTTCACCCAATTGTATCCTTGGCTTCACTGTAACTGTGTCCTGTTTTAAATGTACTAAATTAATAGGGATCAGGTTATGACTAATCTATACCCGTAAGTCTTGATGCTGGTCGAACATCTGATTCTGACAAGAGCTGGAAAGGATTCGTGTGCTAATCCTTTGGGTTCCTGTTGTTGTCATGGTCTTAACTTCACCATCTTGACATCCTCAGGAATTAGAATTTTTAAATCTTTGTTCACGTGCAGAATGCTGTTTCTTTCCATTTCTACTCTTCCAGAGGAAGCCTCACCTGCCTGTCAGAGCTTCCAGCTTTAACTTGCCTGCTGGTTCTAATTATTGACTAAACTATTGAAGGTAAAACTGTATTATAGAAACTTTACTATCTCATCTTATCTTTTTATCTCTCAACTTCCCTTCCACCATTCACAAATCTTATCGGTCTTTATTAATTCAAATGATTCCTAATGTTCATCAACAATAAACCAATGAGACCATTTCTCTTTTTACTTAGTCATTTACCCACAAACATTTATTTTTTTAAATTTATTTTATTCAAGTATAGTTGATTTACAGTGTGGTGTTAATCTCTATTGTACGGCAAAGTGATTCAGTTATACATATATATACATTCTTTTTCATATTCCTTTCCATTATGGTTTATCACAGGATATTGAATATAGTTCCCTGTGCTATACAGTAGCGCCTTGCTGTTTATCCATTCTCTATATAATAGTTTGCGTCTGCTAAACTCAAACTCCCAATAAATCCCTCCCTCAACCTCCTCCCCCTTGGCAACCACAAGTTTGTTCTCTATGTCTGTGGATCTGTTTCGGTTTCATAGATAAGTTCATTTGTGTCATATTTTAGATTCCACATATAAGTGATATCATATGGTATTTGTTGTTCTCTTTCTGACTTACTTCACTTATATGATAATCTCTAGTTGCATCTATGTTGCTGCAAATGGCATTATTTCATTCTTTTTTATGGCTGAGTAGTATCCCATTGTATATATGTAGCACATCGTCTTTATCCATTCATCTGTTGATAGACATTTAGATTGTTTCCATGTCCTGACTACTGTAAATAGTGCTGCTATGAACATAGGGGTGCATGTATCTTTTTGAATTATCGTTTTGTCCAGATATATGCCCAGGAGTGGGATTGCAGGATCATATGGCAGCTCTATTTTCAGCACAAACATTTATTTCATACCGGACACTACAGTTGGCACTGGAGATAGAGTCATCAACAAGGTAAAGTCCTTGTCCTCTCGGAGGTCAGTCAAAGAGCCCAACGCTAAACAGGTCATCACAGGACAATACTGAATGAGAGTGGTGCTGAGAGCTAAAAAGACAAGCAGGAGGCCCAGCCTGGTTCAGGAAGGAACCATGCAGAGAAGCAGCATTTAAGCTTTACTTGAACAGGGGTGAGCCAGGTAAAGGAGGGCAGAGTGTAGAGGGTTCTAGAGAGAAGGATGTGCATACGGAAAGTTCCCAAAAGCAGGGGAAGGAGCGTTGAAGTGTTTCAGAAATGAAGGTCCGTGTGCTGGTGAGCAAGAGGGAGATGGGGAGAGAAGAGTGAAAACCAGTCCATGTGGGACCTTGGGCTCCATGATAAGACCTTGTATTTTCTCCTAAGAACCATGGTGCCTCATGGAAGCAAGGCCTGTAAGCAGGGCACTGACTCTCATAGAAGGGAATAGATGAGAATGTTCTGGACAGAGAATGGACAGAAATTGATGGGCAGTCGAATGTATGGTGTAATATGGAAAGGAAGATGTCAGGGATAATTCTTATACATGAAATGCTGGAAGAACAGTGATGCTCTTTGACCAGAAGAGAGAACCCTAGGAAAGGACCAAGAACTTGCCATTTGAGCAGGGGTCAGGGACACAAAGATATGGATCGTGGTGGTCATGGTCCTCCGAGTCTTGGGGGAAGGTGGACATTTGGGCCTCACAGAATCCACTCTGGAGGTGACCTGTGGAGTGTTCTCATGTGGACCTGGACAGGGCATCTCTTTGGGATCCATGGATGTTTGCAGCAGTGGCTGGGGCTCTGAGCTGGGGAGCATGAGCCTGCGGTGGGCAGAACATCACGGCCACGTTGGCCGTGGCCTTGAGAGTGTCTGAATATGCATGTTCCAGGCGGGAGCCAGGTGGGGTGAGCCTGTGGCCTCTGGGCTCACTTCCAAGCCCAGTTCTGTGTCCTTCTTGTGATCTGTCTCCATGCAGTGGGTCTGCCCCTCCACCAGGACCACGCACAGACTCTTACTGTCCTTCAAGTCTGGGGCATTTGAGGGGACCACCAGCATCATGACCACCCGGGGAGCTGATTCCAAAGACAGATGCCTGGCTCTGCTTCTCTCTATTGAACCAGCATCCCCAGTGATAGGGCCTGTATTCCATATTCCTCAAGGAGCTACATTCGTGCTTGAATTAGAGAGCCATTGGCCTCACGAAGCTCTTTAAATTAATCTTAAAAGATTAAAACTTTAGTTCCTTGGTGACACTAGCCATGGTTCAAATGCTCTGTAATCACATTTGGCTATAGGAATGTTTCCATCATGGCAAGAGGGTCTGTCGGACATCGCTGGGATCGGCAGGAAACACCAGCTGGCCAGCTCCTCCCAGTTTGGGGTCTTGGCTGACGCATGGCCAGTGGGAATGTTCTTTCCTACAGGGAGTCACACACTTCTTCAGGTTGCCTAATTCCTGCAGCTTAATAAGCTTCATCCCTCACTGTAGGGAATTGGGCTGTACCAGAGGGGTCACCTCTACACCTTGTTGAAGGCGGGAAAGGATGGGAGAAAATTCTCTAAGCATGACTGTAGACGGATGGAATTGACGCCAGCTACACGGACATCAGCGATCTTGTAACTAGACCAAACTCCTTCCGATTTCAGTTACAATCTCTCAGTCTGAACATTTAAGGTCTTTCTAATTGGGCTAAATTTTGTTCCCCGGATAAGAACTAAATTCCCTTGAGCTTCCCTCCTCATGGCAGTCTTTGAAGTTATACAGACACTGGAAAAGGTCAGAACACCATTTTTAGAGTTTTTGTTCTTCAACCTGACAACTTTAAAGAGCCTAAAGCAGTTAAGATCAACCTTTTCAAAACGGTGCCCCTCTGGGTGCCAATTTGAGAGCGTGGCAGCCTTGAGCACCTTCTGTGTAGTTAGAAGGACTTGAAAAGGGCATTTGATGTGGAAGTGGGTCTCCATGTTTAATTACGTCACTTGTCGTCTTTCACTTCTTGTGCTGTGGGTGTATGATTTTCTGATGAAAACCCTGCTGTGTCCTTGGGGTTCCTCTCCAGAACTGCATCCCAGATGGATAATAACGGCTGTCCCGACCATTTCCAGATGGACTCTGGTGGCCTAGGGGAGAGCTGATGCTGGCTTTGTGGTTGTCATTTCACTGTCCCCTTCCCTGCCGGGTGGCCAGGGGTGATTGTGTGCAGGTGCTATACAGGCTGGTGTATTTATGGCAAGTCTCTTGCCTTTTTCTAGTTGTCATGTCCTCAACAGAAAGACCACGATGCTTCTGTTTGTGTGACATAATGATTCTTCATTGATCACATGAGACAATAAATAAAACTAACCCTGCAGAGAGCTTGAAACACTTTGCTTTGGTTTGATTACTACATCTAAGTCTTTTTTTTTAATATATAGGTTCCTGGTTCCTTTTTTTTTTAATTCTTGCAGTTGACATCTTGTAATCCTTGTGAGTGAAACCAGGTTGCTTGCCCAGTAGAATTTTCCACATTCTTGATTTTGCTGATTTCATCCCCATGGTGTCATCTCACCCATTCCTTTGTCCCCTGTGTTTTCTGTTAACCAGTAGTTAGAGCTACAGCCTTGAGCAGATTCAGATTCTGGTTTCTTGGCAGGACTACGTCACGAGGGATGCTGCATCCTTTTCTTGCATCACATCAGGAGTTCTGTGACCTCTGCTTGTCTCTTTTTTGAGATGTTGGATGGATCTCTGGGTTCAGGGATCATTCTAATGCTTCCATTATAAAGCTCCACACCAACCTTTAGCTGCCGGAGTCAGTGGCCAGTAACAATGAATGCCTAGATCAGTTCTCTGTTTCGGTCTAGCAAAGGGGGTGATGTTCTTATTCTATTGTTCCTTCATTTGTTAGCTGGAATTCTTCTAGAGGAGAATTTTTCCCCATCAACTCTTGGTTTACCCCGAGGTCCGAGGTAAAAGGCAGGATGCTCTTTAGGGAACACCACTAATCATTGCTCTGCCTTTGCCTGTTGGTAGTCACTGTATTCCCCAAATGTAGCACCTCACTCTTGGGGGTTCATTCCACAGCCCCTTGTTGAGCACCCACATTTGTGACAGACTCCATGAGGGTGCAGAAGTGTGCCTGAGCCTATCCCTGAGCAGCTGCTGGAGTGCAGGTTTCAGCTTAACTCTGAAACCACTCCATTGAGACTCTGATTTTCTTGTCCTTTTAAAATCAAATGCATCTGGGCTTCCCTGGTGGCGCAGTAGTTGGGAGTACACCTGCCAGTGCAGGGGACACGGGTTCAAGCCCTGGTCCGGGAGGATCCCACATGCCGCAGAGCAGCTGAGCCCGTGAGCCACAGCTGCTGAGCCTGTGCTCTGGAGCCCATGAGCCACGGCTGCTGAAGCCTGCACGCCTGGAGCCCATGCTCCACGTCAAGAGAGGCCACCGCAGTGAGGCGCCCACGCACCGCAGGGAAGGGTGGCCCCCACTCGCTGTGACTGGAGAGGGCCCACACTCAGCAACGATGACCCAACGCAGCCAAAAATAAATAAATTAAATAAATTTAAAAAAAATCAAATGCGTCCCAGCATCCTGTGTATAAGCAGATGCTCACGGGGTAGAATAGGAAAGCAGAATCTGGCCCCAGCATCACTGGCATGAAAACCAGAGGTCTGAATTGGAGTCCAGACATTGCCTGTCCCTGCAAGGGCTGTTTCCATGGCAACAACAACGGCAAATTAAAGCATCTGTTTCCTTGGCAAGCAGATTTAGTCACACTGAAGGAAAATGGCAGTAAATTCCTCAAAGTTCCGTGGCCTGAAAAGATGCAGAGGCTAGCCACACGTGTTCAGGTACACCTGAGAAAAAGAGAAAGAGGACCTCTATCTAAAAATGTTAGGAAATAGTCACTTCTTTCCTCTCAATGTGCTGGTGGATTTCACTGTGGGATGAAGTGGATTTAACATAAGTGGAGAACAAGAGTTTCTTTATTTTTTTATGATTTTCTTCCTTATGAAAAACATGTGGCAGATAGAAGATGATATAAAGCCAACCTCCACAGAAGGGAAATTATTTGGGGAGATGATTTATTTAAGCACAGAGTTGTTTTCACAGCCCTTCTAAGGCTACCTCTTCAGTCTCAACTGGCCTAGAGGATTTTATTGGTCAGTTTCTTGGTTTTCTTTGAAAAATCTGACAGGCTCCAGTGGAGATTCCCTCTGTGCTATGTTGGCGGCCAAGAAGCACCCATATGACAAATATCAATGCTACAGAAGCTCCCTTGGGAGCTCTGGGATATGGTTTTTTTGTTTGTTTCTTCTTTGTTTTTTAGTTTAAATTTTGCCCCTTTTATTTTTATATCATGCAGAAAATTGTTAATTCCATGCATAGACTTTTGACTACTAAAGGTCTGTATTTTGGACAAACAATTATTGCTCCAGATTCTACTGGTTGCCTACTGAATGCTATTTCTTTCTTTTTTTTTTTTAACATCTTTATTTGAGTATAATTGCTTTAAAATGCTGTGTCAATTTCTGCTTTACAACAAAGGGAATCAGTTATACATATACATATGTTCCCATATCTCTTCCCTCTTGCATCTCCCTCCCTCCCACCCTCCCTATCCCACCCCTCTAGGTGGTCACAAAGCAGCGAGCTGATCTCCCTGTGCTATGAGGCTGCTTCCCACTAGCTATCTATTTTACATTTGGTAGTGTATATGTGTCCATGCCACTCTCTCGCTTTGTCACAGCTTACCCTTCCCCCTCCCCATATCCTCAAGTCCATTCTCTAGTAGGTCTGTGTCTTTATTCCCGTCTTACCCCTAGGTTCTTCATGACGTTTTTTTTTTTTCTTAAATTCCATATATATGTGTTAGCATACGGTATTTGTCTTTCTCTTTCTGACTTACTTCACTCTGTATGACAGTCTCTAGGTCCATCCACCTCACTACAAATCACTCAGTTTCGTTTTTATGGCTGAGTAATATTCCATTGTATATATATGCCACTTCTTCTTTATCCATTCATCTGTTGATGGACACTTAGGTTGCTTCCATGTCCTGGCTATTGTAAATAGAGCTGCAATGAACATTGTGGTACATGACTCTTTTTGAATTATGGTTTTCTCCAGCTATATGCCCAGAAGTGGGATTGCTGGGTCGTATGGTAGTTCTATTTTTAGTTTTTTAAGGAACCTCCATACTATTCTCCATAGTGGCTGTATCAATTTACATTCCCACCAACAGTGCAAGAGGGTTCCCTTCTCTCCACACCCTCTCCAGCATTTATTGTTTCTAGGTTTTTTGATAATGGCCATTCTGACTGGTGTGAGATGATATCTCATTTTAGTTTTGATCTACATTTCTCTAGTGATTAATGATGTTAAGCATTCTTTCATGTGTTTCTTGGCGAAGTGTATATCTTCTTTGGAGAAATGTCTATTTAGGTCTTCTGCCCATATTTGGATAGGGTTGTTTGTTTTTTTGTTACTGAGCTGCATGAGCTGCTTTTAAATTTTGGAGATTAATCCTTTGTCAGTTGCTTCATTTGCAAATATTTTCTCCCATTCTGAGGGTTGTCTTTTGGTCTTGTTTATGGTTTCCTTTGCTGTGTAAAAGCTTCAAAGTTTCATAAGGTCCCATTTGTTTATTTTCATTTTTATTTCCATTTCTCTAGGAGCTGGGTTGAAAAGGAACTTGCTGTGATTTATGTCATAGAGTGTTCTGCCTATGTTTTCCTCTAAGAGTTTGATGGTGTCTGGCCATACATTTAGGTCTTTAATCCATTTTGAGTTTATTTTTGTGTATGGTGTTAGGGAGTGTTCTAATTTTATTCTGTTACATGTAGCTGTCCAGTTTACCCAGCACCACTTATTGAAGAGGCTGTCTTTTCTCCACTGTCTATTCCTGCCTCCTTTATCAAAGATACGGTGACCATATGTGCATGGGTTTATCTATGGGCTTTCTATCCTGTTCCATTGACCTATATTTCTGTTTTTGTGCCACTACCATACTGTCTTGATTACTGTAGCTTTGTTGTATAGTCTGAAGTCAGGGAGCCTGATTCCTCCGGCTCCATTTTTCTTTCTCAAGATTGCTTTGGCTATTTGGGATCTTTTGTGTTTCCATACAAATTGTGAAATTTTTTGTTCTAGTTCTGTGAAAAATGCCAGTGGTAGTTTGATAGGGATTGCACTGAATCTGTAGATTGTTTTGGGTAGTAGAGTCATTTTCACAATGTTGATTCTTCCAATCCAATATCATGGTATATATCTCCATCTACTTGTATCACCTTTAATTTCTTTCATTAGTGTCTTATATAATTTTCTGCATACAGATCTTTTGTCTCCTTAGGTAGGTTTATTCCTAGATATTTTATTCTTTTTGTTGCAGTGGTAAATGGGAGTGTTTCATTAATTTCTCTTTCAGAATTTTCATCATTAGTATATAGGAATGCCAGAGATTTCTGTGCATTAATTTTGTATCCTGCAACTTTACCAAATTCATTGATTAGCTCTAGTAGTTTTCTGGTAGCATCTTTAGGATTCTCTATGTATAGTATCATGTCATCTGCAAACAGTGACAGCTTTACTTCTTCTTTTCCCATTTGGATTCCTTTTATTTCCTTTTCTTCTCTGATTGCTGTGGCTAAAACTTCCAAAACTATGTTGAATAAGAGTGGTGAGAGTGGGCAACCTTGTCTTGTTCCTGATCTTAGTGGAAATGGTTTCAGTTTTTCACCATTATGACGACGTTGGCTGTGGGTTTGTCATATATGGCCTTTATTATGTTGAGGAAAGTTCCCTCTACGCCTACTTTCTGGAGGTTTTTTATCATAAATGGGTGTTGAATTTTGTCGAAGCTGTGCCTGCATCTACTGAGATGATCATATGGCTTTTCTCCTTCAATTTGTTAATATGGCGTATCACATTGATTGATTTGTGTATACTGAAGAATCTTTGCATTCCTGGGATAAACCCCACTTGAAGATAGTGTATGATCCTTTTAATGTGCTGTTGGATTCTGTTTGCTAGTATTTTTGCATCTATGTTCATCAGTGATATTGGCCTGTAGTTTTCTGTTTTTGTTACATCTTTGTCTGGTTTTGGTATCAGAGTGATGGTGGCCTTGTAGAATGAGTTTGGGAGTGTTCCTCCCTCTGCTATATTTTGGAAGAGTTTCAGAAGGATAGGTGTTAGCTCTTCTCTAAATGCTTGATAGAATTCGCCTGTGAAGCCATCTGGTCCTGGGCTTTTGTTTGTTGGAAGATTTTTAATCACAGTTTCAATTTCAGGGCTTGTGATTGGTCTGTTCATATTTTCTGTTTCTTCCTGGTTCAGTCTCAGGAGCTTGTGCATTTCTAAGAATTTGTCCATTTCTTCCAGGTTGTCCATTTTATTGGCATATAGTTGCTTGTATTAATCTCTCATGATCCTTTGTATTTCTGCAGTGTCAGTTGTAACTTCTCCTTTTTCATTTCTAAATGTATCGATTTGAGTCTTCTTCCTTTTTTGCTTGATAAGTCTGGCTAATGGTTTATCAATTTTGTTTATCTTCTCAAAGAACCAGCTTTTAATTTTATTGATCTTTGCTATAGTTTCCTTCATTTCTTTTTCATTTATTTCTTAACTTTTTGCGGTATGCGGGCCTCTCACTGTTGTGGCCTCTCCCGCTGCGGAGCACAGGCTCCGGACGCGCAGGCCCAGCGGCCATGGCTCACGGGCCCAGCCGCTCCGCGGCATATGGGATCCTCCCAGACTGGGGCACGAACCCGTATCCCCTGCATCGGCAGGCGGACTCTCAACCACTGCGCCACCAGGGAGGCCCTTTTTCATTTATTTCTGATGTGATCTTTATGATTTCTTCCCTTCTGCTAACTTTGGGGTTTTTTTTGTTCTTTCTCTGATTGCTTTAGGTGTAAGGTTAGGTTGTTTCTTTGAGATGTTTCTTGTTTCTTAAGGTAGGCTTGTATAGCTATAAACTTCCCTCTTAGAACTGCTTTTGCTGCATCCCATGGGTTGTGGGTCGTTGTGTTTTCTTTTTCATTTGTTCCTAGGTATTTTTTGATTTCCTCTTTGATTTCTTCAGTGATCTCTTGGTTATTAAATAGTATGTTGTTTAGCCTCCATGTGTTTGTATTTCTTACAGATTTTTTCCTGTAATTGATATGCAGTCTCATAGCATTGTGGTCAGAAAAGATACTTAAAAGATTCTTGATAGGATTTCAATTTTCTTAAGTTTACCATGGCTTGATTTGTGACCCAAGATATGATCTATCCTGGAGAATGTTCCATGAGCACTTGAGAAGAATATGTATTTTGTTGTTTTTGGATGGAATGTCCTATAAATATCAGTTAAGTCCAGCTTGTTTAATGTATCATTTAAAGCTTGTGTTTCCTTATTTATTTTCATTTTGGATGATCTGTCCATTTGTGAAAGTGGGGTGTAAAGGTCCCCTACTATGATTGTGTAAAAGAGCTAAGAGCTCTTTTAGAGCTATTAGCAGTTGCCTTATGTATTGAGGTGCTCCTATGTTGGGTGCATAAATATTTACAATTGTTATATCTTCTTCTTGGATTGAGCCCTTGATCATTATGTAGTATACTTCTTTGACTCTTGTAATAGTCTTTGTTTTAAAGTCTATTTTGTCTGATATGAGAATTGCTACTACACCTTTCTTTTGATTTCCATTTGCATGGAATATCTTTTTCCATCCCCTCACTTTCAGTCTGTATGTGTCCCTAGGTCTGAAGTGGGTCTCTTGTAGATAGCATATATCTGGGTCTTGTTTTTGTATCCATTCAGCCAGTCTCCGTCTTTTGGTTTCAGCATTTAATCCATTCACATTTAAGGTAATTATCGATATGTATGTTCCTATTACCATTTTCTTAATTGTTTTGGGTTTACTATTGTAGGTCTTTTCCTTCTCTTGTGTTTCCTGCCTAGAGAAGTTCCTTTAGCATTTGTTGTAAAGCTGGTTTGGTGGTGTTGAATTCTCTTAGCTTTTACTTGTCTGTAAAGCTTTTAACTTCTCCGTGAAATCTGAATGAGATCCTTGCTGGGTAGGGTAATCTTGGTTGTAGGTTTTTCTCTTTCATCACTTTAAATATGTCCTGCCACTCCCTTCTGGCTTGCAGAGTTTCTGCTGAAAGATCAGCTGTTAACCTTATGGGGATTCCCTTGTGTGTTATTTCTTGTTTTTCCCTTCCTGCTTTTAATATTTTTTCTTTGTATTTAATTTTGATAGTTTGATTAATATGTGTCTTGGCGTGTTTCTCCTTGGATTTATCCTGTATGGGACTCTCTGTGCTTCCTGGACTTGATTAACTATTTCCTTTCCCATATTAGGGAAGTTTTCAACTATAATCTCTTCAAATATTTTCTCAGTCCCTTTCTTTTACTCTTCTTCTTCTGGGACCCCTATAACTCGAATGTTGGTGCATTTAATGTTGTCCCAGAGGTCTCTGAGACTGTCCTCAATTCTTTTCATACTTTTTTCTGTATTCTGCTCTGTGGTAGTTATTTCCACTATTTTATCTTCCAGGTCACTTATGCGTTCTTCTGCCTCAGTTATTCTGCTATTGATCCCTTCTAGAGAATTTTAAATTTCATTTATTGTGTTGTTCATCTCTGTTTGTTTGGTCTTTAGTTCTTCTAGGTCCTTGTTAAACGTTTCTTGTATTTTCTCCATTCTATTTCCACAATTTTGGATCATCTTTACTATGATTATTCTGAATTCTTTTTCAGGTAGACTGCCTATTTCCTGTTCATTTGTTAGGTTTGGTGGGTTTTTGCCTTGCTCCTTCATCGGCTGTGTGTTTCTCTGTCTTCTCATTTTGCTTAACTTACTGTGTTTGGGGTCTCCTTTTCACAGGATGCAGGTTCGTAGTTCCCGTTGTTTTTGGTGTCTGTCCCCAGTGGCTAAGGTTGGTTCAGTGGGTTGTGTAGGCTTCCTGGTGGAGGGGACTAGTGCCTGTGTTCTGGTGGATGAGGCTGGATCTTTTCTTTCTGGTGGGCAGGTCCACGTCTGGTGGTTTGTTTTGGGGTGTCTCTGGCCTTATTATTATTTTAGGCAGCCTCTGTGCTAATGGATGGGGTTGTGTTCCTGTCTTGCTAGTTGTTTGGCATAGCGTGTCCTGCACTGTAGCTTGCTGGTCATTGAGTGGAGCTGGGTCTTGGCATTGTGATGGAGATCTCTGGTTGATTTTCATCATTTGATATTAAGTGGATCTGGGCAGTCTTTGTGGACCAGTCTCCTGAACTTGGCTCTCCCACCTCACTGGCAGAGCCCTGACACCTGGCTGGAGCACCTAGAGCCTGTCCTCCACACGGCTCAGAATAAAAGGGAGAAAAAAAGAAAGAAAGAAAGAAAAAGAAAGGAAGGAAGGAAGGGAGGAAGAAAGAAAGAAGATAAAATAAAATAAAATAAAGTAAAATAAAGTAAAGTTATTAAAATAAATAATAAAAAATAACTGTTAAGAAAAAAACTTTTTAAGTAAAAATAACAAACAAACAAACGGACAGACAGAACCCTAGGACAAATGGTAAAAGCAAAGCTATACAGACAAAATCACACACAGAAGCATACACATACACACTCACAAAAAGAGAAAAAGGGAAAAAATATATATATATCATTGCTCCCAAAGTCCACCTCCTCAATTTGGGATGATTCCTTGTCTATTCAGGTATTCCACAGATGCAGGGTACATCAGGATGATTGTGGAGATTTAATCCGCTGCTCCTGAGGCTGCTGGGAGAGATTCACCTTTCTCTTCTTTGTTCGCACAGCTCCCAGGGTTCAGCTTTGGATTTGGCCCCGCCTCTGCCTGTAGGTCCCGTGAGGGCGTCTGTTCCTGCCCAGACAGGACGGGGTTAAAGGAGCCGCTGATTCGGGGGCTCTGGCTCACTCAGGCCGGGGGAGGGAGGGGTACGGAGGCGGGGCAGAGCCTGTGGCAGCAGAGGCCTGCGTGACGTTGCACCAGCCCCAGGCGCGCCGTGCGTTCTCCCGGGCAAGTTGTCCCTGGATTCCAGGACCCTGGCAGTGGCGGGCTGCACAGGCTCCCAGGAGGGGAGGTGTGGAGAGTGACCTGTGCTCGCACACAGGCTTCTTGGTGGCGGCAGCAGCTGCCTTAGCGTCTCATGCCCATCTCTGGGGTCCGCGCTGATAGCCGCAGCTCACGCCCGTCTCTGGAGCTCCTTTAAGCAGAGCTCTGAATCCTCTCTCCTCGCGCACCAGGAAACAAAGAGGTAAGAAGAAGTCTCTTGCCTCTTCGGCAGCTCCAGACTTTTTCCCGGACTCCCTCCCAGCTAGCCGTGGCGCACTAACCCCTTCAGGCTGTCTTCCCGCCAGTTCTCTCCCTTTGCTCCGACCGAAACCCGAGCCTCAGCTCCCAGCCCCGCCCCACCCGGCAGCCGAGCAGACAAGCCTCTCAGGCTGGTGAGTGCCCGTCGGCACCGATCCTCTGTGTGGGAATCTCTCTGCTTTACCCTCCGCACCCCTGTGGCTGTGCTCTCCCCCGCGGCTCCGAAGCGTCCCCCTCCGCCACCCACAGTCTCTGCCCGCGAAGGGGCTTCTAGTATGTGGAAACCTTTCCTTCACGGCTCCCTCCCAGAGGTGCAGGTCCATCCCTATCCTTCTGTCTGTGTTTTTTCTTTTTTCTTTCGCCCTACCCAGGTACGTGGGGAGTTTCTTGCCTTTTGGGAGGTCTGAGGTTTTCTGCCAGCGTTCAGTAGGTGTTCTGTAGGAGCTGTTCCACTTGTAGATGTATTTCTGATGTATTTGTGGAGACGAAGGTGATCTCCGCGTCTTACTCTTCCGCCATCTTGAAGCTCCTCTGGGATATGGTTTTTATGTGGTTTTCACAAAGGAAAGAATTATTAATATTTTTGTAAAGTCCTGATGCTACTGTACATTAATGTTTACAAAATATATAGAACGTTAGGAGGTTGGTTAAATGAAAAAATATATATAATGACCTTAAAAGTAAAAAGCACTATTCCTACAACTTGGGGCTTCCCTGGTGGTGCAGTGGTTAAGAATCCACCTGCCAATGCAGGAGACACGGGTTCTAGCCCTAGTTTGGGAAGATCCCACGTGCTGCGAAGCAACTGAGCCCATGTGCCACAACTACTGAGCCTGCGCTCTAGAGCCCACGAGCCATAGCTACTGAAAGCCACAACTACTAAGCCTGCATGCCATAACTACTGAAGCCCACGCACCTAGAGCCCGTGCTCTGCAACAAGAGAAGCCACCACAATGAGAAGCCCGTGCACCACAACAAAGAGAAGCCCCCGCTCGCCGCAACTAGAGAAAGCCCGCATGCAGCAACGAAGACCCAACGCAGCCAAAAATAAATAAAATTTTTTAAAAGTACAGTTCCTACAATTTAATAACTATGTTTAAATACATTTAAATTATGAATCAAGTAAATTATCTTACCAAATAGAGTGATGCTTATGAGTTGATTACATTACTCCTTGTATTCTAAAGACCCTTCTCCATTTAAAAGCCTGTATTTTTACATTGGACCGTAGATTACCTATGTAGACATTACACAAATCTCTTTTTGTTTAGAAAATTATTTATTCAACAGACACTTTTTCCAAAGTAATTTTTGAAAATTAGAAACTAAGTATAATCCTTGATATAGATGGCAATATATTATTAATTAGTTAATTAATTGGTTTATGCCCTGTCATATTCTAGAGAAGAATCAAGGTTACTAAAAAGAGACATAAAGTAATTAATTGACTTTCTCCAGATGTATAGAATATCCCCTCCCCTGACAAACTAATGCTTTTGCATTTTATTCTGTTTTCAGAGCAGTGATTCTAGTTCCTATTGATAGAAATTATGAAGTTGACCATATGGGGAAGAGTGATGTATGCCTGTCATTGCTTTACTTATTAGTTTTTCAAGTGAAAAGATTTAGTCTCCTCCTTCCATGGAGAAGGAAATGTGGTCCACTCTGTAAGATTTGTAAGGTTAGGCAAGTTGATCAACCTCTCTGTTCCTTACTTCTCTCCTCTGTAATCTGAAGATAATGATGCCTTATCAGCTTGGGGACTGGATCGGATGGTTTTCAAAGGGCACATTTTCACTCTTAAGATCTATGGCCTCAGTAATTTCCTGAATTAGCATATATACTTGCTTCACTCAGAGGAATTCTTGAACTGATCATACTGGGAGAAATTGTACTTCTAATACTAGATGAGGAGTCATATAGAGCATGTTGTATTTGAGCATTGAGACCAACTGAACAATTCCTACAAGAGCCAAGTTTTCCTATTTAGTGATATTTTACTGAGCCAGGAAACCTTTAGTCAGTAACTCCTTCCACGTGGCACTGACCTCTTTTCCCTTGAGACCTGAGAATTACAGTATCTCTAAACCCAGGACAGCCCATCTGTTGGGAGTTTTAAACATGAGGTTACATATCAGAGGGAAATGTGTGAACTCAGGGGAAACTCAAGGCCAACACGATGAGGTAGGGATGGAGACCTGGCGGGAAGTACCCAATGGAGGAGGCGACCCCATGGCCTTGGGTGTAGATGGCACTTGATGGAAGTCAGACAACCTTCATCACCTACTGGTACATGATCGCAACCTTAATCTCCTTAAAGAATTTGAAAATTATTTTAAAAACAAATATGGTTTTAGAAGAAACCAAGGTGCCTCCAGGATGCTAGTTATGTTCTGTTTCTTAAACCCAGCGATGGGTACATGAGTGCTCATTTTAGTGTTCGTTTTTCACATTCTTTTATGTAGTGTTAAAAATTAAACACTGTTTTTTGTGACCTACCCACTTTTTTGTCCACAAAGAGCTATCGTACTGCTCCTTTTGAACAAGTTTGTTTTCTCCTTCCCTTCTGATTTCCTTGGTTAGAAATCCTAATTGATTTGCAGAGGGCACTGTCATTGGAATGAGCTTAAGGAAAAGGATCACTGTTTGTTGCCAAGGATGAGAACTGACTAAAATTTTGATGAATTAACATCTTTTTTTTTCTTTAATCATTGGCATGGGATTCCTGTAAGTGGAAATAGGGAAAGCAAACACAAATATTATATAAAGAGTGGAATTTCTGAGAATGTATTTGTAATTAAATTTCTATACTGACATAACGTACATAAGTACACTTATATATCCTCACACACATCCTATGTAATATAATATTACATAATATCAGTCATTTTGAAATGCAATGGTTCATTTTATCAGGTTGAACCAGTGACCAGTGTGCCATGTTTAGAAAAATCTATTCGTTCGGGCTATATTTTCAGTGACTTTTCAAAAAAATTCTACATCAGTGTAAATGTGACTTATGCACTGAAAATAATCTGTATATTTTGATTTAGAAAACAGAAATTAGGGCTCCTGAGAAGGTAAAATTTGAACGTTGTTTCCTTCCAACATTTATGTGTTGAGTATTACAAAATGTTATCAGTCCTTTTTTATTAGTGGAGAAAAAGACTTTTGATCTGGGATGTGTTCTGCCATTTTTATTTTTCACATTTTGATGTTAAAATACTTGATGCTCTCCGTAACACACGCACTGTTTATTCATTGTGTTTGTTCATTCGTTCATCCGTTCAACAAACAATGTTCCAGACATTGTGTTGGGGGCTGGGCTACAAAGCAGAGTAACACAGGATTCTTGTCCTTCTCAATCTTTGATGCACCTGCATTTTACAGACCAGCAAAGGATAGACTGGTCTGAATTGACTTAAAACAAATACTCACTATGTGGGTATTGATAAATTAAGATTTCTGATTAATGTAATAGGGAAATTAGATAAACGTTATACTGCTCTTACTCTTCCAATCTTTGTCACGCCTTCTTCTCCAAAGAACTGAGTAACGTTTGCCTTTTTCTAAGTATAGTCATAGTTGCTTTAAGCTTACCAATACGTATAGTATGTGTGTATGTATGGGTATATATATCTACATAAATATATAACTAAATATATAAGACGTACAACACAGTTATATATTTTCTGGTATGATGTATGGGTGGTCTCTCATGGTGCCTTTAGGGTGTCATGACAGAGGCGGACATCATTACCGTGGCACTGCCAAAGCAAACCCCATCCGTCTTAAGACTGATGATCTCTGGTTTTGAATGACAGCTCTTCTCTGTGGTACTGTGGCCATAATCCCCCATTGTCTGTCAGTTTTTCGTGTTGCCTTCTTTACAGCCTGACAAGCTATCAGAACAATTAACTGGCCTTAAGGAAAGAGTAGAATTGTGAGCACAAACCTCTCCATGTTCAGAATGGGGGATCTGCTTGCCTTTAAATGCTTTTTTGCTTCCAATTTTTATTTTTGCCCTTTTCCCCAGTAGTCCAATTTTTCTAAATGAGAACCAGATGAAAATCGGCGATTAGTTCCTCCAATCTCCTGTCCTCACATGAAGTTTTCTTGGTTCCCATATCGAATTTTTAAGTGTTTGGGGCTGTCCCAACAGCTATCCCTTTGGACTCTGCTATAAACACTGAGCGTTTTTGATTTATGAGAGTCACAGGCAGGAATGGACATCAACTTTTCAAATACAAATTTGCATCCAGGTTTGCCTGGGATCACAGATAATTCAGCAGGCAGCTTGGAGTGCTGGCTTCCGGTAAAAATCTGTTCTACTTTCCCAGGACAGATCTGGGCAGCAGAGTGGAGACGACTTGGTCAGGCAACGTGTATGGCAGAACTGCTGGTGCCCTTACAGACGGTGAGACCCAGGTGTTACCTGGTCACTTGGGGTGACAGCTAACCTCAAAGGCTGGACTGTGACCTCGGGGAGGTCATCTTGACTTTGCATATCCAGAAATTATTCTTGACAGAACTTACAAGATCTGAGTCACAAGGATCAAACTCACATGTGACAGACGTTTAGATTGGAATTCATTCTCAGAAGCCCTGGGCAGTCATCTCTATGATCAGGACCAGAAGAAGGATAAGCCATCCAGTGGTGCATGGCAGGGACAGTCAGGTGGCTAAGCCACAGCCCTGGAGGGAGAGGTTGGGCTCAAAGTTTCCACACTACTTATTCATTGTGGGACTCTCGTCAAACACTTGTCTAAACCTCAGTTTCCTTGTCTATAAAATGGGAATAATACCTCCTAGAGTTGGGATGGATTAAATTATGTGATTCTTGTAGGGCATTTTGCCCTGTGCCCAGCCTATAATAATGCTGAATAAATTAGCTCTTTTAAAAATCTTTTTTTAATTTTAAAAATTTTACATTTTTTTATATAATTTTGAAAGGTTACTCTCCATTTACAGTTATTACCAAATATTGGCTCTATTCCCCATGTTGTACAATACGTCCTTGAGCCTGTCTTACACCCAGTACTTTGTACCTCCTGCTCTCCCACCCCTATGTTACCCTCCCCCACTGGTAACTACTGGTTTGTTTTCTATATCTGTGAGTCTGCTTCTTTTTTGTTATATTCACTAGTTTGTTGTATTTTTTAGATTCCACATATAAGTGATGTCATATAGTATTTATTTTTCTCTGTCTGACTTATTTCACTGAGCATAATGCCCTCCAAGTCCATCCATGTTGCTGCAAATGGCAACATTTCATTCTTTTTTTATGGCTGAGTAGTATTCCATTGTGTAGATGTACCATGTCTTCTCTATCCATTCATCTGTCGATGGACACCTAGGTTGTTTCCATACCTTGGCTATTGTTAATAGCGCTGCTATGAACGTTGGTGTGCACGTGTCTTTTCAAATTATTAATTCAGGGCAGAGCAAGTCCCAGTAAGCTGTTCCTGCCCCACAATGGGCTCCTGTCCTAGAGAACAGGACCTTGGCAGCCTCCACATTTGGTGTCTTTCTATCCGCAACCATGTTGGATAAGCCCTCCCTGTTCCTGTCTGTGTCATCGGACATCCCACTCTGGATTTCTTCAGAGCTGCCTTTTCCATTCACACGTCCCTCTTTCGGCCACTGTGGTCATCCCTGGCAGGCTCCTGCTGGCCCACAAGTTCAGCCAAGCCTCCGAGGTCTCCAGCCTCACCTTCCAGCTTCAGACCTGGGAGGCTGCTCAATGGTTAAGGGGGACTTCTGCAGATTCCAGAACTTCTCCCACTTTTTTTCCAGTTTTATTGAGATACCATTGACATACAGCACTGTATAAGTTTCAGGTGTATAGCATAGTGATTTGATTTACAGACATCATAAAATGATTATCACGATAAGTAGTGGACATGCATCATTGCGTTTCGATACGACACTAAAGAAATAGAAAAAAATTTTTCCTGGTGATGAGAACTCAGGATTTATTCTTAACAACTGTCATCTGTAATGTACAGCAGTGTTCATCATCTTTGTTGTGTTGTGCATTACATCCCTAGTACTGGTTTACTTTATAACTGGAGGTTGGTGTCTTTTGACCACCCTCATCTAATGCTCAGCCACCACACCCCACCTCTAGTAACCACAATTCTGGTTTCTCTTTCCATGAGTTCATTTGTTTCTGAAGTATAATTGTCAGAATTCCTCCCTTTTTCATTGATTTACTAGTTTAACACGAAGAGTAAATATTTCTTTTCTTTATTTCTAAGTTCTTAAAGAACCCTTCACTATAGCATGTCCACTGCTTCCTACAACCGCTAATGGGCCAACTCTATTTCCTTCAGTTTAGTTTAAATATATCTTTTTTCAGTATTAAATGTTTGGCCCACCAAATCATGCTATGAGGGTCTTAAAACTTTTTCTGGAAGAGATCAGCCGGCTGGGTCTATGGTGCTGGTGTTCGCTGCCTCACAAACCCATGTGTGGACAGTGATGCAGGACTACGCAAGGCCAGTGTGACGGAGAACAAGAGAAATCAGGAAATCACGCTCACATCTGAGTATCAAATATTAGCATTGCATTTTCCCATGTAAAATATTTACTATCTTAGACCAGATCATGGGCCTGAGAACTTGTAAGTGAACAAACAAATAAACAAAAATGAGTGACTTTACTGTTTTTGTTATTAGGGAAAACATGTGATGCCTCTTCTTAGTAAACAAACGTTGCAAAAATCTTAAAAAGAGGATTTTTGAAGCCCCAAGGGCTACAACTCATCTTGTGAACTTAGGATTCAACTTTACTGAGCCTGATTTGTTTTCTTAGACCTTCTTTTTTTTAAGGTATTTTTCTTCTGTGTCACATTTGCTTGAATATCCAAGAAGGTTATTTATTTTACTAGATAAATTGGAAGCACTTGGCAAGGAATCTGATCATCTTGATGATCAGATCATCTTGATGAAACGGGGCTGTGCTGTGTGAATTTAGGAACTGACCTCTGTTAAGACTCAGTTTGATGTCTATCAAATGGGGATCACCAAAATTATCCTTTTGGGGCTTCTCTGGTGGCGCAGTGGTTGAGAGTCCGCCTGCCGATGCAGGGGACACGGGTTCGTGCCCCGGTCTGGGAAGATCCCATGTGCCGCGGGCCCGTGAGCCGTGGCCGCTGAGCCTGCGTGTCCGGAGCCTGTGCTCCTCAACGGGAGAGGCCACAGCAGTGAGAGGCCCGCGTACCACCAAAAAAAAAAAAAAAATTATCCTTTTGTTTAAAGAATTAAAGCAACAATCCATGAAAGGACCTAGCATAGATCCTGAGGCATAATCAGTGTCCCTTAAATGTTAGCTGGTACTGCTGTTATTAATTCAACCAATATTTTTGCCCTGCCCTTATACGGCAAGCATTGTGCAAACACTGGGGTACAGTGGGGAACAAAGGAGAAGGTCTTGTCCCCTGAAAACTTTCAGGTTTGTGGGGCAGAGAGATGTCAAATGGGTAAGGCTACAAATCAGGAATTAAACTGTTACTGCTTCTGAGAGTGTAAACAAGAGGAGGAAAGATGTCTTGGTCTTGGCAAGCCACGCAAGGCCCGCAGGCTGGAGGCACCATCACCCGTGGGAGTAGCCAGGTGAGTTTCAGGCAGAGCAGACAGACACACAGATCCGCACGGGGCTGAGCTTGTGGCCGGAGACTCTGGCTGAGGGCCAGATGGCGGAGGCTTGGAGAATGACCTGGCAGCCAGCCAAGGGCTGACAAAGACCAGACCCCACCAGCGCCTTGTGTGCTGTGGGTAGCCACTGAAGGCCGTAAACAGGCTAGCAATAGAATTCAAGTTGTACTTTAAAAATGATACCCTGACTGCCGTGCTGGGGACGAAATGTAGGACATCATGCGTGGGTGTCAGAGGCCCATGGAGACATGACATAACAATTGGTGGGGGCTTCCCTGGTGGCGCAGTGGTTGAGAGTCCGCCTGCTGATGCAGGGAACACGGGTTCGTGTCCGGGAAGATCCCACATGCCGCGGAGTGGCTGGGCCCATGAGCCATGGCCGCTGAGCCTGCGCGTCCGGAGCCTGTGCTCCGCAACGGGAGAGGCCACAACAGTGAGAGGCCCGCGTACCGCAAAAAAATTAAAAAAAAAAGAGTTGGTGGGATTCATCCAGCATGGAGGCCATGGAGCTGGAATGAAGTGGAGGAGTTTAAGAAATAATTAGGGGGAAATGACTGAATCCCAGGCTTTCAGATGCAGGTGAAGATGCTAGGTCTAGACAACTGTTAGATGACTCAGAAAGACTGCAAGGATGACAACGATTTCAAATAAAAGTGTTTTGTGAGATGTGAGAATGCAGAAAAGCTTATTAATAATTAACTTATGCAATACATCTTAAATATGTAACTGAACTAACAAATTAAATATTGTAAGTAGACAGTGGACTGTTTCCATGGTGTGTATACGTATCTATGTAAATCAAATATAAATACAAATATGTAAATATATGATGGTCAAAGATCCTTTTGGTGTCTTCTCATTGTGAAAATTGAGAAATCATCTCTCTGGGATTGCCCTTAACCTTGGCAACTGTGACAGGTACCAAGCTTCCTAGCTGACCCCAGGCTCTGTGCTCATAAGGGCACCTCCCTTTGTCCAGAAATCCAAGACCTCTGGTTAAAAAGTCACCTGCTGCTTATAAATGCCTGGCATCATTTGTTCAGCTGAGTCTTTCCTGAATCCGTGGAAGGGCTGTTTTTTAAAAAATTCTAACCTATGCATTTATATATTTTTATCTTTATTCTTACCTCTATAAAATGAGGACAGTTATATTCCCCTGCCATCTCCATGGTTGATAGATGAAAGTTACTTTTCAAAGCAGTTGTAGTGTTTTATATGTGATATAATTCTAATGTGATTGCCATGACAGGTCATATTTCCCCATTTTTCTTTTATTGTTGTACATAGAATTTTATTTAAAGAGTCAATAAAAAAATTTTTTAATACAGCATAGATGTACATTACCACTTCTGTGAACCTGAGAAAGTTGGGGAAAATAATAGATTGTTATGTGCATACAGAAGGTCTTCTCTGTTCTAAGTTTTATTTGGATCAGAAAGAGTTACTTTGCTAAAATCAGAGCAGCTCCTGGTTTCTCTGAGCAGCGAAGACTATCTCAATACAACTGGAGCATTTGATCCCAGAACTGCACATGACACGGATGTTCCAAAGTTACTTATTTAAGCGTTTTTTGTGAGAAGACTGGGGTGAGTGTAACTGACATCTCGGCCTCAGGACGTCATTGTCTTACGTCATTGCTTCCTGGTCTGTCCTTGGATCATGACTGTTGTGTGTCAGTGTATTTTGCAGACACATCAAGGTCAGGTGGTCGCTGTCAAGCGTAGGACGATCCTGTCTGGCAGCACATACACAGAGGCATAAATGTTTGCGGGAGAGGGGCTGGGGGCTGGGGGCTGTGGGCAGGGATGCAGAAGCGGACCGGGAAGCACTGGGCAGCGGGGTGGGGGGGGGCGGGCAGTGGATGCGCAGCTGCTGAGAGTGGATGAGTGGAGAGTTTAAAGCCACAGAATTCCCTTCATTATCATCATTATTACTGTTACTACCCTTTCAAAGCCACAGGAACACTACTTGTTAGGAATAAATATGCTGAAATGGTATTTAAAGAACCAGCCTTTGCAATCTTGATAATAGTATGAAAGAGATTTCCGGATACATTCACCACCTCCCCATCCCCTATGGCTCCTACTTCATCTCCATCATTTTCAGGCCCTCCCATGACTCAGGGGAACTTTTCTTCCAGTTCTTCATTTTTTATTTGGTACAATCTCTGTGTCCTGAACTGGGCTATTGCCCAGATAAATGAAGTAGAATCCCAGATTCATAGACCTTCCAGCGTGGAAGTAAATGGAATGGAGGCCGTCTGCTGGAAAGTAGGCTCCAGGAGGACAGATCTGGTGTGGTCCCGGCTGAATCCCCAGCACCCAGACCTGAGCCTCGCACACGGGGAGTGCCAGACCCTTGAGGGTACCGTGAACGCAGGGACCTCAAGGGTCACCTTGTCCTTTTTACACATGGAGACCGTAAGAGCACGGAGGTTTAGGCACTTGCCTAAGTGCACGTGGTTCAGATAGTAGTGGGGCTGGAAACTAAACCAAAAGTTCCAGGTGGAGGTTGTTTGCCGGTACATTGGAATTCCTCCTGTACGGTTGCAGGGCCGTGGAACTCTGGCTCTGATGTGTGTCCGTTCATTCATTCAGAAACTATGGTTGCTGTGTGTTAGACCAATGCTTCTCCATCCTGCTTGCACACTGGAGTTATTGGAGCTTAAAAAAAGAGTCCCCAGGTGGGGAGGCTGACTTGATTTACTTTTCTCTGGGCATCAGTGGGTTTTTTTTTAAGTGTCCCAGGCGAGTTGAGCAGGCAGCAGAGCTGAGGGCCCCCATGGAGGGAGGACCAGGCTGGTGTGTCAACAGGCTCCAGGGAGGACTGACCCAAAGAGGCTGCTCTTGGCCTGGGTGGGAGGTGCCCCATAGACCGCACCAGTGCCCACCTCCCACCCTGCACCACTCCTGACCTCCTGTCCAGGAAGCCCTTGGACAGTCCACACTGCGTGGGAAGTGGCTCCTGGTGGGGATAGCAGAGGTGATGCCATGATTCTTGGGCCCATGTGCCCCCCAGACATCTGCCGCCTCTGTGCAGACGCCTCTAGTCTGGGCAATGAGCCTCATCCCCTCTGCACTGTCACACAGCCCTCATGGAGCCGGGTGCTTTGCTGGGATCCAGAGAAGGGTAAGATGCAGCCTGTGGTCCTGCGGGGTTCTGGCTGATGAGGGAAGCCATGTCTGGGTGTTCATTATACAAACTAGGGCATCACAGATGCCTTCCTTTTCTGTTGGGATTTCTAAATCAGTTTTCCTGGAAACCTTTGCTGTTTGTTTTCTTAAACTTGACTCTCACGGCCATCAACACCTTATGAATGTTTAAAGAGCCTTATTGGATGGCATTGTGAGGATGGTGTGTGTGATCTGAGGGGCTGGAGCCGGAGGGAGGCTGAGGCTGAATGTAGCCGTGAACCTGACTCAGGACGCAGTCTGGGGTTATCCCGTCCCTGAGGTTGCTTCCTGGGATAAAAGGGAGCCCTCTCTGCTTCCCGAAGTCAGTCAGAGCCTAGGGACCGTGTTCAGTTATCAAATCTCACAAACCCCCGTTGAGCAACGAAGGAAAACAGAGGAAGCCCCACCAGGCATACGATGTTGATGAGTGGCATTCGGCCGCCAGGCTGCCCTGAGCTGGAGCTCCGGGTTAGGAACCCCCAGGAGTGAAGCATTGCTGGAGAAGCCAGCAGGTGAGCTCAAAAAGGAGCACCCCAAAGCTGTCCAAGATGACCCCCATTTTGGTGCAGTGCTGAGAGGGCACCGCCCCCAAATGCTTCCATGCCCAGGGTGGGTCATGGCCAGAATGCACGTGCTCTGATCCTTGAGAGGGCGCCAGCATCAGGGAGGGGAGATTACCTCTAATTACAGTTTTACCTTGTTGGGACATTTTTGAGGCCTGTTGTCTTGATAGGATTTCTGCACATGTGAGAAGATGCCCACCAGGAAAGGGTGGCTCCCGGAGATGGCAGCGTGCCCAGTGACTCCGGGGAGACCTGGGAATGTGACGGCAGAGCAGCTGGTGGCTCTGTCCCCTGGGAGGTGGCAGCTCCTGTGGGCCAGCCATTGGAATCCCAGGGCAGGAATGACCGTCTGGGAGCACCAGGGAGGGGGCTGGGCAAGTCTGAGATCCACACTGGGTAACAGGACTGCAGGGGGTGGACCCCGTGAGCAAGGTGAGGAGGGGAGGGCAGGAGGCAAGAGAGTGTCCCCTGGGAATGGGCTGCGTCCCCAGGTTGAGAAGGAGCTTGTCTCCTCTCTCAGGAGTTGCCAGGTCAAGTGACTGGGCTGCAGGTTGGCCCTGGAGCTGAATGATTATGGAAACAGCTGATGTGGATGGAGCACAAATCCATGCTGAACATGTTCATCTACGTTATCGTATTCACTCTTGACACCACCCCTGTGAGTTGCATGCTGTGACTCTCCCTGTTTTACAGACAGGAAAACTGAGGCCCAGCACCTGATCAGGGAGAGAGCCGGGACCCTGACCCAGGCGGGCAGAGCCCAGGCTGGTCCTGTGCTCCCATGGCTTGGCATCCTCTGGGCCTCCAAGGGAAGGGACGGTCCTGGTGGGGTGAATAGTCCTGCCCAGGAGGGCGGGTGGGGAGCCTTGGAGAAGCAACCAAATGGCTCCGCCAGAGAGACAGCCGGGCCAGGGGAGGGGCTGTGCCTCCTCCTCCCTCAAGTCCAAGGGCAGGACGGGGGCTGGTGGACCTGCCGGGGAGAAAGATGGGGAAGGCCGAGGACCCAGCTCACTGTGTGTGAGGCTCCTCTCACCAACCCTGGGCAAGCTCAGGCCACACTGGAACCGCGGCTTGTTCACGGCTTATCCCAGCCCCACACAGTGCCCTGAGCCCAGGAGCCCCTCCACAGGGATGAGCTCGGTGGTGCGTGAAGACCCACACCGTCCTTCCCCCGAAGATGTTCTAATGGAAAGTGAGTCCAAGAGCTATCAGAGGACCCAGCATTTTCTCTTGGGGACAGGAGTTCCCCCATCTTATCTAGTCTCTACCATCGACAGTGAGCACACGTGTCCCAGTCTCCCAGGGGGGTCATTTGTGGACAGAGCCATTAGCTGGTTTCCTAAACACGAAGAGTTGGCTGGTTAGTGATGATCCCTACGTGGGCTGAGCTGCCTCGTAGAGCAGCTTCCCCACCCCCGAGAAGGAGGAAATGATAAGCGAGCATAAATCACGCCGAAAGGAATGCATCTTCATCAGGAGTTATTAGGGCAGATGACACATTGGCGAGCAGATGAAAACCCTTTGATGAAGACCAGTTGTAAAAGCACAAGCTAATGCCCAAGAAATGCATCGCGATGACTCAAGAGTGTAATGTATGCATTTCCCCCCCCTTCCCTCTCTCTCTTTCATTTTTTTTTTAAATCGCAGTAAATGTCAAGAATGGTGAAACAACATTTCCTGTGTGGGACCCTGCGGGGAGAGGTTCAGAGAAGGGCAGGTTGGAAAGGATCCTTTTAATCAGTGAGTGCTAAATGCAGTTTGGTGCAGTCATTCTGTAATGGCAGCAGAACTATGAATCACAGTCCTACACAGGCTTGTCTGGCCATGAAAAAGTAGTTGCAACAGAGTGTCTGCCTGGAGTCTGAAGAACACGTATCAGAGCATGGCTGAACCTACCATCCAGAGACGTCCCAGAGAAGGAGCCCAGAGTCACAAATGCCTGCTTGTGTCCTGTGTCTGTTCCTAAAAGCGTGAGGAGGCCCTTAGCTCGTTGCCTTGAGCGTCGGCTCTTGCATCAGGCAGGCTGCTCTGTGTCCTTTCTCTGCTCCTTCTTAGCCACATGACCGGGGGCAGCTCCCTGACTTCCACAGGCTGCTTCCTCATCTAAAGAGAGGATGTAATCACAGCACCCACTCAACTGACAGGTTTCTTGGATCGCAGGCAACAGAAACAGACTCTGTTGACTTCAGCAGAAAGGGGCTGTAAAGGAAGGATGTGGAGTAGCTGGCAGGACTAGAGGAAGGTACAAAGAACCAGATGTGAGACAAAGACCAGGGCCACTGGGATCTTGTTGGGAGGACCGGTGGGCAAGCTTGTCAGGATGTGATAAGTCCAGTCCTTGTGTCATCCTGTCAGTGTCGTATTTCAGAAAGAGTATCTGGGGCTTCCCTGGTGGCGCAGTGGTTGAGAGTCCACCTGCCGATGCAGGGGACACGGGTTCGTGCCCCGGTCCAGGAAGATCCCACATGCCACGGAACGCCTGGGCCTGTGAGCCATGGCCACTGAGCCTGCGTGTCCGGAGCCTGTGCTCCGCAACGGGAGAGGCCACAGCAGTGAGAGGCCCGCATACCGCAAAAAAAAAAAAGAAAAAAAAGAAAGAGTATCTGATAGGCCCATTAAGTCACTTCCCCACCTTTTGGCTGGAAGAAAACAAGGCACTTTCTGTGGCCAGTGGGGGAGGCAGAGTTTCTCTTACCAGAAGAAGGAGGCAAGAAGGTGATGGGGATTAACTTACATGGCGCACACGAAGTTCTTGACACCATGCCTGCCACACTGTAAAGAGCTGAAACGTCCGCAGCTGTGTGTGAACAGTTATAACTCGGAGTGATGGAGAGCAGATCGATAATTTAAGCTATTCTAAATAACTCAGGATGCACGCACACACACACAAATGGGTACAATTACAATGGGAAATCTGAAGATCAGTGGAGTCTATCAATGTACATGTCCTGACTGTGATGTTATTATACTACAGTTTTGCAAAGATGTTACCATTGAGGGAAACTGGGAAAAATATACAGAGGATCTCTCTGGATTATCGCTTGACAACTGCATGTGAATTTATATGATACAAATTTCAGTTTGGAAAAAAAAGAAAAAGCTCATGATGACTCCAAAATCTCAAGAAGTTTTTTTTTTGTCCCTGTTGGAGTTCACTGTTTTAATTCCCCATCCACACCCCCAGAAAAATAATCAGAAAAATGCTGTTTAAATATGAGTCTCGGGACTTCCCTGGTGGCACAGTGGTTAAGAATCCGCCTGCCATCGCAGGGGACACAGGTTTGAATCCTGGTCCAGGAAGATCCCACATGCCGCAGAGCAACTAAGTCCGTGTGCCACAACTACTGAGCCTGTGCTCTAGAGCCCACGAGCCATGACTACTGAAGCTCACGCGCCTAGAGCCCGTGCTCCACAACAGGAGAAGCCACCGCAATGAGAAGCCTGCGCACTGCAATGAAGAGTAGCCCCCGCTCACCACAACTAGAGAAAGCCCGTGCACAGCAACGAAGATCCAATGCGGCCAAAAATAAATAAATAAGTAAATTTATTTTATTTAAAAAATAATAAGAACAAAATAAATATGATTCCCAAAAAGAACCTACTGTATGGCCCAAGGAACTATACTCAATATTTTGTAATAACCTATATGGGAAAAGAATCTGATAAAGAATATATATACATATATAACTGAATATATATATATGTGTGTGTACATACACATGTATAACTGAATCACTTTGCCATACACCTGAAACTAACAAAACATTGTAAATCAACTGTACTTCAATTAAAAAAAAAAGAAATGATAAATCAATCAATCAATGTATCAATGTAAGAGTCCTGAAGGATTAAACATTCTTTTTAAACATTTGAGAAACACATATGATACAATAAAAGAGCATCAAAATATTCCCTTTCTAAAAATCCTCATTACTGGACATTTGATGAAATTGCCTAACCCCCCCCCACACACAGGACCCCTCCCAATAAATGTGAACAAAATGCCAGCCTGCATTGTCCCCAGTGGTCTGTCTTAGGCAGAGCTGTTTGCCCTCAGGTCATATCTCCTAAATGCTGGTTCCTTCGAGTAAAGGTGGGCCCTGGTGAGTGTTAGCTTGTGAGGAGTGTTTTTAGGTTTACTGGGTCCCTGGGTCTGTGCTTATACACTCTGCGGTTATCCCAGGACAAGAAACCTCATCCAGGAACTTTGAAGAGCCTGTGGTCAGTGTGCTCATCTTCTGTCATCCCAGGTGGATTGGAGCCCCTGCCCTGGTGGAAGGTGGGATCTGGCCACACACCAGATTTTTGCTCATTCATTCTCCCCTTTCTAGTTCTTCCTGCCCACATTTATTGGTGGTCTACAGCCCATAAGCCCCTGTGCTAAGCAGAGTCCTACCTTTGAGGAAGTTATAGTTGAATGGGGGACCATGACATGTGCCCCTATAGTGACCATTCAAAGCAGTGGGTCCATATAACCTGGGCACAAAACAAAATGCTCAGTGAATTCAAGTGGAAGAAAGTGAATTCAGCCACGTCAGCATTTAGCGCTCCTGAAGTTTAATTGCGTTGTAGGCAAGGGCTCCTTGTGGCATTGGCTTTCCAAAGCACTTCTACAAGTGTGTAAGTCCTCCATTTCCCCCCAACCCGCAAACCTAAATACACCCCTCTAGAGGTGGCGGGGAGTAGGGTTTGATTTGACTCCATTAGCCGTCAGGAGTGGCTAGATTTTAGGAGGGGAAACTGATGACAGAGGAAGAAAATCTCTTCCAGAGCCAATTGGAAAGAAAGAACGGGAACGTTTTCACCTGTAGGAGGCAAGACTTAGGAGAAACACAAGCTGTGTGGTCTCAGGCAGAGTACTTAACTGCTCTGTGCCTCTGTTTCCTCAAACTGTCAACTAGGGGTAGTAGTTGGACCCAATGGGTGGTTCTGGGAATGAAATAAGTAAATAGCTGAGAAGCATTTAGAACAGTGCCTCGCTTGGGATACACTCTCGATAATGGTCAAAACTACTGAAATGTCTTTACATGTTGATGAGCCTGTCAGAGGGCAGAGATGTCTTCTGATTGGCCATCAAGGGTTGCAATGGACCAGCGAGTGGAAAATACAAAGTATAAGCAGAGAAATCAAGGGGTGCACGTGTGATTACAGCTCTACAGACAAAAGTGAGCTGCCTCGGGGGAGGGCCCAGTAATGACGTAGTAGCATTTGTGTGTCCTGGTTCAGAGTCGGAAGCAGAAGGAAAGACAGAAACGATCATTTATGATGTGCTAGCCTCTGTGCTAAGTGCTGTCGCATGGGGAATTTTGCTGGTTTTGTTCATTTCTGAGTCCCAGTGCCTGGATGAAAAGCTGGCACATAGGCCTTATTCTAAAAAGAATATGTGAAAAACACTAATTCAAAAAGATATATGCACCCCAGTGTTCACAGCAGCATTATTTACAATAGCCAAGGTATGGAAGCAACCTAGGTGTCTATCAACAGGTGAATGGATAAAGAAGATGTGGTACATATATACAATGGAATATTACTCAGCCATAAAAAAAGAATGAAATTTTGCCATTCGCAGCAACATGGATGGACTTGGAAGGTATCATGCAAAGTGAAATAAGTCAGAGAAAGATAAATACTGTATATCACTTATATTCGGAATCTAAAGAATACAACAAACTAGTGAATATAGCAAAAATGAAGCAGACTCACAAATAGAACAAACTAGTGGTTACCAGTGGGAGAGGCAAGCTGAGGGTGGGAGAGTGGGAGGTACAAACTGTTGGGTGTAAGACAGGCTCAAGGATGTATTCTACAACATGGGAAACAGAGCCAATATTTTGTAATAACTGTAAATGGAGAGTAACCTTTAAACACTGTATAAGAATAAAAATAAAAATAACGTGTAGGAGCCATGACTCAGAGTGAAATACAAAGTAATTTCAGTGGTGAGCTCTCCAAGCAGAGGTGGGTAGGGCCTGGGACTTGAACCCACGTCTGATGCTTTCTCCTGCAATCCTCCGCCAGGGCCCACTGCCTTCATGGCCCTCAGAGACCCTTCTGATTCTCAAGTCTTTGGTTTGAAGAAATTACAAAGCTCAAACAGCCTTCCCCTGAGTCCATGGGTCACAGTGAAGGCTCAGGAAACAGGCTTTGTTTTTATTCCTTGGAGTTTTAGTGAATGGCCAGACAGAAGGGGAGGTGAAGTTATGGCCTCTGTGAGCTGACTGTATGATCTGTTTGTTGCCACCATGCTGATTTGAGAAGTATTTTTAGCGTCACACACTCATTATTCATGCTTGACGTTTTTACTAGTACCAAAAACTAGATAAGAGCAAAGAATTCTTGGTTGGTGACTTATACTCAAGGTTGGCGCCCAGCCTTGTCGTAAATGATTCACTCTCTTCTTTGGCTCTGGAATGCCATCAGTTCCTGATGACTGGGGCCAGAGAGCACATGAGTTTCTCAGGACCAATTCGGACGTTGGGATTGCCCGTGCGTCACTGATGGCAAGCTCTCTCCTAATATCTGATGGTAATCGTTGAGTGGATTAGGGCTTCCAAGTTCCTACTACTACTGTGATACGTGAGCGAAATTTGCTTAGCATCTCAGTTGCTGTGAAATTTTTCTCACTGCTGGTTTTGTTGACATTGCACTTGAGTGAAATCCAGGCTATTTTGTCTAGGAAAAAGGGTGAGAAGAGTATTGTAATCCCGAGTATTGTATACAGTGATCTTTTAAAACCATCTCCAAAGGTGGTAATGCATAAATAAAGCAGGCACTTGATTCCCTTTAAACTTCCTGACATTCTGACTCAGGATACAGTGAAGTTGATTTGAGATCAACGGTTTGAGGCTTGACCCAGAAAGGGTTTTCTGAGGAACCACTTTCAGATCTTTTAAAGGATAATTGGCATTATTTTCCAAAGAGAAATGATTTTATACAATTTTGAAACTATTTTCATTGAAATATCAAGTGGCATTTCTTCTTTGCTTTAGAAAAATAAGAGCTTAAATATGGACCTGCGTGGATGGCTTGGCTATTAGTAGAGTTTACCTTGGGTCCTCCGTAGGCATTTCCTTGAGGATAGAACTATTAAATCTGAGACATTTTATAACAGGTTCAAAATAAAATGGAGAGTTAAGCAACTACTCTTACCTTTGCATGAATAGATCACCATCCCTGTAGATGTCTTTTCATCCTTTTCTCAATTTCTGAGAAAGAGGGCTACCATTTTGTCCCTGGGACCTTTTTTTTTTTTTTTTTTGCCTGTATATTCATTCCTATTTATCTCTTTCTCTTCCAGAGCTCCAGGATTTTGTGTCCTTATTTATTTTCTTTGTTTTTCCCATCTTTCCTAGGTCCTTCTCCATTTATTCCTTCCATTTGACTTCTACAAATCTCTGATACCTCCACTGTTAAAGAACAGTCCATATCCATCCATCCATCCATCCCCAAACTTTTCTTATCTTATAGCCATGCCTGTAGGCTCTGCTGCCCTCCCTCTTCTCCATCCATTTTCCTCTCATCCCCACCCCGCACCCTTCAGAGGTCCCAAAGGGTGGACCATTTTCTTGTCAAATCCAATACTTTTTTCTCAATCCACTCTCTCCTTCTGTCCTTGTTGTCACCCTCTCCTGGAGGGTACCCTGTACTCTCTTCCACGATGATCTTTTCCCCAGTGTCCCCAGCCTGTCCCACTACTAATTCTCTTTACTTGCTTCTCTTTCTCCTTGGGCCTGTAAGTGTGGATGGGTGCCAAGGCACTCAGTTCTCAGCCCTGGGGTCTTAATTCGTAGGCTTTCTCTAGGACCTGTCTCCCAATGCCAGCGATTCCAAAATGAATGCCCAGTCCTGACCCACCACTCACTGCCCAGGCATTTGGGGATGTACCGTTAGCCTCCCAAAGCCAGGCCCTCCAAACCTGATTTCCTAGTCTCCCCCAGCTCTGCTTAATGGGCTTTCATTCCCAACTGCAGTCCCTTCTTCTCAGGCTGGCAGGAACTTTTTTTTCACTGTCTAGATCTGGTCTCAGCGCTCACATGTCTTCCTTCCGAGTCTCTCTTGGGTGTGTCCTTCCTCTTCCTTGCCCTGTTCCAGATTTGCATCCTGCACACCTGGGTTTTCAACAGTCTGCTAGACAACCTTCCAGAAATTTCCTATGACCGATTTATCTTATAAAGAAGCCAGACTAGAATCTGAGGCTTGCCATGGCGCTCCCTCTGTCTTCTCCCTGCCAGCTGAGTGTTCATTCTCAAGCACAGAGCGTCACTGTGATGCTCACTCACCTTTCATGGTCCCCCTATTCTGGGAAGGGGAATCCTGGTTCCGTAGGAGAGCTCGTAAGTCCCTTAGTGTCATGACTCCAGGCTCCCTGTTCATACGTGTCGCTGCTTCCCATCCTCTTCCACCTCAGGGCCACCCCCTTTCTGATCACATACACTTGGTTTCATGTAAATGGAATTATCCTTCATTTTCAAACATGCCTGGACATGGACACCTCCATGTCTCTACTCATACAGCTCTCTTGTCTAGAATGCAGTCATCACCTTTGCCTGATGAATTAGCATCCACTTATTGTTTTTTTTTTTTTTGCGGTATGCGGGCCTCTCACTGTCGTGGCCTCCCCCGTTGCGGAGCACAGGCTCCGGACGCGCAGGCTCCGGACGCGCAGGCTCAGCGGCCATGGCTCACGGGCCCAGCCGCTCCACGGCATATGGGATCCTCCCAGACCGGGGCACGAACCCGTATCCCCTGCATCGGCAGGCGGACTCTCAACCACTTGCGCCACCAGGGAGGCCCCACTTATTGTTTTTTAATGTACAACACCGATGTAACCTTCAAAAGTGTTTCCTGTTTAATCTGCAGTCCCCCGACCCCTGTCCCAACTCAGATAGGATTTTTCCTCTTCTTTTGATCCATACCTCTTTATCATAGCACATGTATTTTATTACATCTATTAATAGGCCTGCTCATACCCACAGAGTATGGACTACATGGGATCTGACATACAATGTCTTCCCTTTGAATCCCCAGCACCAGACCTGTAAATTAATAGATGCCAATAAACACCAATTGAATTAAATGATCAGTGACCCCTTCCTGCTGAAGGAACAGCACTGGGTCCCTATGAACTGGTTTATCCAGTCCCAACTTTCCACTGTATTTACCATGATTCTGCAGTACACAGTCAGCCCAAGTTTTCCAGAAAACCCTGGGCGCATTCCCACACGTGTGGGTTCCTCGTGGCCCCTCCTTTCTCTGCCTCGATAGGAGTTGTGCTCCTTCTTCACCATCTATACCCTCCCCCCTCTCCCATGCTGTCTGCACTTACCATTCAAATACAGCTGGTACACGGCTGGGCGAAGACCCTGGTGTGCTCTCCAGCTGTCTTTCCCTATTTGTCTTATCTCCCAGGATTTTGTGTAAGCTGAAGGAAGACAAAGACCATGCCCGACAGTTGTGAATTCTACCACTGTTGGCTTCATGGTACGTGCATAGTTGTATATCACATTCTTGATGAGTCGTTTAGATATCTCATAGGGCATTTCTAAGAACTCAAGACTATCAGAGCCACAGTTTTAAGACTGAACCCTTGGGCTCTAATCACAGAGTTGCCAAAACATGAGTAGGAGTCTGGAAATGACTAGAATTTGAGCAACAGAAACCCTCTGCCCCCAGCCTGATCCAGTTGGTACTGTGCCTTTCACCAGATTTTAATAAAGCTACAAATCTCTTCTCAGCTAGTTTACTCTAGAATTTAAAAGAGCTTATTTGTAGAGGACAGTCACTGAAGCTGAGTCTTAAATTACCCAGTATCCATGTCTGTACCATCTCAGGGCAGTCAGAAGCCCTCCCAGCTCTGCAAAATAGCCCATGGTCTAATTCTAGGGCCAAAGATGTTATAAGCTGCTTCCATTCGGCTATTTCTCCCAAATGCCTAGATATTTGCACACAAGTGTCTAAAAAGCAGAGTATGTTTTCTCATTAGTATTCTATTCATAAAGCAGGTATCTGTAACAAAGTTCCACTTTTATGCCCCCTAAAAGAAGTCAATAAAAATATATTTACCCTGAAAGTGAAAAATGCATCCCATAAATGTTTTCATTTTGCCTAAATGACCTCCCTCCCCCATACACACACACACAGAAAGTTGCTCTCCACTGGTCGATGCTGAGGATAATATTAGTCTCTGCTTCACAGGGAAGCAAGAGAATTAAATAAGTTGATGTATGAGGAGAGCTTAGCACAGTGCCTGGGGCAGAGTAAGAAATCAGTAGAGGTTCACTCTGGTTGTAATTGCACACCCAGGATTGCAATCCGTAATTACTATCCATTTTACTTTTATGCTGCTTAAACAGTTACGAGTTGGGCACGAGACTTCTGATGAGGATTTTTTTTTTTTACATCTTTATAGGAGTATAATTGCTTTACAATGGTGTGTTAGTTTCTGCTTTATAACAAAGTGAATCAGTTATACATATACATCTGTTCCCATACCCCTTCCCTCTTGCGTCTCCCTCCCTCCCACCCTCCCTGTCCCACCCCTCTAGGTGGTCCCAAAGCACGGAGCTGATCTCCCTGTGCTATGCGGCTGCTTCCCACTAGCTCTCTATTTGACGTTTGGTAGTGTGTATATATAGACGGTGGCATCAGCTCCTCGGGATGGGACCCTCATGCCAGGGTCTCCCATACAGAGGGCAGCCTTGGTGCTGCTCACTCAGCAGCTGCTGGTCCAGCGACATGGTCCTTTTGACCACCTCCCCACGATGTGTTGCAGCCACCACACACAGATGCTCTGAGCTTGCAGACGGGATGAATGGGTCTAAGGGGAAAAGCAAAAGGATGAAGTCATTCCAGTCCCACGTGGGTGGACGGGGGCCCACCGCCTGGCCTTGCTTGTCCATGAACCGGTGTCACGGCCTCGGCTGGGTCACGTCCCTTTCGGGGGACAGCTTTAATGTGGAAAAAGGAATGTGCCCTTCCCTGAGATCCTAAAAGTCCACAGCACTTTGTGAGGTCAAAACAAGGCATTAGAAGGAGCCAACAAGCGCTTTCTCACCATGACTAAGCCCAGAGCTGGGAGTCTGACTGCATCTCCTCCTTTCTGCCCAAACGTAGGCATCTTGGGACCCTGAGGAGCCTGGGGCACCAGCCATTGCTTTGTTTGCTGTTTATATAGAAAATCGAGAGAGAGCACCTCTGTACCTACTTCAACTCCAGTAAAGCTGAATGGGTCTTCGTTAAAGGGCTTTGCTCAGCGTGTTGTCAGAGGGTTTGTGGGGGACCCACTGTGGACAGATGAGGGGGAACCTCGTGATTTACAGACCGCTGTGCTCATACAGTCTCACGGAGGGGGGACCCCCCTCCCCCCTCCCCCATGCTATGCCAGAACTGCTTACGTTGTACTTAATTTTGCATCATTTTGCCTTGATTTAGAAAGTCTTTCGGGAATTTCAATGGAAAATAAGCAAGCCTGTTCAGTGTTGACTACCGAACCAGAAATACAACTCAATCCCCTGCTTGTAGAAAAAGCCTTAGAAGTACAAGTTGTATTTTACAGAATAGGTGAATGGGGGTTCCTTCAAATGTCCAGGGTATTTTAAAGTACTTTTTTGCAAGTTGACAGAGTCTGGGGAAAAAAGAGGCTTAAAACTAAAGTGTTTGGAGCTGCTGCCAATTGAAAATGAATCACAAATGAAGATAAATCACCCCTGAGCATATAATGTGGAACAATGGGAAAATATTATCAGAATTGTAAAAATCTGATTTGCATGCAACTTTTCAGAAACAGAGCTTTACAAGCATGAATTGAAGCAGGCAGACATACTCACGTAATGGGAGGGGGATGGGGGGAAATCAGTCTAAGATTCCAAACATGTACGTCGGGAGATGATTATTGGATTTGAAAAAATATGCTGTGTTTTACAAAGTATTCCCCCCACCAGCTTTTTCTGTGCCATGAGGGATTCCAAAGAGCGTTTATAAAATGCACTAACTACCAAGACACCGTAGAGCATACCAACAAGACGATTAATACCACGACTTACTACGTATCTGTTGCTCTTTTTTATTCTGCACACGTGTTGTCACTAATCCGTATAGTAATCTCGCAAGCGTTCTTTCTCCATTTTACAGATGAGGACATGATTCAAAAGGCTTACACAGTGTGCCACACAGATGATGAGCACCAGTCAGGGTTCAGACTCAGTTTACCCTGGCCTTAAACATATCTGCTTTTCCAGGGGCTTGCCGGGGCCTCCCAGGCAAGTGAGGGGCAGGAAGGAGCCACTTCCTGTCGTGGCCTCTACGTGTCTTCCAAAGAGTAGACTGAACCTTGACCCGCCGTACGCAAGCTTGTCAGGTGGAAGAGATGTGGCCCCAGATAGAGACACTGCAGTTTTGAACAGTCCTGTTTCTAAGAGATGGGAGGACACCATTTCCTGAGTGACATTTTTTTAGAAGACAGTTTTACTTCCTAGTTATGACTTTTCTAGTCAACGTATAATTCACATCACATAAAATTCACCCTTGTAACGTGTACAGTGTCAGCAGTTTTTACTATATTCACAAAGCTGTACACTCATCACCACGATTTCATGCCAGTACATTTCCATCATCCCCCCTAAGGAAACCGCATACCTATTAAAGTCACTTCCTGTTTCCCATCTTCCATCTCCCCCACCCGCTGGCAAGCACTCATCTTCCTGTGTCTGTGGATTTGCCTATTCTGGACATTTCCTCTAAATGGAATCATACACTGTGTGGCCTTTTGTGTCTGGCTTTTTTCACTCCGCCTGTTTTCAAGGTTCAACTGTGCTGCAGCGTGGGTCAGAATTTCATTCCTTTTTAAAGACTGAGTAATATTCCATTGCATGGATATAGCACATTTTGTTTATCCATTCATCAGTGACTGAAGGACATTCTGAAGCCACTCTAAATTTTGTTCCAAAGAGTTTAGCGTAAGCCCTAACAAACCAGCAAAGTAAGGTCGTTTGCTCTGAAATAGAGGCATAGCAGTGACCTAGCGCCAGCTGCAGCAAGTAAAGCAGCGGCTGCTCGTTGCTGGTGAAATAACATTGAAGATGCTGACCAGGACCTCCCAGGCTGGTATCCTGCTGCCAGCTGCTCACTTACTGGGGTCCAACCGCTCTTCTCTCAGTTCTCAAATATGTGTCCTTTCCATCTCAGGGTCTGTTCTCTGCCTGGAAAGTTCTGCCTCCAGCTACTGCCTGCCTGGCTGCCTTCTCCTGGGCCTTCGGGCCTCAGCCTAAATGTCGAAGGAAGACAATTGACTGCTGTGTCTGAAACAGGCCAGCCCACTCCTTATATTTTCCCTCCTGCTCCTCTTTCTTTTCCTTGACAGCAGATTTCATAATTTATAATTGTGTCTCTTTATTTTATGTCTATCTCCTCCATTACCTGTAATCGCCATTGAGAGCACGATTTTTGTCATTGTTACTTCATCTCCAGGGCCTGGCTGGATCGATATGTGGACTCAGTCAATATCCACATGGGTACCTGCATCTAGGACAGTGGTCCCCAGAGTAGCAGCATCAGCATCACCTGGGAACTAGTGGAAATGCCAGTTCTCAGGACCCACCCATGACCTCCTGAATCAGAAACTCTGGGGCTGGGGGTCAGCAATCTGAGATTGAACAAGCCCTCCAGGTGATTCTGATGCTCACTCAAATTTGAAAAGCACTAGTGTAGGAAATAGCCCCAAATTCACTCTAATTACTGCCCATGGAGTTACAACCTCCCTCTCCAAGTCCAGCCTTTTGGGCCCAGTATGTGGCCCAGAGAAGTTGGGGAGATTCCTAAGACACACAGTGAAGGTGGAAACAAATATGGTGCCCAGGCCTCCTGCACAGTACAGTGCTTCCTTCCGTGCCCGTATGGAGCCCGCAGGTCCTAGGAAATAAGTTCATCTTTAGACTTTTGCCATTGGCCGCCCCCGAGGCTGGAGAGTTCTGGCCCTTTCCCTGGGACAGCATCTTCAGGACCTTTGTTGGATGCTGGCTGTTCTCTGGAAAGGCTTAGAGCGGGTGTGGAGAGGCAGGGCCGTGGGTATGGTAATTGTGGTCCCTTAATTGTGCACACCTGCTGTTGAAGAGTAACGTGACCCCCTGTCAAGTGTAGTGAGAAAACCAAAGCTCATTTAGCGCCAGGATGTCAAATCCTTCTGAAAGTTCCCTCCAGGTGGTGGCTGATGTCTGGCCTTGGGGCCTGCATCAGCCCAGCCCCAGGAGAGGGAGCTGCCCCGCCCTGGGGTTGCTCTGATGTCTCAAGCAAGGACATGAGCCCCTCCAGTCAGCCATGGGGAGTGGTTTGTCTCCATGTCACAGCACTCGACAGATCCCTAGGGGCCCCTGACACTCTACCCCAGAGATTTCCTGACATCAATAACTCTGTTTAAATCACAAACATCTCATCGTGCCCAGGAAAGCTCAGATCACACAGCTCAGTCTCTCTCTCCTCTTAGAGGCCGACGTCCTGTCCACCATCCATCACCTGCACCCACGGTGTTCACTGCTGTGCCATCAAATGAGTGTTTACAAAGGGTGTGTGTGACTTGTGTAACTCTTCTTCAGCTAGTGAAGAATCCTTAGAAGTGGACACCCCAGGCTTTGTCTGAGTGCGAGGTGCTGAGCCAGGACTCTGCCTTCAGGCTGGTCCCTGCAGAGCAGATGGGACACACCCTGCTGAGCGGCGTGTGTGCAGGCAAGCAGGGTGGACACGTGCCAGAACAGGCCTGGCACGGGGGTTTGAGCCCACTCAGGGCAGAAGTTGGGGCGGGTGTTCTGGACACGTGCTGCCTGAATTGGGCTTAGAAGGGTGGAGGAGGACAGGGTGGGAGGCACCAGACAGCAGGGGACGCCCAGCAACTGAGTGTAAAATCCTCAGTAAAATCCTGGTGCTCCTCCCACACAGCCTCCACCTGCCCATCTCAGGGGGAGTTGCTGGCCTTTCTTTAGACAGGGACCAGATTCTCATTGCCATTAGAAAATCAGTGCGAGGGATGGACTGAGAGTTTGGGGTTAGTAGATGCAAACTATTACATTTAGAATGCATGAACAATAAGGTCCCACTGTAGAGCACAGGGAATTATATCCAATCTCCTGGGGTAAACCGTAATGGAAAAGAATATGAGGGCTTCCCTGGTGGCGCAGTGGTTGAGAGTCCTCCTGCCGATGCAGGGGATGCGGGTTCGTGCCCCGGTCCAGGAAGATCCCACATGCCGCAGAGCGGCTGGGCCCGTGAGCCATGGCTGCTGAGCCTGCGCATCCGGAACCTGTGCTCCACAGTGGGAGAGGCCACAGCAGTGAGAGGCCCGCATACCACAAAAAAAAAAAAAAAAAAGAATACGAAAAGGAACATATATATGTGTACAGCAGCAAATTAACACAACATTGTAAATCAACTATACTTCGATTAAAACAAAGATTTAAAAAAAAAGAAAATCACTAATACGTGATCAGACAGTTCCAAATGAAGTGAATGGTCCTCTTCAACCTCACAAAGTTTCAGGAGCCTGGCCTGGAGATGAAAAAGTTGCAGCCATGCGCTACATCCCTCCTTAGATCCACGGGGAAGAATTCTATTGTATTTCTTCCTTTTGACCTTTGTTTCCTCATAGAGAAAATACAGAGCGAAATAGATACTGTATGCTTTCAACTAACTTCTGAAAAGCACGTGTCACACCCCACAGCCATTATCTTAGAAACACGGTATCTGTTCCCCGTGAACAGAAGCTCTGAGTTACCCATTGGGCTGGACAGCCCAACTGGTCCAGAAGACAGATGGTTGGAAATCCAAAGACAGATTTTGCACATGCAGTGAGAGGTGGCCTGTTGATGAACTTTTCAACAGAGCTTCACTGTTTCATGATGTCTTAAAGGAAAGGCTGTATCTACACATGCCCTCTCTATAGGACGCAATAGCACAGATTCATGGAAAATGATATGTTTCCTATGCAACTCCTATCTCTGTCGTTTTCCTGTCCTACCTCTAGCTAAAAAAACATTGTTACATTACGTGTGCAAGTAATGCTGTTTGAATTAGTTCGGTATCAAGTTAGTCCTTCAACTGACATTGTTGCTGGGAGTGTTTCTCCTCTACCCCCACAAAAAAAATAATTTAGAAAAATGTAGGCACAGTTTTTACATCTTAATTTTGGTTTATTTCAGCTCCCAAGGTGCCCATGTAGTCAATGTGATCAAACTCATAAAACCTGAGGGCTAAATAGTTTAGTCCTGGAAACCTTCTCTTTTATCTCTTTGTCTATGAATAATTCATTGGTCTGCATGGCCTCTGAAGCAAATCCTCTTTATGAAAGAAAAGGGGAAAAAATGTAGAAGGGCAGAGTGAGTGCCAGTGAAATTTCAAGTTTGCCCTCAGAAACCAAGTTAACATTTTTGAGGGAGAAAAGGAGTTTCTGTTTTTTGTGACTCTTTACCAAGCAGATAACTACAGGTTTTGGAAATGAGCTATTGACTGGAAGAAGTAGTGACATCGATATTTAAGCATAATGCCACACAGATTCCTATTCTAGAGAGTAAATTCCACGTTCTTATGTTAATTTCTAGAAGGTTCTATATATTTGGGGGCTTATATCTTAAACTTGCAGATTATAACTTAAAATACCGCAGTAGCAAGAATTTTGAAGGATCTCCTTTTGCATACTACGTGGACTCCTGAAAAAGAACGAAAATTGAATTCATACAAATAAAACCATCTTAATACCTTTTTTTTTTTTTTTTTTTTTTCTGTACGCGGGCCTCTCACTGTTGTGGCCTCTCCCGTTGTGGAGCACAGGCTCTGGACACGTAGGCTCAGCGGCCATGGCTCATGGGCCCAGCGGCTCCGCGGCATGTGGGATCCTCCCGGACCAAGGCACGAACCCATGTCCCCTGCATCAGCAGGCGGACTCTCAACCACTGCGCCACCAGGGAAGCCCTTAATACCTTTTTAACAGGGATGCTTTGGAGGAGTCTTTTGTGTAGCTACCTTTGTCCTTGCAGACCAGCAAACCAGCCAAAAATTCCTGTAGCGTTCTAATAGCCAAGGCAAAGAATAAAACAGTGGGCTATGCATGTCTCATAGTCCAGAAAAGGAAGTAAGGCACTTTAAAGATCTCCACATTAAATACACCAAAAGGGTATTTGTTTAAAGAGCGCTGGGAAGTGTGTTAGTAAATGCAGTGGCTAATGGGAGGCCGGGGCGAAGGGCTGTGGGAGAGGTTTGCTGGGCGCCGGGAAGTTTTATCACCGACGACACTGCCTAGAATTGCCACGCACGGCCATAGTAAGAAGCAGAGCGGTTCTGGTCAGTTTGAATTGTTTCAGATTCTCTGCAGATGACGCCCGCTCTTGCGTGTCCCAGGGTGGAGGCTCCCATGGTCACCACCCCCGGAAGGGCCCCTTCCCTGGGCCTGGGCGATGCCACAGCCTGGGGTTCTCTCCCTCCTCTGTGATCTGATGTCTCCCTAGACCCTCCCGAGGCTCCTCCAGGCTGGTGTTCCTCAGAATGTTCCTCGGCTGCAGCCTCCTCCCTTTCTACTCTTTCCCACATGACACACAGACCTATGTCTCCAGCTCCCATTTCTCTGGAGTTCCAGAAGAGTCCAGAAATCTCTAGAAACCAGATTGTCCATGCTCAGCTGTCCCATAGGCGCTCGGACTCTGTAAATCCAGAACTGAGCTCGTGGTTTTGCTCTCCTTACCCCACCTTTATCCCTGGGGCCCTCATCTCGGGCTCCGGCATCTCCATCAGCCCGTGGTCCAAGCCGGATGCCCATGAGTCAGCCGAATCGGCCTGTGCCTTTCCTCCGCGCACCGGGTCCCGCTGGTGCCATCTTTGGCAGATCTCTCGATTCCCTCTCTTGTCTCCACTGCCACTCACCTGGTCTAGCCCCATCATCTCTCCCTGGGAGCTCGGCCACAGTCTGCGCACATTCTCTGCTTCTGAATCGCACATGTGTTCTTCATCCTTCCGCAGTGATGCCTCCTCCCTCTCAGGGTGAAACCTAAACCCCAGCACTGCCATCAGCCTGCCTGAGCCCCTAGCATGCCGGCCCCGGCTCTCACTTGCCTGCCTGCCTGACCCCGAACTGGGGATGTCCCCTGAGCTGCCCTCGCACACACTACACTCTCCGCTGCCCCCTTGGTTTGGCCACATCCTGCCAACATGCAGATCAGCCATCACTTCCTCCCATTGGTTCCCCTCACCTGCATCCCTGTCTCACCTGCATCCCTGCCTCACCTGCATCCCTGCCTCACTTGCATCCCCGCCTCATCTGCATCCCTGCCTCCTTGCATCCGTCTCACCTGCATCCCCGCCTCTTCTGCATCCCTGCCTCCTTGCATCCCTGCCTCACCTGCATCCCTGCCTCCTTGCATCCCTCTCTCACCTGCATCCCTGCCTCACCTGCATCCCTGCCTCCTTGCATCCCTGCCTCACCTGCATCCCTGCCTCACCTGCATCCCTGCCTCACCTGCATCCCCGCCTCACCTGCATCCCTGCCTCCTTGCATCCCTCTCTCACCTGCATCCCTGCCTCACCTGCATCCCCGCCTCATCTGCATCCCTGCCTCCTTGCATCCCTGCCTCACCTGCATCCCCACCTCATCTGCATCCCTGCCTCCTCCTTATCCAACAGGTTGCCAGGTCCTGGAATCTTACCCTCAGGTTCCTGATGCCACCACCTTAGTTGAACATTTCCATTATTTTTCATGTAAACCAGTTGTTTTTAAACATTTCTTAAAACAATAGAGCCCTTTCCTTCAAATGAAACCCAGGGCAGAGAGTGGGAGGGGAGCAGTAATGGGCGGTGAGGCTGCAGAAGGAGGTGGGTGGATCGTTACAATGTTTATCAAGCATGAACTGAGCTGAACGTTGCTCTACGCCGTCCATAGGCCTTGGCCCTTTGACGCCCCGTAGCCCAGTGAGGCCATTCAATCCCGTCTCGCAGATGAGGACACACTCATGCGGGAAGTTTCAGTAACTTCTTGAGGAAGGTCAAGAAGCCAGTGTGTGCAGGGCCTGGGCTCAGAGCCACATGGGCTGACCCCAAGCCCCTGAACTCGCCCCTGCCCCGGGCTGGGTCACCAAGCCCTTAGATGCTTCCCGCATCTGGAGCTTGTCCTGTTTCCCTCCAGGTGTCTTTTCTCTTGCCTTTGAATGACCACGTTTGTGCTGCTCTGTGTCCCTCCCTGGAGGTGACGACTTCCTCAGGCTCGCCCTGGCCTGTGACCCACCAACCAGTGGTGGCCGGGCCTGGACTCAGTGGCCCTGTGGAGGGAGACAGTCTCCGATCCTTCCCGTCCCACCTCCAACTCCCCGTCGACTCCTGTCCTTTCCTCCCAGTCCACAGGCTGCCTTGCCTCGATTTCCCACCCACAGCGTGATGCCTTCTCAGTGTCGTGTTATAATTATGGGGCTGGTGTCCGTGCTTCTGCACCTGTGATTTGAGGGACTTCCTTTGGGCACTGAAGCCCTCATCCGGTGACCTATGGACAGACTATCCCTGGTTATTTCCTGGGGTGAACATCGGCGTCATCCACCCTCCCTCTTTTGGGAATTATTCCTGTTTTCCAGAGCTGGCTGACCTACCACCAACTGGATCTCCCTCCCCCTTACTTTCAGAGATGGAGGAAAATACAGATCTATGGTTTAAAGACTCAGCATCCTAGCGGGCCAGCAGAAGCATGGATAACCAAGTGTGTTTCTGTGTCAGCCAGGCCAGGCGTGTCTTGAATTTTGATACTGTCTGTACCGTATTTTCCTTCATAGGCTTCACAGCACTCAGCCCATTATTTGGCAAAGACTAGCTACTCAAAAGATAATAAAAGAGTCATACTGTTGAACTATAAATGATATAATTCGATCTGGTTTCTAAGCCTTTGGTTGTATGTTGGATCGTGTGGTTTACGTGCTGTGAAATAACAGAAAGTGTTGATATTGATCTCTGCCTCCCCAGTTCCCGACACAGGGCTCCTAATACCTTTGTAATTTCTGAAGTGGTAAGGTACTAGGAGCCTCTCTTGTTCTAATATTTGGTCTTTGGCTCCAGTTCCTGAAGCAGAGGTTCTAAATCCCTTGGGATTTCCTGGGCGATAGCAGTGTCTTTTGTTTTAAGTGAGGCAACTCTGGGTGGACCCCCGGATGGGGGCTGGTCACCGGAAGGACCAGGCCATGATTAGAAGCTTGGAATTTTCAGCCCTACCTTCATTCCCTGGAGAGGGAAGAGGGGCTAGAAATGGAGTTAATGACTGATCTTACCTACGTGATGAAACCTCCATAAAAATCCCAATAGTAGGGCTTCCCTGGTGGCACAGTGGTTGGGAGTCTGCCTGCCAATGCAGGGGAGACGGGTTCGATCCCTGGCCCGAGAGGATCCTGCATGCTGTGGAGCAAATAAGCCCATGCGCCACAACTACTGAGCCTGCGTCTAGAGCCTGTGAGCCACAACTACTGAGCCCATGAGCTACAACTGATGAGCCCGCGTGCCACAACTACTGAAGCCCACGCGCCTAGAGCCGGTGCTCCGCAACAAGAGAAGCCACCGCAATGAAAAGCCCTCACACCACAACAAAGAGTAGTCCCCGCTCACTGCAACTAGAGAAAGCTTGCGCACAGCAACGAAGACCCAACACAGCCAAAAATAAAACAAATAAATTAATTAATTTAAAAAAATCCCAATAGTAGGCAGTCCAAAGAGCTGCCGGGTTGGTGAACCCATCCACGTCTTGGCGGGGGAGGCACACATCTCAACTCCCCAGGGACAGAAACCCCTGCACTCAGAGCCCCTATGCACCTCACCTTACATGTCTCTTCATCTGGCTGTTCGTCTGTATCCTTTATCATATCCTTTTATAAAATAAACTGGTAGATGTAAGTAAGTGTTTCCCTGAGTTCTCTGAGCTGTACCAGCAAATAAATCCAAGGGTGGGAGGTTGTGGGAACCTTCGATTTGTAGCTGAGTTGGACAGAGGTTATAGGTAACATGGGGACCTTCGACCTGTGATTGGCATCTTGGTGGGGGTCAGCCTTGGGAGACAGAACCCTTCACTTGTGGGGTCTGAGCTAATCTGGGTACTGTCAGAGCTGAATTGAATTGTAGGACACCCAGCTGGTGTCACACAGAATCGCTTGGTGGGGGGAAAACCCTGCACACCTGGTGTCGGAAGTGCTGAGTGTCCAGTCGTGTGAGAGTCAAGAGAAACAGGAGTGTGTTCTTCCTTTTATACGTGCAGGTGTTTGTAAAGATTATCCCCACTGCAAAGTGACATCTGCCTTTGTGTATTTGAGAACTGGCAGCAGCAACTTAACTAGCTTTCAAACAAACAAACATCGCACAACCACCTAATGTCTGATTAAAGAAGAGTTTTGAGTTTCTGTTGACGTGCATCTTATCGTAACAGCTATTATTTTTTCTTGCTACAAATGCAACTCCTGATAATGGCAGAAAACATAGAAAACATGGAAAAGCAAAAAGAAACAAAAGAGAAATGGCACATAATCTCATCCCATGTCTGTGTACTTCCGTCCAGTCTTTTTTCTGTGACATGCTTGAGCTTGTGACTAGCGGTTTGCCTTGGGTAGGAAGGGTGTTAAGTGCTGATTAGCTGGGGAATTTCTGTATTCAGCCTGCTGTGGGATGTCAGCCCCTTCATGGCTTTTCTCAGGAGGGCTAGCTACCGCTGGCTACACCTTCTTTACAGTAAAATAGGTGTGTGTTTATTTTTTCATCCTGCACCTACAAAGTTACCAATGATATATGGCCCCTTGCTTAACCTCTTCTAATTTCTTTATAGAAGCTTTGGGGATAGAATTGTGTATAAGAAGGATCATAAAACACCAAGTGCGGGGCTTCCCTGGTGGCGCAGTGGTTGAGGGTCCGCCTGCCGATGCAGGGCATACGGGTTCGTGCCCCGGCCCGGGAAGATCCCACATGCCGCGGTGCGGCTAGGCCCGTGAGCCATGGCCGCTGAGCCTGCGCGTCCGGAGCCTGTGCTCCGCAACGGGAGAGGCCACAACAGTGAGAGGCCCGCATACCACAAAAAAACAAAAAAAAAACCACCAAGTGCAATGTATAAATACAGTTGCCACTTACCACTTTATCTGTGGTCCTAAATCAAATACTGCTTTACTGCAGAATAAATGCAGTTCCATTACAGGCAGGGCTCACCTTAAAATATGCTAGTGAGGGGAGCCCCCTGGTTAGAAACACTTGACTCACAAGTGTGCAATAATTACAGACTGTTCTCCTTTCTGCTGGACTTTTGGGGCTCCTGGAGGGCCAGGCTTCATTGTTCTAGGGTTTCCTGTGTGAAGGGTCTGTCTCCCGCGTCCCCACCCTCTCCCTCCTTCCCAGCTCCTAACGCAGCACGTGAAATATACCAGCCTTGAAACTGTGCCTCCTTTCTCCCTGCCCACCTGAAACACGTGGGCCCCGCAGCGCCTCTTCACGTGGTCTCCTCCATCTCTCTCCATCCCTTCTCGTCCGCCTCCACCGCACCGTCCGCCCGGATCTCTGCTACTTCCGTTCACATGAAGCCCCGTGACCTTTCCCGGTGCCGACCTTTGTGAACTCGGCTGCGTTTGGCACCGGCCCTGTTTCTCTTTCTTCAGCACTTCTCGTCACCTCCCTCCGTGACCCCAGGGCTCTCCTAGTGCCCTCTGGTCACCCTCGGGGCTTCTTTCCTGCCTCCTCCTCATCTGTTCCTCCCCTTCCCAGGTCCCAAAGGAGGGAGCCCTGGGGTCTACCCTTGGCTGTATCCTTCTCATCCCACACCCTGTCCCTGGGGACCCATCCTCTGGCGTGATTTTCAACACCCACCTCTTTGCTGGTGAAGCCCAAATCACATGTCTGGCCCACGTCTGGCCCGAAAGCTCAGCACCCCTGGCACCTTCAATGGAATGTTGGAGGTCTCTGCCCAGATGATGTCCACGCACACCTCAGATGCAGCAGAAAGAATCCAGACTCCACATCTTTACCCCACAGGCTTCCTTGCCCGTTTCTCTGTCTCCACTGGTCATCCCAGTAACCCGCCACCCCCTCGGCCCTCTCACCCCATCCTTTCCCAAAGTCCTGTGGATTTTACATCATAAGTAATTTTTATGTTCTTTTCCCTCCATCTTAGTCCTACTACTGTTTTCTTAGTTCCAGCCTCAGCCGTTTTCACCTGGGCCACGGAATAACTGTCTGACTGTACAGGAGGCTGTTCTAACACGATTGACCTGTGTTGCTTTCAGCGGGTCAGCTGATGACCTATTAGATGTGCAACATGAGAGACAAAATTAACGAAAGGCTGACACCTAAGCTTTTTGGAATCTGGAGGCGATAGCAGAGGAGGGAAGGAGGGAACAGCGTTTGGTTTGGTTTGGTTTCAGTGGTGTGGATGTATACGTTTCCTGTTGCAGCCTGAACAAATTATCATAAACTTAGTGGCTGAAAACAATGCAAATGTATTATCTTAAAATCCTGGAGGCTGTAGGAGAGAATCCTTGCCTTGTCTTTTCCAGCTTCTAGAGGCTGCCTGTATGCCTTAGCTCTTGGCCCCTTCCTCCCTCTTCAAAGCCAGCAGAATATCATCTTCTAATCTCTCTCTCTGACTGCGACCCTCCAGCCTGTCTCTCCTAAGGACCCTTTGTGATTACACTGGGCCACCCAGATGATCCAGGATAATATCTTGTCTCAAGTTGCTTAATTTAATCCCATTAACAAAGTCCTTTTGTCAGGTTAAGCAACACATTCACAGGTTCCAGGAATCCAGACATGGACGTCTTGGGGAGGGGGCTTTATTCAGCCCATGACAGGGGATAATGGGGTGAGAGGATACTGATATCAAGATGTTCTCTTGTCTGTATGAACTCTGCAATGTCTGCTAGAGATTCAAGTGGAGATGTCAAAAAGGCAATCGGATATAAGTCTGGGATTCAGGCTGGGCATCCAAGAACATACTTAGAGTCTAGATTGAGTCACCTAAAGAGAGAAGATATGGAAGAAAAGCAGGACAAGGACCAAGCCCTTGTATCCCTCTGTATCCCCAATGTGCTGAGGTGGAGAAGAGGAGGGGGATCCCACAGAGAAGAAGAAGAAGGGGCATCTGGGTGGTGGGAAGGAGACTCGGACCCAGGCAGTGCCTGTTTCAAGAAGAGGAAGGGAGGCGTCCTCAGACGCCTGGGGGTAGTCGCTCACCTTGATACCCTGGGAGTGGAGACAGGAGTCCCACTGCAGCAGGTGAGGGGGGAGTGAAGGATGAGAATGTAGACCCAGCAAATCAAGACAGCTCTTGGAGGAGAGATGCTATGAGTGGGGTGCGAGCGAGCACTGGAGACAGAGATGGTTCTGTTTAGAAGAGGGATGTTATTGAAGCATATTTGCATGATGAGAAGGACCCATTAGCTTGAGTCGTGTGTCTACTAATATCCTATTTCTGTTCCCCTTATTTCCTCCCTCCTAAGATTTTTAAGTTCCTGGGAAAGCATCACTGTTATGAAATGCTGGGAGAAGAAGGTAAAATGTTCCAACACAGAGAAAATAACTCTCTAGCAAACGTTTAGTAACCTCGGCTTAGTGGAGTAGAATGTCCTGTTCTAACAAATCCCAGCCTATAGTAAGTTGAAGAAATATTTTTTTTTTAAACTAAGGCTACTAAGGTACAAGAATATACAGATTTATTGTATGTGGTGGGCAAAAGTCAGAAGAGGACTCATGGAGGATGCTTCCATTGACAGAACAACGCATCAAAGTATTTCTTTTGAATTGATGTCTTACATTTTTTTAAGGATTTTTTCTTTTTAATTTTCTTTCTTTAATTTTCTTTTTTTTTGAAGTATAATTGATTTACAATGTTATGTTAGTTTCAGGTGTATAGCAAAGTAATTCAGTTATACATATATATCTATTCATTTTCAGATTCTGTTCCCCTATAGGTTATTACAAAATATTGAGTATACTTCCTTGTGCTATATAATAGGTCTTTGTTGGTTACCTACTTTATGAATAGTAGTGTGTATATGTTAATCCCAAACTCCTAATTTATCTGCCCCCCTCCCGCTATCCCTTTTTGTAACCATAAATTTGTTTTCTATGTCTGTGGGTCTGTTTCTGTTTTGTATATAAGTTCATTTATATCATTTTTTTTAAGATTCCACATAGAAGCAATATCTTAATACAATGTTTTTGGTTGCAAAAATTCAACTAACCTTTTAAAATGCAATCTTTTGCAACCTACATGGGATGCAATCCTCTTACATTTTATGTATGTTCTTCCTCAACATAAAGTTAAAGGAAAAAAAAATCTAAAGGATATGAGTGCAATATTTAATTAAATAATAATTTAAAGCTTACAGATATTAAAATATAAAAATCAAGGGCAAAGAGTGGAAGATACACTGGAAAAAAATACTGTCAGCATAAATATAGTCAATATATAAAGAACTTTGCAAATCAAGAAACTACTCACGCTGAAATAAAACTTGACTTAAGACGATCACAAAGAAAGTACAAATGATTAATGAATATATAGGGAAATATTCAAATTAATTTGTGCTTGAATGCATATTCAAATGAGGGGCTTGTTTCATTTATCAGATGAGCAAAGATTAAAAAGACGCCTAATTCAGTGTTGATGAGGTTTCAGGATAATAGGTGGATTCTGACATAAACTGGAAGAATGGAAATTAGGCACTTTTTGGTAGAGCAGTTTGACAATGAATGTTAAGACTATTAAACATATTTATACCTATTGATCAGCAATTTTACATCAGGTATTTATTTTAAGGAAAATAGCTAACGTATTCCACGGTGTATGCAAAAGGATATTCATTACCAGGGGAGGTAATGGGTGAAGGGTGGGTGGAAACTTACCCCTGGACCTCCGCCATCTGCACCCTGCACATGAGGTACAGATGTGTGAACTGACCATGACAACCCAATGTTGGATGATTACACGGAGGCCACAGACACCTGCCCTGGGCTTGGAGAGACAGGACCAGTCAGTGCCCAGTGAAGGCTTCCTGGAGGATGTCACATCTCAGCCAAATGGAAAGGCTCAGTCAGAGTTGGCCACATCTAAGAAAGAGGTAGGATTGTCCAGGCCCAAGGATGTGGGTTGGCACACTGGGGGTGAATATGATGCTGGAGAAGCACAGTTCCTGGGCTGCCATGCATGTGAACCACAAGGGTGTGAACCAGGAGCAGGTCACGAAGGCCTTGGAAGGCCTGCTTTCACTCTTTAACAGTGAAAGCAAAAGAATGAAATCAATAAGAGATGAAAAATCTTGTCTCAGTTCCCTCCGCCGTCACAGAACTGCCCCGGAGCCCGAGGGGAGGGTGGCTTCACTGAGGCTGCCAGCACTGGAGGGGCCCCAGCAGCCAGAGCTGCAAAACTCCTGGGGAATGTGGGCTGGCCATGTGGATGACAGGCTCTTGGTGCTCCTGCCAGGCACCAGGGCTGTGCCTCTGAGGTGGGAAAGCCAAGTTCAGGACACTGTCCACAAGAGACCTCCCAGCTCCATGTAATATCAAATGGCGAAAATCTCCCACAGATCTCCATCTCAACGCCAACACCCAGCTCTACTCAATGACCAGCAAGCTATAGTGCTGGGCACCCTATGCCAAACAACTGGCAAGACAGGAACACAACCCCATCCATTAGCAGAGAGGCTGCCTAAAATCATAAAAAGGCCACAGAAACCCCAAAACACACCACCAGACATGCACCTGCCCACCAGAAAGGCAAGATACAGACTCATCCACTGGAACACAGGCACTAGTCCCCTCCACCAGGAAGCCTACACAACCCACTGCACCAACCTTAGCCACTGGGGACAGACACCAAGAACAACGGGAACTACGAACCTGCAGCCTGCAAAAAAGGAGACCCCAAACACAGTAAGTTAAGCAAAATGAGAAGACAGAAAAGCACACAGCAGGTGAAGGAGCAAGGCAAAAACCCACCAGACCTAACAAATGAACAGGAAATAGACAGTCTACCTGAAAAAGAATTCAGAATAATGATAGTGAAGATGATTCAAAATTGTGGAAATAGAATGGAGAAAATACAAGAAACATTTAACAAGGACATAGAAGAACTAAAGAGCAAACAAACAGAGATGAACAACACAATAAATGAAATTAAAAATTCTCTAGGAGGGATCAATAGCAGAATAACTGAGGGAGAAGAACGCATAAGTGACCTAGAAGATAAAATAGTGGAAATAACTACCACAGAGCAGAATAAAGAAAAAAGAATGAAAAGAACTGAGGACAGTCTCAGAGACCTCTGGGACAACATTAAATGCACCAACATTTGAGTTATAGGGGCCCCAGAAGAAGAAGAGAAACAGAAGGGGACTGAGAAAATATTTGAAGACATTGCAGTTGAAAACTTCCCTAATACGGGAAAGGAAATAGTTAATCAAGTCCAGGAAGCACAAGAGTTCCATACAGGATAAATCCAAGGAAAAACATGCCAAGACGCATATTAATCAAACTATCAAAAATTAGATACAAAGAAAAAATATTAAAAGCAGCAAGGGAAAAAAACAAATAACACACAAGGGAATCCCCATAAGGTTAACAGCTGATCTTTCAGCAGAAATTCTGCAAGCCAGAAGGGAGTGGCAGGACATATTTAAAGTGATGAAAGAGAAAAACCTACAACCAAGATTACTCTACCCAGCAAGGATCTCATTCAAATTCCACGGAGAAATTAAAACCTTTACAGGCAAGCAAAAGCTAAGAGAATTCAGCACCACCAAACCAGCTTTACAAAAAATGCTAAAGGAACTTCTCTAGGCAGGAAACACAAGAGAAGGGAAAGACCTACAATAACAAACCCAAAACAATTAAGAAAACAGTAATAGGAACATACATATCGATAATTACCTTAAATGAAAATGGATTAAATGCTCCCACTAAAAGACATAGACTGGCTGAATGGATACAAAAACAAGACCCAGATATATGCTATCTACAAGAGACCCACTTCAGACCTAGGGACACATACAGACTGAAAGTGAGGGGATGGAAAAAGATATTCCATGCAAATGGAAATCAAAAGAAAGCTGGAGTAGCAATTCTCATATCAGACAAAATAGACTTTAAAACAAAGACTATTACAAGAGACAAAGAAGGACACTACATAATGATCAAAGGATCAATCCAAGAAGAAGATATAACAATTGTAAATATTTATGCACCAAACATAGGAGCACCTCAATACATAAGGCAAATAATAACAGCCATAAAAGGGGAAATCGACAGTAACACAATCATAGTAGGGGACTTTAACACCCCACTTTCACCAATGGACAGATCATCCAAAATGAAAATAAATAAGGAAACACAAGCTTTAAATGATACATTAAACAAGATGGACTTAGTTGATATTTATAGGACATTCCATCCAAAAACAACAATACACATTTTTCTCAAGTGCTCATGGAACATTCTCCAGGATAGATCATATCTTGGGTCACAAATCAAGCCTTGGTAAATTTAGGAAAATTGAAATCATATCAAGTACCTTTTCCAACAACAGAGGTATGAGACTAGATATCAATTACAGGAAAAAATCTGTAAGAAATAGAAACACATGGAGGCTAAACAACACACTGCTTAATAACCAACAGATCACTGAAGAAATCAAAGAGGAAATCAAAAAATACCTAGAAACAAATGACAATGAAAACACGATGACCCAAAGACTATGGGATGCAGCAAAAGCAGTTCTAAGAGGGAAGTTTATAACAATACGGTCCTAACTTAAGAAACAAGAAACATCTCAAATTAACAGCCTAACCTTATACCTAAAGCAATTAGAGAAAGAAGGACAAAGAAACCCCAAAGTTAGCAGAAGGAAAGAAATCATAAAGATCACATCAGAAATAAATGAAAAAGAAATGAAGGAAATGATAGCAAAGATCAATAAAACTAAAAGCTGGTTCTTTGAGAAGATAAACAAATTGATAAACCATTAGCCAGACTCATCAAGAAAAAAAGGGAGAAGACTCAAATCAATAGAATTAGAAATGAAAAAGGAGAAGTAACAACTGACACTGCAGAAATACAAAAGATCATGAGAGATTACTACAAGCAACTCTATGCCAATAAAATGGACAACCTGGAAGAAATGGACAAATTCTTAGAAATGCACAACCTGCCGAGACTGACTCAGGAAGAAATAGAAAATATGAACAGACCAATCACAAGCACTGAAATTGAAACTGTGATAAAAAATCTTCCAACAAACAAAAGCCCAGGACCAGATGGCTTCACAGGCGAATTCTATCAAACATTTAGAGAACAGCTAATGCCTATCCCTCTCAAAGTCTTCCAAAATATAGCAGAGGGAGGAACACTCCCAAACTCATTCTACGAGGCCACTATCACCACGATACCAAAACCAGACAAAGATGTCACAAAGAAAGAAAACTATAGGCCAATATCACTGATGAACATAGATGCAAAAATCCTCAACAAAATACTAGCAAACAGAATCCAGCAGCACACTAAAAGTATCATACACCATGATCAAGTGGGGTTTATCCCAGGAATGCAGGATTCTTCAGTATATGCAAATCAATCAATGTGATACACTATATTAACAAATTGAAGGAGAAAAACCATATGATCATCTCAATAGATGCAGAGAAAACTTTTGACAAAATTCAACACCCATTTATGATAAAAACCCTTCAGAAAGTAGGCAAAGAGCCATCTTTCCTCAACATAATAAATACCATATATGACAAACCCACAGTCAACATCGTCCCCAATGGTGAAAAACTGAAACCATTTCCTCTAAGATCAGGAACAAGACAAGGTTACCCACTCTCACCACTATTATTCAACATAGTTTTGGAAGTTTTAGCCACAGCAATCAGAAGAAAAAGAAATAAAAGGTATCCACATTGGAAAAGAAGAAGTAAAGCTGTCACTGTTTGCAGATGACATGATACTGTACATAGAGAATCCTAAAGATGCTACCAGAAAACTACTAGAGCTAATCAATGAATTTGGTAAAGTAGCAGGATGCAGAATTAATGCACAGAAATCTCTTACATTCTTTTTTTTTTTTTTTTTTGCTGTATGCGGGCCTCTCACTGCTGTGGCCTCTCCCGCTGCGGAGCACAGGCTCCAGACGCGCAGGCCCAGCGGCCATGGCTCACGGGCCCAGCCGCTCCGCGGCATGCGGGATCCTCCCAGACCAGGGCACGAACCCGTGTCCCCCGCATCGGCAGGCGGATTCCCAACCACTGCGCCACCAGGGAAGCCCCTGAAAGTGAAATTAAGAAAATACTCACTTTTACCACTGCAACAAAAAGACTAAAATATCTAGGAATAAACCTACCTAAGGAGACAACAGACCTGTATGCAGAAAATTATAAGACACTGACGAAAGAAATTAAGATGATAGAAATAGATGGAGATATATACCATGTTCTTGGATTGGAAGAATCCACACTGTAAAAATGACTCTACTACCCAAAGCAATCTACAGATTCAATGCAATCCCTATCAAACTACCACTGGCATTTTCCACAGAATTGGAACAAAAAATTTCACACTTTGTATGGAAACACAAAGGACACTGAATAGCCAAAGCAATCTTGAGAAAGAAAACTGGAGCTGGAGGAATCTGGCTCCTTTACTTCAGGCTATACAACAAAGCTACAGTAATCAAGACAGTATGGTACTGGCACAAAAACAGAAAGATAGATCAATGGAACAGGATAGAAAGCCCAGAGATAAACCCACGCACACATGGTCACCTTATCTTTGATAAAGGAGGCAAGAATATACAGTGGAGAAAAGACAGCCTCTTCAATAAGTGGTGCTGGGAAAACTGGACAGCTACATGTAAAAGAATGAAATTAGAACGCTCCCTAACACCATACACAAAAATAAACTCAAAATGGATTAAAGACCTAAATGTAAGGCCAGACACTATCAAACTCTTAGAGGAAAACATAGGGAGAACACTCTATGACATAAATCACAACAAGATCCTTTTTGACCCACCTACTAGAGAAATGGAAATAAAAACAAAAATAAACAAATGGGACCTAATGAAACTTCAAAGCTTTTGCACAGCAAAGGAAACCATAAACAAGACCAAAAGACAGCCCTCAGAATGGGAGAAGATATTTGCAAATGAAGCAACTGACAAAGGATTAATCTCCAAAATTTATAAGCAGCTCATGCAGCTCAATATCAAAAAAACAAACAACCCAATCCAAAAATGGGCAGAAGACCTAAATAGATATTTCTCCAAAGAAGATATACAGATTGCCAACAAACACATGAAAGGATGCTCAACATCACTAATCATTAGAGAAACGCAAATGAAAACTACAATGAGGTATCACTTCACACCGGTCAGAATGGCCATCATCAAAAAATCTACAAAGAATAAATGCTGGAGAGGGTGTGGAGAGAAGGGAACACTCTTGCACTGCTGATAGGAATGTAAATTGATACAGCCACTATGGAGAACAGTATGGAGGTTTCTTAAAAAACTACAAATAGAACTACCGTACAACCCAGCAATCCCACTACTGGGCATATACCCTGAGAAAGCTATAATTCAAGAAGAGTCGTGTACCAAAATGTTCATTGCAGCTCTATTTACAACAGCCAGGACATGGACGCAACCGAAGTGTCCATCAACAGATGAATGGATAAAGAAGATGTGATACATATATACAGTGCAATATTACTCAGCCATAAAAAGAAATGAAATTGAGTTATCTGTAGTGAGATGGATGGACCTAGAGTCTGTCATACAGAGTGAAGTAAGTCAGAAAGAGAAAAACAAGCACCATATGCTAATACATATTTATGGAATCTAAAAAAAAAAAGGTCATGAAGAACCTAGGGACAAGGCGAGAATAAAGACACAGACATACTAGAGAATGGACTTGCGGATATGGGGAGGGGGAAGGGTAAGCTGGGACAGAGTGAGAGAGTGGCAGGGACATATATACACTACCAAACGTAAAATAGATAGCTAGTGGGAGGCAGCCGCATAGCACATGGAGATCAGCTCAGTGCTTTGTGACCACCTAGATGGGTGGGATAAGGATGGGGGGAGGGAGACACAAGTAGGAAGGGATATGGGGACATATGTATATGTATAACTGATTCACTTTGTTATAAAGCAGAAACTAACACGCCATTGTAAAGCAATTATACTCCAATAAAGATATTTTTTTTAAAAAAGGAATCTTGTCTCGGAGCATTTACTAGAATAGAAAGCAGAGCTCCACCTGCACCTCAAGCATGAGCATGAGAAGGGGCGAGGTTCCCAAGGAAAATGTGAGCCTTGCCAGTGGCAGAAGAGAGGGTGAGTGGAAGGTTCTGGAGGGGCCAGAGAGAGAGAGAGAGACAGAGTGCATACATATGTGGGGAAAAAATGGAAAACATCTATAAAATGCTAATTAGTCTTCCCCAGGTTGTATTATTGGGAACTTGAAATGGTCTGCTTTATACATTTCTCTATTTAATATATATAGCTTTTATAATTCTAAAAAACTTGAAAAACTATTACTTATAAAGTCATTACAATGAATAAAAGTTTTAATACACCTAACGCAGTTTATCCTTCAGCCTGTTGAAAAGGGACTGCACCTGCTCAGCAGAGCAGCCACAGGAACCAAACGAGACTCGGATTTGGCTTCTACAGACTTTTTCTCGAAAGGAAAATGAAGAGCCTACGGGTCAATTAAGAGTATTTGCCTCTTGCCATCCTTCTCTGTCCATCACCGGTCCCTGCCTGCCTCCAGGGCTGGGGGATACTCAGAAGGCATCCATACGGGTGGTCACTTGAATAAGGAGACCCCCGCGCTCTGTGTTTCATGAATATGGTTATCCCAGGATTTTTTTTCTTTTTTCTTTTCCTGGGCAAACGGGAATCACAGAAAGGTACTGGACTTTTTCCTTCTTCTTGCATTGGTTTTGCATGGTCTCTAACAACCCTTGTATGCACTGCCAATAAGATTTTTGATCTTAAAAAATATTCTGTGTAAATCCCACTCTGCATAATCACTGGACTTACAAATAGATTTGTTACATACTTGCAAAGAAGACAGCCTTTTTCATTTAAAGAACAGAGGACGTTTGGACGCAACAGAAGAGCCATGCATGGATAGGCGGGCTGGCCTGTCTTTACTGTAGATTGTGATTTATGGGCAGAAAAAATGAATTGGAAGCCCACCCTTCCTCCTGATAATCCCAACTTGAAAGCACCACGAGGAAGGACCAATTTGTGTTACTAGGTATTTCATTTATTATGAAATTGTCCCGCATTTCTAGAGTATAAAAATACCCTACCAGAAACATGATTTCTAATTATCTGGTTTCATTCTAGTATGAAATAGACTCAAGAAGAGGATGTTTTCCATTTACGTATTTCTAAAAAACATGTGTTTAAAAAATATGACTAAACCATCTTAGGGTTTTATAAAAATTAAATCCTTCTATCTGAGCCCAACATCATCCATTTGAAGTCACTTTTCGGAAATCTGTTTTGCTTCCATGCCTTCAGCTGCCTGGTTCTTGGGCTTGAATGAAATGATCTCTTGGAATCTTGTATTTAATAGAAGTTGAATGGAGGAAAACTTTTAGGTTGCCTATTTAATGGAGCAAAAAGTCTCACGTTCTAAGTGTCCAGCTTTCATTCACGCTAATTGTTTGCGGGCAGTATATTGGGGCATTCTTAAGACTTTGTAAACTTTCAGTCAGCGTTCATGTGCCTTTGCCAACAGGACCTGGGCAGTTGGGGCAAGCAAGGGTCCCAAGTTGCCCATTGGCAGGCTGCCCGAAATCGTCCATCTTCCGTCTGCCTTTCAAGGTGGGGCTGGGAGAGTCTGGGGTGGTCCTCAGCCCTCTTTTCCTCTCCTGGCTTGTGGAAGCTCCTCCCTTCCCAAACCATAGGCCCTCACTCAGGGGTGTCATCATAGGAAGGCACCCTCCCACGCCTCCCCCAGGGACCTCAGGCCTTAGAGAAGTGTGACGGGTGATGCTCTGCAGGGCTGCCAGCCCTCTGTCCAGGTCTCTTCCTTCTCACCCTCCTCCCGGCTTCCAGCTCTCTTTCAGCCTCGTAAAAGTATTGTGATTTTTGCTGTCGTGCCCCTTTGTTTTCTTAGCTTTGTGAGGTTGTCAGTGGGATCAGTCAGTGGGGTCCCTGGGAAGGAAGAGTGAAAGTGCCTGAAGGGGTGATGGGAGACTCTCTCCAAACCAGTCGCTTTTGGCCAAGAGATAATTGCCACTAAGAACCAGTGCTTCTCAAACTTGAACTTGCCTGCACATTACTAGGGATATTGTTAAAATGTAGATTCTGAATCAGTAGGACTGGGGTGGGACCTGAGATTTTGTGTTTCTGACAAGCTCCCAGGTGGTACACAGGCTCCTGGCCCATGCTTTGAGCAGTAAGGGTGCTGCTTACAAAGCATGCTTTACTTGAAAGTCAGTGAGATAATCCATTCAAAGGGCTAAGCCAAGGTCCTGGTATGGAGTACATACTTAATAATGTGCTTGAAGATGATGATGAAGATAATCGTAATGGTGGTGATGGTGCTGGTGAAAATGATGGTGATGATGAAGATGATGGTGAAGGTGATGGTGATGATGATGATGATGGTAGTAATAGTGATGGTGGTGATGGTGATAATGCTGATGACAGTGGGAAACATTTAGCTTTATAAAAATATCATCAAAGAGAGCAGAAAACAGGAGTCCGTTCACCTCAGCCAGTAAAGGATGTGTTCATATTTCTACCCAAGAATTTAGTACAGTTTGAAAGCCAGCCCTAGTGCTTTAGACCATGAGTTCTAGAGGCAGAAACCAAGTCAGTCTTTGTTATCTCTGTGTCCTGGCACCTGGCGAAAGTATCAGGAGCAGATTAATCCCTCAGTCAGTGTTGGCGACTGTTTCCATTTACTGAGCACTTACTATATGCCAAGCACCCTACATGTTTTTTTCTCATTTTACCTTCACAACAAACTTGGGCAGAGGGAATTATTAATCCCATTTTACAGATGCAGAAATGAAGTCTTGCCCAAGGTCACTCAGTACGTGGCGGGGCAGAGCTGCAATTCAAACTCAGGTCCACCAGATTCCACCATGTGGTGTATGTCAGTCTGCTTGAGGGACCCTCAGACTCTCCACCCATTTGGTCAGCAGGCAGGATGGCTGCAGGGCAGTGTCTTCCTCTCCACACAGAAGCTCCCACCAGGCAAGCAGAGCGCTCACCAGTCACATCCATGTGCACCTTTGTCCTCCTTTGGCTCCCGCTCGCATTCCTGGATTCATCCATCCATCCTCCCCACGTGGTCCTGATTCCGTCCTAGAGAGATGTGGTCAGGCAGACATCCAGGGGCTGAGGAACAGCATGGGACCCGCGGGAATCACATGGAGCTCTTCGTTCCGACGGCCAGCCGTCATCTCTAATGCATCTCTGCCACATGTACACAGAGCATGATCCTGCCTTGCAGGGACTCTCTGTGCCAGGTGCCCAGGTCTACAGCGGGTCCTCCACGAGATGTGCATCCCTGCTGGCCTCCAAGGGTGCTCAGACTGAACCCCAGCTGCCCATTTCAGGTTTCAGAGAGAACTTCACTCCACATTCCTGTTTCTGTTAAAGTTATGAAGAGCTCCAACTTCGTTCCATGTGGGAGGTAGGCTAGAGTTACTGGGAAGTGGACTCTTACATCCTGTTGTAAGGTTGTTGGACCGGTTGCTCTGGGACCCCGGGAATTCCCAGCTGCAATTCCAGAAAGCTCAGAGAGGAGCACGGTTCCCGGCCTCACTTCCACGAACTGGGGTTCGTAGGAAGACTTTTGCTCCTTTCGGTGGTAAAAGCTGAAAATGTACAGAAATCCCAGCTGGTTATCAGACTGGCAGATAAGACCAGCCTGCTTTGTGAAGGGGGCTCCCCCACCATCATTTTGCACCCTGAATGCGTGCTTGCTTCCCTACTCCGTGTGTGAAACCTGCAGATCTCCACCCACTTATTCGGAGAAGCCCAGCTCCCGGCTGAAAAGTAAAAGCCAACTAAATAATCAGGCAAGATAATACGAGGATCAAGCGCGTTCTTGTCCTGACCTTACACCCTGTCGCTGTGTGATCTTGAACATGTTTCTTTACCTCTCTGGACTTGTTTCCTCACCTATAAAATAAGGACAATTAACTAGAAGACTGTGCAGATATCAGTCAGCTTTGAAACTCTGTGACTGCCAGATCGTGTTCCCTGAGTGTGTGACATATTTTTAAATAGCTCCTTTTTCATCATTTCACCTCCGCCTCCTTGCTTTGTAACCTCAGAATGTGACATATAACTTGTAAATTGTGCTTTAACAAATGCAACCAGCTCTCATCCTCCCTTTTCAGGGGTTTTGGGCCAAGCTAGGAACTTTCTTTATCCCCAGAGAAGCATCCTCCTGACCAGGATAGCATCTCCTGAAAGCAGTTGGAAGAGTGGAATCAGATGTCCCCTCCCTCCCCTTGGGGCACTTCCTTTCTAAAGAGCTGCTTCTTGCGCCCAAACCTGAGTCACAGGTGGCGGGAAGTGCCTGAAACAAAAGTCATCCGTATCTGTGTGGAGAGGGAGGCTGGCTGGGGCTGGCTTGGAGGTGGAGCTTCCCTGATGCCCAGTCTCCCCTCGTAATTGCTCCCTTATCTCCTGCTGCAGCAGCCTGCCCGGGATCCTCCAAGGGCCAGCTGGCCAGTGGCTACAGAACACCTCCGGAAGCTCCCCTCCGCCAGCTGGGCTGGCCGGCCCCCTCCCCCATGACCCTCCCCGCCCACTTTCACATTAGACGCGCGGCGTAGAAGACATCATGACGATGGCGCCGTGGCCGTCTAGAGCCGGGGTGGGTCAGGGCAGTCAGGAAGCAGAGGCGCTCTGGGGGTGATGTGTTGAAATCTGGCCAAGGTGGTGGGCTAGAGACTGTGGTGTGAGAAGATGCCCCTGGGTTCTTCCCTGGTGACCGCGTCAGGCACCCCATTCTAGAACCTTCCTAAGAGCTGGAAGACCCGCCTTCCATCCTCCTGACTCCTGTTGCTCCCTCTCCTGCCTGGGCCAGTTCTCAGGCCCTGCCTTGGAGTGCCATGTATTATGGGGGAGTCTGCGGGGTCTGCTCTCCAGAAGGGCCCCTGGGAATAGGGCTGGGTCCCCCGAAACCGCGGGCTCCCAGGTCCAGAAAGGCAAGATGGAGGCCCCGTGCAAGGAGGTGCCTGGAGGTGGGAGACGTGTCCACCCGGGCTTTTCTCTTTCCTGGGGTTCTCCTCTGTCACAGCCCCAGCTGGGAGCTGCAAGGGGCTGTGACAGAATGGGGGGATCTGAACATGGGGTGACCCCAGCCCCAGGGGGATGGGGAAAAAGCAAAGAGGGAGGCCCGAGTCAGGCCCTCTGGCGGGGCTGCCCTCATCGGCCTCGTATCAGACCTCTCTGTGTGTGGCAACACCTGGGGACCGTGACACTGGGGTCACCCAGAGGCCCACCCAGAAGCTGCCTGCCCCCGTGCCCTCCCCAGCCCCCAGGACCCCGGATGTCCAGAGCCCACAGCCTTAGCTGGGGTGGGGTCGTGAGTTCCCCTCTGAGGGCACAGTGCTGGGTTCACATCTGGCCCCAGACTGTCAGCCAGCCTCCCTGAGGAGTGGTTTGTGGTCTGCAGAGCTGAGCATCTCCCCGCGGGATGCTATGAGGGCTCTAGGAGGAATCGGTGGTACCACCGTCAGCTCTGGGCGTCGTATGCAGCAAGGGCCCAGGCATCCTAGTTGTTACCATGACACCCAGAGCAGCCACATTCACCCCACGCACGGCTCTCCTCTCCCACCAGCCTTCGGTGCTCGCACCCAGGCTTAGTCATTTTGACCAGAGGCCGTGGGGTGTTTCCTTTAAGGCCTCGGCCCGCGTGTGTGCGTGGCTCCGCAGTCAGCTCGCTCCTACACTGCCGAGTGATGAGGGGGGAACCCGTGGCCGCTTTTCCCGCAGTACCGGGTGCTCGCTTGCGGTGCAGCCGAGGGAATTCTCCCAGCACTGCTTGCTTGTACCGTCCTCTCTCAGATTTGAGTCGTGGCCTCGTAAAAATTGTATATACGTACCTAATAGAGTCTCAGCTCAGACATTCAAGGACGTGTAAAGTGGAAAGCTGTTCTCCATTTTACTGCACGTGATATGTATGGCAAAGACAGACCGCAGAATGATTTCCATGGAGAAATAACACCCATTCCCAAGTAGTATTCACATTCCCGGTGCTGATAACCTCAGCTGATCTGCAAGAACGCAAGAGTATGACAGGCAGGAGTGGAAATGTGAGAAAATCTTCCTTGAGATCAAGTTTGAATCTCTGTCGGAGCGTTATACTTTAGACTTATTAAGGAAGCAAGAATTACTAGGTTACATTGTACAAGGTTATTCGGAATTGTGCGCATTATAGGCAAACTACCTCCCCCCAGATTATGTCCGATCTAAATGGAAGGGCTTGTGAAAACTTATAAATGGTAAATTGATAGAAAAACTGGCAGAGGCAAAATGAAGAATGTTTTTTTATTTGAGTAAAGCATTTGCGGGAGGTGTACCAGAGCTGCGCTTTCTGAATCTCCGGGCAACGGAGGAACAATTAGTAAATACGATGGATCAGCTGACAAAGGCTTTTCTTCCTTGGCTCTATGTGAAACGATGGAAAATTTCTTATTGCAAATCTAATTTCCCAAGAAATCAGAGTGTGTATTGAATAAATCAGGTCTCTAAGGAGAGTCACAGAGCAACTTGGGATGGGAGACTGAGTGCACGCAGACAGGAAGGCTGCCTGCTTTATATCTAGAGCTTCTCACACTATGAAAGTGTGAAAGGACAGATTCTCAGCAATCTCTGCTATCACCGACCGTTCCTGAAAATTGAAGTCCCTACCTCAGTTCCTAGCTTCTTCTTTATGGTTAGAAAACACCCAGAAATGCAGGGTCAGAATGGAAGCTTTAGGCGAGCGTCTGGATCAGCATGCTGGTCAGACCCACTGAAGCATCCACCGTGTCGGTGGGTTGGTCAGACACCAGCCCGTTCTGTGGCTGCTGGGACCCGGGCACAGCTCTTTGTAACAAGAGACGTCTAAGCCTGTGTGCTGAGCACTTACTATGAGTCAGGGCTGTGCTCAGCTCTTCCTCCAACAAATGGGATTAAGCAGCTCATTTTCAGATGAGGAAACTGACTCACAGTGAGGCTAAGGGATTAGCCCAAGGACACACAGCTGGGAGTAGAACGATGCCTTAGAAACCTGCCGGTTCAATTTCATGTACGACCTCAGAGGCAAAACTTGGACACGATGCTTTTTTAGGAGGGAGAAGGGTGTGCGGACGAAATTTTCCTACCTGGCATCCTCTCTGCAACCAAAAGCTTTGTGCAGAAGGCCAGAATATGCAGTCAGTAATCCCAGAGGCTAGGAGCCGATGAGCTGTCCCTATGAGTGAGTGTTGCCCACCCCCTACCTTGTTTAGAGAATAACATGATTTCATGTAATACATACGTTGGCATGTGCCAGGCAGCCAGCATCACAGCTCAAAAGAGGCTGAACTCAGCCTCTGAGGACCTCGGGAGACAGCCCTCTGGAGAGGGGGCTTCTGATGGACAGTGGGTGGCCCAGGATGAGATGACCTCTTGAGACCCGGTCTGCCTTTCTGGTTCTGAGGGTCTATTGTATGTTCAGTGATTCAGAGGTCAAACTGGCATCAAGAAGAGAAAAGATGCTGCTCAGCCCATTTGCTGTTTAGGGAGAATGAGGACCATCTAGTCTTCCGGGCAAAGGGGAGATTCGATTCCAGGGCTTTGCATTTCATACCAGCCCCCCTGCTGCCCCGTGACAGATGGCGGCCCCCCGCTGTCTCCCCTCTGTGTCGCACGTGAATGACGAGCAGCAGCTCGCTGGCCGAATTCGTCTTCCTTAAGTGAAAGAGAAAAGACAGATGGCGAAGAGTTTATTTTAGGTATTTTAACCTTGTCCACATGTTTTAACATTATAAAAAAGAGCGGAAACTGGCACATATTAGAATCACCCATAATCCAATAACTCAAGCATAATAATTGTTATTTTATATGTCCCCTTCAGAACGTTTATATATGTGTATATTACATCATAATGTCAACATGACTTGCATCCTTCTTTTTTTTTTAAATATACCATATGTATGTTGCTGCATAGTCCTCCAAACCGTATCCTTTAATGCCTGAGAACTAGCTCATGGAGTGCATCTGCCATCTCTTTAAGCCATTCTTCTGTTACGAGGCATCTAGGTATGTGTAATTTTTATAATATAAGCTGTACTGGGATGAGCGTTGTTGTTACACACACCCTGGAGGCCAGCACGCTGTTCCCCTGAAACAGAGTCACAGGCTGTACGGTGGGGCTTGGGCCAAAAAGGTTCTGCGTATGTTTTGCCAGATTGCTTTCCACGGGGCTGTGTGAGTCCATGCTCCGGTGACGTGGACGGGCTGTGTTTCATTGCATAAAGGGGTGGCATCAGAATGTGTTCCCGAAGGCTCTGGGCCTCAGTGGCCTGCTAGAGTTGCTTGATCAGAGCTGCTGCTTTCCCTGCCTGGAGGCACTGATCACAGGAAGTCTCACCCACGAACCAGCAGGTGCCCCAGGGCAAGAGCCTCAGGATGCTCTCAGGAGTGGATGCTGCCAGACTCGCCTCTGGGAAGGAGTGGCTCCCTGACACGTGACAGTCATTCATAGCCTTTCTGACTGCTCCGGTTGGGTGAGGCTTTCAAAGCCAGTTATTTTATAAGTGAAACATTCATAACTTTGGACCAGTCCTTAGCATCATGGAGGAAGAGAAGATACTAAGGGCTGCCAGGTTTAACAAATACAAATATGGACACCCACTTAAACTTGAACTTCAGATAAAGAATCATCTTTTATATAAATAGGTCTCAAATATTGCATGAGACATACATATGCTAAACAAAACAAAAAAAAAGATTCATCGTTTGTCTGAAAGTCAAACTTTACTGGATGTCCTGCATTTTATCGGGCAGTCCCATCCAGGTGTAATGAATATGGCCCAGTGCCCTCATTCAGGGCGAGATCTTAGAGGGGTGATTTATGCCCCCAGCCACTGTTTCCTTAGCTGGACGAGGACATTAGCATCCCACTTACCTTCAGAGAGTGTTGTAAAGTGCTTGGAACTAGCAAGTCCTCAGTAAATACTTACTACTGCAGTTACAGTCGCAAAAAGAACCCAGTGCTTTAGAGTTCATGAACTCCAGGCATATTTCAGGTAGCACCAAAGCACCAAGATACCACAGTGAATCTGCCCAGAAGAGCCCATGCTTTGGGGTCAGTTCTAAGCCCAGCTCTTCTATTTACTGGCCAGGTGACCTTGCAGGAGCCTGTGTTTTCCTGGGTGTAAGATGGGGACGATAATACCTACCTCGGTGGGTAAATGTGGAGTTAGGCGGATGACGTTGTGAGGGCGTCTGTGTGTCCAGGTTTGCCTGGTACAGCCTGGTCTGTGTCTGTTGTCAGGTCACGTTTATTAACTGTGTCCCTTTTCAGTGTCAAAGGTGTCCCAGTTTGGACAATGGCCACCTTAACTGTACAGATAGCCAACAACTGTGTTTGCTTTGGTTGTTGATGATTGATGATTATATCGTAATAGCGTCACAGTGGTTGCTGGCAGCTCAGTGGGACAGAATTACTACATAAAACCAAAAGAAAATTTCTTATGTCTCCACGCAATTAAAAGCTTCCCATTTTTCTCATTAGAAAATATCATAATTTATATGCATCAAAAATGTGCCAAATACATAAGCTTTTCCTATTTCTCTCTGATGGCTTCATAGATTTAGGGTGTTTTTCTTCCTATGGAAACCTATGGGACTGATTATTTTTTCTCGATAACATTTGCCCCCCTCCTGGATAAACTTTCAATCATTTTTTCAGAGATCACATACATTTAGGATGTTCGTTAGGTAACTAAAGTTTAGCTTTTTAATAGTCATTATTGTAAAAGTGCATTCATCTTACTCAGCCTCCTCCATTGTAAAAGATACTTTTACTTACGCTCATTATTTTATTAATTAAGCTTCTCTAACATATAAGGGTTTGTTTGCTACTATCCCCAGTTCTTGAGCTCAGAGTCTGAAAGTTGAGCACCAAGAAAACAGAGGGAAACAGAAAAATCTCAATTGTCACATGGGATTTCAGGAGAAACCACAATATATGGAAAGTTCCAGGGAAGAGGCTCCAAAGACTAAAGGTTCAAGGTGTGGATGGGGATGCAGATCTGGAACCCCTTTCGGAGCCTCTCAAGGATCATCTTTCAAAATCTGGAATTCTGTCTTTGGCCCCAGGCAGTGTCCTCTGGCTGTCTGCCAGGGTCACCCTGGCAGCCTGGCTGGGTTCCAGGAAGGGACGAGGCTGCCTCCCTGACCTATTAAGCCCTTTAGTTTTTTGATATATGTTCAACATTCCGAATGGTCAAAACCAAAGGCATCATTAATAAAGGATGAGTCTGAAGAACCATTTGAAGTGATGTGATACATTTCACATTACGGTAGAAAGAGAAGACGTATAGTCTTGGAAGATTAGCCCTTTTCCTGGAGTTACTCAGGCCTAACAGTTTCTTGAGGCTGAAACAAAAGGTCTATCATAAGCTGTGATTTATGTAGAAAGTTCGGATGGAATACATCTTGTTCGAGGCGAAAATGAGAGCTTTCGAGTTTGGTCCAGTTACGAAACAAATGGCTCAGCCACCGCAAGCTGACTGCTGCTTGCGTAGAGTTTATTTTTTAATCTTTATGGGAATTCTTTTAACTTCAGAGTGAGCTGTACAGTTACAGGAAAGGCTGTAGCTTGTTCTCATTGGGTAGAGCCAAGCTTTATCTCCCCAACTCTATCGAAGACTAGGGGCATGGAGTGAAGATTGGAATCCTTGGCAGGACACATGAAGACACATCTAGACAGGACACATCAGTGCATCATTTGGGGAGTTTCACCATCTTCTCTCTAATCATTCGTATCCTTTTCAAAGAAGCAAGCTGTGAGCAGACATTCTTTGTACCAAATGGCAAAGCAAGAATGCAAAAGGGAAACAAAAGGATGAAATCCTTTTGCGGTCATTGCCGTCTAAGGATCTAGGGGTCACATCCAAGGCAATACTGCAGACGTCCTGAAGGAACATCAGCAAGAGGACTTTAGCCAGAAAAGCAGGGCGGCCCGTGAGCTCTCAGTAGTTAAATCAGTGACATGTTCAAGGATCGGGTGACCTTTGGCTAGCATGCCTGACATTTTGTACAGTTTACACAAGCCTTCGAGCTGTGGTTACGCCAGAGTGACTGGTAGACAGTTTGCTACCAGTGACTGGTAGACAGAGTGTCACTAACACACACTGTGCTTTTGAGAAATGGACTCCTTTTCATCGTGGGCTTGAGTTTCACATTGGTGCACTCCTCAGGCAGCTCAGTGCCTTCTGATGGGCGTCCGTCTCTCTCCTCCTGCACTTTTCCTTGTTGCTCGTGTCCTCGATTTACCTACTGTGTGTCCACTGTACATAATACCTCCCCTCACAGCCCCAGGGCTTTAGTCGACCACCTCTCCCCCCTAATTCCCTGCGGAGCCCAGAATCTGAGCCCCAGTGTCACTGACTTCATCCTGTGCTGCGGTGTCAGGGGGCCCTGAACTGAACCACTCACTCCTCAGGGGAGGGCCCTGATCTCCCCATGGAGTTAGCACAGATTTAAACCCAGAGTCATTGGAAGGAGAAGGGAGGGGCAAGAGGAAGGAGAAACACAGTGTGAGGTTGTCCCAGAGCCAGCGTGCTACAGGCCCCTTCGCCTTCCTGCCAGCGCTGCCCGTGGTGGTGTCATCCCTGTGTCCCGCTGGGGAGGCTGAGGACCAGAAAGGGGAGGGCGCCTGCCCAGTTTGGACACCAGAACTGCCAGTGGCAGAGTGACGTTTGCACGCAGGTGGCCTGGAACCATAGCTGAGTGCCAAACGGCAGGAGTGGGATGCCCAGGATACCCCTGAGGCTGGCTTGAGCCGGCCTGTTTCGAAAGATCAGGACATACCAGGTTGGACGGATGGAGTACGGTCAGACCAGCTAGAGGACCTCCAAGGCCATGTCCACGAGTTTGGAGCAGGCGCCGGGGGATGGGGGTTGTAGAGGAGGATTTTGAGTAGGAAAATGGCCCCGTGAGTTCCAGGCCACCTTGCACAGGCAGACAAGGGCTAGCAAGACGCGGGAAGGGGTCAGAGGTGGAGGCCTGGGAGGCCAGGGCAAGAGCAGTGCCCTCAGCCACGCAGTGGCCATGGAAGGGGGCTAACGGCTCGTGACGGGGCCGAGGGTCCCGTTCCAGGGAGTTGGCTATTCCAGGGCCCAAAGCGGCCTAGGCATGACCCCCAGCCTTCAACTATGTTGAGTCATTATGAATGTCATAGACACTCATCTCAGAAACATTTGGTCATCTCAGTGGCCCTATTTCTTTATTTTTAAAACTTGTAGTGCTTTTTTTTTTTTTAAGTAACAAATGCAAAAAGAAACTCTATCACTACAAGAGGGTTTTGTGAATTAGCACATCTTCTGACCCCCTGCTCCCAAACCCTCCAGAACCTTCTCTGGGAGGCAGGTTTCCAGTGCCCTGTATCCATTCCAGAGATAATCCATGCGCACAGTCACATGTCCATGTGGTGCTACTGCTGATAAAAACGATGATGACGGGTCAAGAATAGTAGCAGATATTTCTGCAAGGTTTACTATGTGTCAGGTGCCATTCTAAGTGCTGCACAAGTATCTTCTCACAGAGACACCTCATAGCAACCCTACAAGGTAAGAATTCTTACCATCCCCCCGTTTTAGATGAGGAAACAGAGGAGGGAGTCGTTCTCCTGAGTCATGCAGCTCATGCAGGGCAGAGCTGGGACATGACCACTTGGTGCTTGTCCTTCGGCATCAGCTTCTTGCCCTTCTCTGTGGGCAGCCCCTCCCTACCAGCCACAGGCTTCTACCTCATGGCTTTGATGGCCGTATAGAATGCCGTGTGTTGGTCAACCCTAGTTTGTCTGACCAGCTTGTTATCGATGGGCATTTCAGTTGTTTCCAGTCTTCTAAATTCACCATATTTTTCAAGTGATTTATTGGGTCAAGTCATAAAATTGGACTTTTGTAGCTATTTTCCCAAGAGTAGTAACAAGACCCTTGTAAGCTGCTTATCACTGAACGTGGAATTCACCTCAGTTCACAAAGCTGGTTTTTTAAAGAAGGAACCTGTTTCAGTTTGCTTTTACGATATCACGGCAAGTCAAGGTGACACATGGTCTCTGCTTTGAAGGGGTAAGCCATGGAGAGTTCATTCCAGCATTTGACATGGAAACTTTTAAGAACATCGTTGAAACAGGTTCCTGGTGACCTGCTTCCATCTGAATGCTTTTGACATCCTAGGAGCTCTTCAAAATATGGATTATCAAGCACAACAATAATTAGTTTTAGGCACATGGCGATTCAATATTAAGAATAAATATTCAGTCTTATGTCAGTGGGTTATTTAGCCTGTGCATATTTTTATCCTCAGAAGTTATTCTGCAACCCTCATAGAGAAAATGTTTGAGGGCGTTCTGTGGGCGCCTTATGTATTTCAATGAGTTGGTTAAGTCTCCTTTGCAAAGTCCTGTTGAAACAAATGTTTGATCGATTACCGGCTGACTTGTTTCTGCCTGTCTGCCTGAGACACTCACTTAAGCATCATTAATGTACAACAGAATCCCTCCCACTGCTCAGTCTGATCATCTTCTCTGAACTGTCCTAGTCTGAAATTAGATAAAGGAAGTGTGTTCTTTTTCAAGAACAAAGCATATACACATTACATTGCATACAATTTATTTACTGTAAAATGAAAAAAGATAACCTATAGCATTTTATTGTTTATAAAATTCTGGTTTATAATACCTCTGCCAGAACACAAATGTTTCCATATTTAGTGGAACTCTGAGCTTAGCCTGCCTCTAAAATAATGGGTACATTTCTTCTCTAAATATTTATTGAACACCTATTATCTGCTGGACATTTGGGGAGAAAAATGATGGACAACATATGAATCTTGTAGAGCTTTGAGGGGCAGGGGATAAGATCTGACATGCATTTTTTTTTTTTTTTTTTTTTTTTTTTTTGCGGTATGCGGGCCTCTCACTGTTGTGGCCTCCCCCGTTGCGGAGCACAGGCTCCGGACGCGCAGGCTCCGGACGCGCAGGCTCAGCGGCCATGGCTTACGGGCCCAGCCACTCCGCAGCATATGGGATCCTCCCAGACCGGGGCACGAACCCGTATCCCCTGCATCGGCAGGCGGACTCTCAACCACTTGCGCCACCAGGGAGGCCCTGACATGCATTTTTAAAAAGACCCCTCCCACAACTCTATGAACATACTAAACAACTGTTCAAGGGGGCAAATTTTATGGTATGTGAATTGTATCTCAATAATGCTATTACTAAAACAAATCCTCCTTGGGTGCATAAGGGAAAATGCACATGAAGCAGCTGATGGGACTGAGCTCAGAGGTCCAAATGCATCCTTGGGTATTTGGTCATGACCAAAGAGGAAATGTCCGTTGCCTACTATTGCAATAAAATTGAAAGGAACTGATCCCTCCATAATCAAAGCAATCTTTTAATTAAGTTCCAGAGAGTCCAAATGCTTATGATTAAGAGATGCTGCATCATCTATAAAATTAGATGAGCAAAGCTAGAGTGAGGTCTAGTAATACCTGTGAAACCAAGACAGCCCAGTTTTCTTCATACATACAGGAGACAATTGATTGACCCAAATAATAAAAAGAGGAAAGAACAGCCGCCACTTAACTGGCCATCATTAATTTTATTTGCTTCTGGAGATTGTGAACAGAAGATGAACTGTTTTATCAAGAGAAGTTTACCTTAATTTTATATAAAGCTGGGGGTGGGATACCTGTGTGTTCAGAATATACCTTTTATTCCTCGGTTCAAGATAAAGTTGATAGAATTTAGTCCCTTGGAAAACAGCACCATCCTGATCATTATTAGAAAAAAAATCATTATTTTTTTCAAAATTCTAATTAATGAACCCGAGCTGTGTTGCTTCAGTACTGATACCACATACTCAGTGAATTTTCATATCTGTGTGTGAAACATTTTTTCAAGTCTGTGGATGTGCACGCATAAAAGAGGAGAAGAGTTCTCATTTGGAAAATAGGCATCTATGCCTGAGTCTTCATCAGCAGCATGGTACCTGCCATTGTGATGCATGGCCAGACTGCTGAGCTGGCTAGGAGCTGGTGGAACCCATGTTCCATCTCCTAGGGCAAGGATTAAGCCCCAAGGAACTCCTTTTGCCATTCCTGGCACCTAAATTCTGCATTCCACCCTGGACTTCACGACTGCTTCAGCCCAAGAGTACTATTTGGTCTGGTTTGTTTCAAGTAACAGAAATACCAACTCAAAATAGCTTATGCACAAAGGGTGTCCATCAGCTCGCGCAGTCTCCCTCGGTCTGTGCCTTACTCTTTGTGGGCTTCAGTAGCCATCTGCATCTGTCCACAGGAAGCACGGATGGCATTTGGCAGGGGCCAGGGTCACGTGGTCTTAGGTTCCCTCTCCTTTGAGACTATGCGAACTCTCTTTCCCAGTCTCCGTGACCATCTCTATGGAAGGAGGAAGAGCTTAAGTGAGGCACCCATCCTTTGAAGACCAATCACAGAGCCCAGGAGGGTGGGTACCTGCCTGACTCGCCTGGGGAACGTGCCCCAAGTCAGGTGAGCATGTAGCCCCATGTGACCCCTCAACCTTTGGCCAGAAGTTAAGTTAACCAACCCATTTCACCCCACAAACAATGGTGGAGGGGGAACCAGAACACAGCAATAGACCCTCCCATTGTGAAAGGAGCACAGGAGGAAACACACCTGAGGCAGGTTTAGATGCCATTACTTGATATCACAGGGATGGGTTCTCTCTCCTGGCCAGCGTCCCTTCGGGGGAATCGGCTCCTCTGGCAGCTCACGTGCGCCCCGTGTGGTTGCAAATGGCAAATGCAGATGCCCCTCTTTCCGGCCTCACACTGTGATACCACATCCCCCAAGCAGGGGAAAGGAGGAAGCGCCTTAGTCACACTGGCCTGAGGAAGACCAAGACGCCATCGCTGGTGGAGTTGACTCCACCAAACCACAAAGACTGAGGATGGGAAAAGGGCAGGTACGCAATGGAAAATACCGGGACTGCTGGCCAGAAACAGGGACCAAAGCACCACCTACCTGGAAGCCACCCATGTATGTCCCCACCTCCCTTCCGTGATTACCCAGGCTGTCAGAGCTCTCAGGGTCTTCCTCCTTCCCTAGTGATCTACCCCGATGTCCAGAAAAGCCCGGCTCAGGATCAACCGAGCCCTCCGCGCTCTCCCTCTGCCGCCCTCAGTGCAGGGCAGTCTCACCTCCCGGTCCAGGTACCCGCATGTCATCCCTGGCTCGCTGGTGACCATCCTCATGTCGTCCTCCTCCTCTCCCACGCCAGTCATTTCAAACATTTATCTCCTCCACCACCTTCTTCATGTGGCTTGTCTATTCAACCTTTAGTAGAGACTCACCCGCACATCCTGTCAGCCTGAACGTCTTCCGGGATGTTCCCCCTCCCCCTCCCCACTGGGTCACACTTGGCTCTTTCCCATCTCGGGATGTTCCTCCTCCCCCTCCCCACTGGGTCACACTTGGCTCTTTCCCATCTGGCATCTGGCATGCCATGCGGTCATTAGCTGGGACCTGCTGGGGCAAGGTGACGCAGTGGGGCCGGCACCAGGGAGGGGGAAGGAGTTGCTGTAGGGCGGTCTCTCTCTCTCTCTCTCTCTCTCTCTCTCTCTCTCTCTCTCTCTCTCTCTCTCGGGCTGAGCACTTGAGAGTAAAATGCAATAATGTTTGTAAAGCTCCCAGCACAGCCCCTGGCGCAGAGCAAAGCATCAGTCAACAGAACCTGCTATTATCCCAGCTTTGTCCTGTGCCATTTCTGGAAGGATGAAATAGAGCTCACGAGGCAGAGATGAAGGATGGACTTTCCCCATAGAGGGTCAGCTCAGGAGCAGGCCAGGGACGTAGATGCATCTGGCGGGTGGGGGGAAGACAGGATGTTCCATAATCAAGTTCTCTGTTGCCCTCGGAGAATCAAACGTGTGAATTAACTTAGTGTCTGAAGACTCCCAAGATATAGTTATGTGATTCTGCATTAATAAAAGCATTAAGGAGGAAAGTTATACCTGTTTGCTATTTTTAGGAGAATATGCCCCAGTGAAGTTGAATGCTCACTAGGATAATCAGTTATACTTTGAACTTTTATGGGTCCAGACCCCTAAATCTGTGGAGTCACATGTTCTGCTATTGAGCTCAATGCTGTTGGACTGGGAGTTATAGTAAAGAAAGAATAAAAAGCTTCTTGCTTTATTAAATCTTTCTTGGGTCTTCTATGGCTTAAAGCCTTTATCCAGTGTGATGGTGTAGTCCTTGCTTTGTCATCCTCTTCCTGCAAACTTCTTGAACAGCTGTTGACAGAATGCAGCTGAAATATCTGGATTATTTTGATAATCCTGTGAGCACTGTCTCAAACGCTACAGTGTATAAAATCTGACTGTTGCATTTGTCACAATCAAAGCATGACCATATCATCATATCATGGTGACAAATCCTAATAAATTCTACATGACAATAGGAGGCCTCAGTCATTTCTTTTAGCCCCATCAATTACCCTTGTGAATTCTAAACAATAGTCACTGCTTATGGCAGTTTTGTCTTTTGTGCCAAGACAAGAAAGGGAAGAGCCCTGTCAATCAGGTAATTTTTATTCATTTTTATCAGTTTGGAACCATTTCCATGTCCAGCAGAATTTTATAGAGGTGTCTAAAGAAATTTATACCCTGGGAGGCGACCAGAATAAAGATTTCAGAAGCTGTATTATCTTTTCACCCTCTTCATCAAGGTGTGAATGGTCTACATTTTCTGGAAGTAGCCATGAGAAGTAATTAAAGAATGAAAAACGTAGCTCCTGTGTTGACAGGATTTGGGCTCCTTGCCAGGATTCCCGCCTGTGAACTGACGATGCTCTTGCCTCAGAATCCCTCCTTCCATTGCTCTCACTGGTCTCAATTTTGACAGCAATATAATGAGTAATAGAAAAGCTTTTCATTAATGCTTGCAAAGAATTGTCTGTCATTTGACAATTCTCAGAGAATAATCTTTTGACAAAAAGTTGGCACATAATCAAGAAAAAGCTCCCTTGGTGTTGGCTAGGGGAAGTGATCACCAAAAAGTCGTAGGAAGTAACAGGAAAAAATCTCTTCTCTTTTTCTTCCCCTTGCAGTACAAGAGTTCCTGATGGATACGATTCAAAGAAGTTTACTCACCCGCTGGGTTTCGTAGCCTTTTCTTGCTACAGTCAAAAGCTTGTTTTAACCGGGATGCTTAGGCGGTTCTTTTTTTCTGCTCAGTCTTCCTAGGTTGTGAACTGCTGGTTTCTTCCAACTGCATTTTGAGGTGTTGATTTTGTCCCACAATGAACATGTGGTCTATTTCCTGTTGGCTAATCATGCATTCTTGAAAAGCAAACTTAAATCCTATTTGATTTCTTTCTCTTTACTTAGTACCTTTGTTAAGAACTCTCTGTATGATGTGCCTTTCCTGTGGCTCCCACATTTATTTGTTCGTGGACACAATTACATATGAATCTTCAGGAGCTCTGAGCGCCATCCAGCCAACCAAGAATGAGAGGCTGATTAGAACAGGTTTCTGAACCTCAGCACTATTGACTTTTGCAGAAAAGGGGAAGATTCTTTGCAGAGGGGAGCTGTCCTGTGCATTATGGGATGTTTAGCAGCATGCCTGGCCTCTACCCACGATCTGCCCCATAAGTTGTGACAACCAAAAATGTCTCCAAATTCAGTTGACCTTCGAACAACACAGGGCTTAGGGCTGCTGACCCCCACCCCATGCAGTTGAAAATCCATGTATAACTTTATAGTCAGCCCTTGGTATCCACAGTTATACATCTGCGGTTTCAACCACCTATGGATCGTACAGTACCGTAGCACATATTTATTGAAAAAGAATCCACGTATAAGTGGACTTGCTCAGTTCAGAGCCACATTGTACAAGGGTCAGCTGTATTTCTGCTGCCATCTGTGGGGCAAAATCACCCCCAGTTGAGCACCAGTGATTTAAATTAAAGAACTTTTATGGCAGTTTCTTCAGATTCTCCAGGGATCTCCTTCCCTTATCTCAGTCAGTAGAAGTATTTCTTTGTCAGAGCAGCAAATCAAGAAACACAAAGTTTGGGAGTTCCCTGGTGGCCCAGTGGTTAGGATTCTGGACTTTCACTGCTGTGGCCCTGATTTAATCCCTGGTCCAGTAACTGACATCCCACAAGCTGCATGGTGCAGGCAACAGGAAAAAAGAAAAAGAAAGAAAGAAAAAACTACAAAGTTTACAAACCTACAATCCCATCCACAAGTTGCAATTCTATGAATAGCAACTATCTGTCTTTAAAAAATACATTACCAGAAAAAAAATTACAGAGAAATGGAAATATGTTAGTCACTTGGAAGGCCAGCTGTCCACGACTTTTCCTGTTAAAACATGTAAGGGTTTCTGTATATGTTTGTAATCTTATCTAACAAGATATTCTGAAATTTAATCTCTAATTCCTGAGGGATGATGATAAGGAGATGAGTGGAACAAGAATCTGGAAGAATATGGGTGGTTGAGTAACCATATCAATAACAGCAGTTATAATCTTCTTATCAGTAAATAATCTGGAGTAATATAAACTTTGAAAGTTTTGCAAAAATGTTAGGGAGCCATAAAAGAAATTATATTTTAGTAACCAATTGCTATGTGAGTCAGTATTATTAGACTGGAAGCAATCGTATTTTATATTGAGTTTGTTAGTGGTGGACAAGAGCCTGGAAAAAATCAATATCAATAGCATCTCAAATCTGAGAAAATAATATCTCAGGTGCACAGATGTATGTTGATCTCTTCTTTGAGAATTGTCTCTTAAATGATCCTCTTAATGTTGTTTCACATAAATATCTGACCTCAAACTGAGTTATTATAGTTGGCATAATCTGTGCTATAATGTGGCTCAGATTGTAAGAAAAGAAATAATGCATCATTATTTCTTACTTAGGAAATCAAAAGTATGTCAACTCTGCTAATATTCTTGAAGTCATGCAGCGTTCCCTTATGTGGACCAAGAGGCTTAACACCCCCCTCTCCTTTTTCTGTGTCCTTTTCTCTCCTCTCTTTCTCCAAGCTTTCAAATTCAAGGTCACAAAAGGTCCATCTGAAGTGACTCCCAGTTCATGTTCTTAATCCTTGTTTTCCTTCTTTCATATCTTCAGAGAATTGTAAAGCCTTCAGGAGAAAGAAAACCCACATCCGTAACACACTTAGAACTTAGCACGCTTCTTGCTGGTGTTTTGTTTTGTTTTCCTTTAAATGGTGGTATTAGCTAGATAATCTTGTCATTATCTAATATTTGGTCTTAGCAGATACAAACATTCTGTAATAGAAAACAATATTTTTTGACAGGAGACAATTAGTGTTTTTGTCAACATTTGATATGAATACACGTGTGCTGGAAGCAGGAGACTGTTCCTCTTTATTCATGTGATGTTGTGATTAACTTAATTCCCTGGCCGAGTGTTAAGAAGTCAACTGTTTTCCTTTAATGCTTGTGTTCGAAAATGTTTTCAAAGTAGGATTAGTCCATATTCCTAGACCAGGTAGGAGAATGTCCCAACTGAGTATAATTTAATGGTTTGTTGTTTTTATGTAAATTAGGGTCTTGAAATCTTCTCCGGTGTGTATGGCAAATATTTTTTTGAAAGGGGTAAGAAAGAAATTCAGTGTCTGTAGACTAGTTCTAGAGACTAGTGGTCTTAACTTGCAGAATGACCTTGTTTTCTTATAATCTATTTTCACCCATAAAGAAAATTTAACAACAACACACTGTCAGAGATTTCTGAGGTCCAGTTATATGAGTTCAGGTTAGGCCCAGCTTTGCTGTATTCAAGGTAGCTTGTTTCGATGCTGCTGGAAAAAACAATAGGCATTTCTCCAGACACATGAAGTCTTGCTGGGAAGGCTGGATTACAGCCTTCTCCCAAAGATTTTTAGACTATGATGTGTTATTTTCTTTTAATGTGGATGAGTGTATGTATTAGTGTACATTATTGGAATGTACCCAGATCCCAGAGATGTTTTTGCTCATTAAACTGATCATCTGGTGACCAGACTATCTCAAATTTTTTAAAGTATCAACAACAATAAAAAAGAATATCACCACAATACACTGATCAGCGTTTCCCAGCAGTAATATGTTGTGCATTCTCTAGGCCTGACACAGAGAGTCATAAAGTGATGGGAGGGCAGAGATGATACAAGGAGTTTACAAAATCTGAGACAGGGTATCCTAGCCTGGGTTTTGTCTTCACTTCTGGAAAATACAGCGTGAGTTTGCATTTCACCTACCCGATGCCAGGTGTCCACTTGATCTATGGATGCCTATCCCTTGCAAAAGGACTTTCTATGTGAAAGACATGTTTAACAAATGTACTGATCCTGAATTGCTATGGATTGAGCTGAGCTTCAAGAAATGGTAACAAATCAGTGGATGTGGGTGGTCTCATTCATTACAGGTTTTATAGCTTTTACTAACATTAAATTAAATCTTTAGCCATCTTATATAAAGTGGGTTCTTGTACCTAAACTAGTAAAACTTAAGAGGAATAAAGTTGGCTCAAAAAAAAAAAAAAGTTGGCTCAGAGGACATAGAGGTTTGTTTGTTTTTTTTTTCTATAGAGTCAGAATTCTTCTGGTTGTAGGTGACAGAAAACCAACTCAAGCTGCTTAATGAAAACAGAAGGAAGTTTTTGCACCACATAACTGGGAAGCAAGGTACAACTTGCTTCAGGCATGGTTGGAACCAAGGCCTCAGAATATCATCAGGGCCCTATTTCTCTGGCTGTCTCTCGGTTCAGGCTCTCTTGCCACGATGGTCATGAAGGCCATCGGCATTCCCAGAGTCAAGGTCTCAGCTTCGGAGCAGCAGGTGAAGGGGACCATCTCTCCCAGGAGCCAGCAGCAAAGGCTTGCCGTGGTGTGCACTTGGCCTGGCTCTCATTCTGTGCCTGTCTCTGAACCAATCACCGTGGCCAGGAAACTGGGGCTATATCTGGGCCAACATCGCTTCCATGCCAATTCCTGTGACGATGACTTGGGGTCAGACCTACCTAATCCACTTAGAACAGGGTGTCCACAGGAGTGTGGGTTATGTTACCAGCAGAAGGGGGAAGGACTGATGGACAGAAAGGTGAAGAAGGACGACGAGAACCACCGTGGTGGACATGTAAACATAGAATCTGGGTGAGATACGTCTAAGAATAGTCAATGAACATTTATTTAAAGTCTATAATACAGAGGCTCTTTCCTAGGAAGTCTAGAAGATTCCAGAAGTATAAGAAATAGTTCCTGTCCCTTGGGAGCTTGACTCCTAGTGAATTCATCTAGCCTGTGTTTATGGAGTCCCTGTAATTAATTTACATGTCTGAACATATATTTAACCACACAAGGCACTGTGCTGGGTACTGGTTATACAGTGGTGGTGACTAAAACAGGTGGTCCAGCTCCTGTCTTTATGGAGTTTGGACTCCTTGGGGGAATCTAGAGGGGACTTCCTTGTGCATGCCATTGATCACAGAGGTAAATCACATGGTCCCACTTTCTAGTTCTAGGCCAGTGTTTCTCAGACACTAACCTGCATCCCCAGAGCGTGGTCCCGTGGCTGGCAGCATCAGCATCACCTGGGAACTTGTCAGTGCACATCAGGCTTCAGGAACACTCTGTAGCGCTGCATCCATTTTCACAAGATGCTCGGGTGATCCACGTGCGCATTAAAGTTTAGGAGACTCTGCTCTAGATCAGTGGTCTGCCAACAAGGACCCCTTGGCCAAATCCACTTGTTATAAATAAAGTCTTTTTGTTCTTAATTTACTATGTTGTATTAGTTCCAAGGGTACAGCAAAGTGATTCAGTTATACACACACATATATATATATGTATATACATATATATATACACACGTATACATTCTTTTTCAGATTCTTTTCCAGTATAAATTATTACAAGATAAATAGTATAGTTCCCTGTGCTATACAGTAGGTCCTTGTTGTTTATCTACTTTATATATAGTAGTGTGTATATGTTAATCCCAAACTCCTAACATCTCTCCCACACACACACTATCCCCTTTGGTGACCATAAGTTTGTTGTCTATGTCTGTGAGTCTGTTTCTATTTTGTCAATAAGTTCATCGGTACTCTTTTTTTAGATTCTACATATAAGTGACATCACATGACATTGGTCTTTCTCTGACTTACTTCACTCAGTAGGATCATCTCTAGGTCCATCCATGTTGCTGCAAATGGCATTATTTCAGTCCTTTTTATGGCTGAGAAATATTCCATTGTATATACGTGCCACATCTTCTTTATCTGTTCCTCTGTCGATGGACATTTAGGTTGCTTCCATGACTTGACTATTGTAAATAGTGCTGCTATGAACATTGGGGTGCATGTATCTTTTCAAATTAGAGTTTTATCCAGTCATATGCCCAGGACTGAGATTGCAGGATCATAAGGTAACTCGATGTTTAGTACTTTAAGGAACCTCCGTACTGTTTTATCGAAACACAGCCAGGTCCATTTGCTTATCTACTGATTGTGGATGCTTTGACACTACCAGGGCAGGTCGGGCCGTTGTGACAAAGACTGTGTGGCCTGCGAAGCCTGAACTATTTGCTATCTGGTCATTTACAGAGAAGATTTACTGAGCTCTGTTCTCATAGGTAAGATAAACTCGGAGGCAGGGCCAACTTCATGGGCGTGCCAACCGATGGGTCACATAAGCCCCACCCTGGTTTAATGCTTGATGTCACTGTCTAGAAATTGTTAATAATTTGTAAACAAGGGCACCACGTTCTCCTTTGCACTGGGAACCACAAGTTTTGTAGCTGGTCCTGCCAGTCAGCAAAATTCGTGTTGGCACAGAGAGTCGAGGCCACCTGTGTGCCCAGGGCACCAGGGAAGGAGTGATTAGCCTGGCCTCGGGGTCAGACAAGCCTCCCTCAAATTGCTCACTGACCCCGCCCTGAAGGATGAGAGGGATTTTCCAGAGGGCCCTCGCCCGTGGAGACAGAACCTGAAGCAGTTATCTGCTTTCCAGCGTGAGTAATAAAGTACCCAACCCGACGTGGCCTCGACAGAGAGGAGTGTATTATCTCATGTAAACTGTCTTCCTGAGCGGGCTCTGGGGCTCCCCTCGTGGTCACAGGTGATACTACACACACCTGCGCATCAGTGTCTCCAAAAAGCCACTTCTTTTCTCCCTTGCGTTGCTCTTTCCATTAGGGAAGAAAACCTTTCCAGAAAGCTCCCCAGCAGACCCCTTGACCAGGATTGGATCACAGACGCAGGAGGACTGGCCATTTCCAGCCTCAATGACCGGAGGTAGCCAGTAGGACTGGGACAGCTAGGGGCTGGGCAACCAAGCCGTCCGTCACAGGCTGTGTTGCAGTGGCTGCTTCTTTTGCCAAAAAAAAATCTCTTTGTAGAATTTCTTCACCTCCTGGGTAAACTCCTGGGGGCACCAAAAAGATGACTTGGTTCACCAAAGAAATCTGATTTACTCGACTTTTCCAAGAACGCATCTACCACGGAAAGGAAGGTCCATAAGGAAGAGTGAGGCTCCCAAGAGGAGGTCGGGGTAGAGCTCCGTGGGTCATAGCCCTCTGTCACCCAAAGTTATACAACTTTGTTTTAGTGTCGCTGAGCAGTTTCTGAGGAATCTGTGGGAGTGGGTGGGGAAAATGTACCTAGAAAGATATTTGGCCATATCCTGTCGGATATGTAAAGGATATTCAGGGTACGTTTGTAAAGCATGATTTCTTGTCTAGAGATTGGATGGCTCTTCAGTAAAATGGTATTTGATGCATTGATAGAGTTTATGCCCAAATCATTTTGCTCACTGACTTCTGTGTTTCCGCATGTTTATGTTTCTATATTTGTTCAAAAAAGAACGCCTGAAATCTGTAAAACAGAATTTTTCTTGGCTGAAACACCTACATTCCATACAGGAATTCCACTATACTTGCTTTTTATAAAATAAAGTTAAAACGTCTGTTGCGGTATTTACCTTAAATATGATTTTAGTTACAATTGAACCGAGGTCGTTTTTTTTTCTCCTTCAACCTGTAATTCTTTCAAACAGAGGTTGGTAAGATGGCATACATCATTAATATACAATACATATCAAAGAGAGAATGCTTTCTAATTCCTTATAGAAAATCACTACTGTGATTCCTATGAATTAAATAAAATTCATACTCTTGTTAGGTATTAAGGTAAGAAACTTTCAATTTAGAAATGAATGTTCTACATGGTTTTTACCATATTAACATCCCACTTGTAAATGTCCCCATACTTCTGTTCTCCTTGCAAACGCCTCCCCTGATTAACGCCTACACTATCACAGAAAATGTCTATTCAAAGATGTCACAGTAAAAAAAACCGTTCAGCTAAGATGTTTGGAAGTTGTAATTTTCTGTGGCACATTTGAAAGGAATCAGTACAAAAGTTTATACATAATTCCCCTATATTGTACTATCTGCAAAGAAAAATGTCTTGAGTGGAGACATGTTTTTCTTTTCAGTGGTTTGAGGATTGAGTCTCAATTTGACCTTTGGGAAAATGTCAGAACAGCATTTCGGAGATGCCTAGGTATGCGAACCTCCAGTAATTTGGGGACCTCATGAAGCCACTTGAATTCTGTAGACACTCAGAGTTGATGAGAATTCTGCTGAAGCAAAGTGCTTTTTGCCCCTTGGCCGCAGCCAAATTGCACGTTGTGCGCAGCTTTTATTTTTAGTTGAAGGTTTTCCTTTGGAGTTCAACTGCAATTTTACTTTCATTGTCATCTTAAATGTGTAATTTTGTGAGAAAGTTTTTTAAAATAGCTTTTCTCCTCTCCAGCAATTATTCTAACTGGAGAGTGACCTTTACTCTCTTCTGGTTAAAAAAGAGAGAGAGAGAAGAAGAAGAAGAAATAGAACACTTTTGGGGTTTTTCAAGCCCTCGGATTATGGGGTGAAACACCTCAAAATGAAAAAGGAAGATTTTCAGACTTCATAATGTCATTGGATAGTCATTAAATTCATACCAAATTATAGTTCAGAGAACTTAAGGGCAGACCCACAGAGGTAAAAGTGGCAATAATCAAAAGACCAAAATCTGGAATCCATTAACTGAAAACAAATTACCAACAATTATGGCAGGCCTTGTTGATTTTTCTAAAGATCTTGAAATAAAGCAAAAGTTCTCCACAGGTACTAACAGCTATAAACCCATGCGAACGCATTTTGGAGCCTCATTTCTCCACATGGGGTAGATCTCTAGCCACAGTGAAAGAATAGCTAGCTCAGCAGAGCCATGTGGAAGTTGTGATTTACCCTGGCACGTTTCAAGAGGGGGCGAGGGGAGTGGGGAGTCCAGGCGGCCTGGCCTCTGGTGCTTATACCCGTGTGACTTGTGCACTTGTCCACTGCACGGGTTCTGTCCTTACGATACAGAGGGCCAGGCTGCTTCTCCCGGACATCCCGCATGTTAATTACATAATCCCTAAACCAACATACAGCTTCCGCACCTAACAGGTGTCTACCCAGGGCCCCAGCCCAGCTCTCAGAACAGCACCCTCCCTCCCTCCTGGTCTGTCTTCACAGCAGTGGAAGCCCCCCGGCTCTCTGGATCTTTACTGTTTTCCCTCTCCTTTTCTCCGCACAGCTGCTACATCTCCCAGTCCTTGTTGATTTGCTGGGAGAACGGTTTCTCAGCTCTGCCCACTGTCTCCGCCACCGTCGTCTCTGGGTCTTACGTCTGGTTCCCTGCTCTGCCCTACCTTGCACAGCCCCCCAGTTATTCCCTTCCGAGGGCTGGCATGACAAAGTACCACAAATTGGTACTTTGCTAACAATAACAGAAATTTCTTCTCTCATCGTTCAGGGGGTCAGTAGTCTACAATCAAGGACTTCTGACTGCCAGGAGGGCCCTGCTCCCTCTAAAGCCCGCAGGGAAGAATCCTTGCCAGCCTCTTCCTGCCTCTGAGGGTTGCTGGTGACCCTTCGTGGTCCTTGGCCAGCAGACGCAGCCCTCCAGTGTCTGCTCATCGGCACACGGCCTTCTTCCCTGTGTCTCTGTTTCTTCACAGGATTCTCCTCTGCGTGTCTGTGCCCACATCTCCCTCTCCTTATCCGGGCACCAGTCATTGGATTGGGCCACCCTACTCCACATGGCCTCCTCTTAACCTGATTACATCTGCAGAGACCCTGTTCCAAGTAAGATCACAATCACTGGTACCGGGGGTTAGGACTTGAATACAACCTCTTGTGGGGGACACAATTCAACCTACAGCATCATGTTGTTCTTTCTCAAAATTCCCCTTGCCTATCACTCCATTGCTCAAAAACCTTCTTTCCTGCGGGAGAAATTCTGACTGCTTTAGCTGGGTGCTCATACCCTTTCCCAGTCTGGCCAAGCCCACCTTTCTAGTCTTAACCTCCCATCAACCCAGATTTAAGAGCCCTGTGCCCTGCCCAGACAGATCTACTTATGGTCTCCAGAACATTCCATATGCATTTACAGTATCTCTGTTTCTGCTTACAACATCCCTCTTGCCTTGAGTTAACTGCTATCACCGTCCTTCCTGCTGTTGATGGATTGTGTAGATGTGTGTGGAAGACCCCATCCATGTATCATATGTGGGCCCATCAAATGCCTGCATTTAGTGCTAGGATTGGCTAGTGAAACTTCTGTGCTTACTAGCCAATTGGTGGACCAAAAAGTGTTCCTTTGATCAGATAGTCACTGCCTATGTTTGTTAACAGAACAAACCTTAATTCTTGTTTCATGATCATGTGCCATCTCAATTAGCTAGACTGAGAAGGGCATAGCTTATTTTAAAAGAATGCTTCTTGTTGGGTTCCATTATCAGGGAATATTACTGACATGTAGGGAAGCTTCACGTTAATTTTTTTGTATTTTTTTATAATTTAAAATACTCATTTTTTTCTGATTTAATGAAAAATACCTCATGGAAGTCTAAAAATGAACACTTGGTTTTGTTTAGATGTATTGGTCACATGAAATGTACAAGCCCTAGTACATTCATGAAGCTTCACATCAGCACAGGGTTGGATGATACATAAGACACATTTTGCTGATAACAGCCTTGAACAGAGGTTTTCTTTCTTTCTTTTTTAATTGGAGTATAGTTGATTTACAATGTTGTGTTTCAGGTGTACAGCACAGTGATTCGGTTATACATATATCTACACATATATATGTATATATATCTATCCTTTTTCCGATTCTTTTCCCTTATAGGTTATCACAAAATATTGAGTATAGTTTCCTGTGCTATACAGTAGGTCCTTGTTGGTTCTCTATTTTATATATAGTAGTGTGTATATCTTACTCCCAAACTCCTAATTTATCCCTCCCACCGCTTTCCCTGGAACAGAGATTTTCTGTGGTGGATGGTGGGAGCAGGTTGAGGGCAGGACTTAAGTGGACCCTCCCTGGCATCCAGTGGGCACCAGAGACACGATGGCAGGGTACCACCTTGTTCACTGGAAGCCGGGGAGGGCTGTTAACTGGACAGTTTGTTACCTCATAGATGGTCATTAAGGATTGGCCAGCTGCCCTCATACCTATAATGACTCAGGTACAAGCAGATTGGATTGTTGGTGTGACTCTGACCTGGGTTGTTTCAGCAGCCAGATTACCTCTGCTTTTCTCAGCGGCAGTGGTGGGCAGGTTGTGTTTACCAGCATCACTAGATCGCCTCGCCTCGCCTCGCCTCGCCTCATCGACCTCGTCTGGGTCCTTGAAATCACTTTTTCTTACATTAGTGAATCATCCAGATAATTGCCCCAAACCAAACCTCCGTGTGGTTAGTCTAAATACATGAGGGCCCTCAACCTGGGAAGGAGTTTTACAAGGGCGGCTGAGGATTTGACTATATAACATCCCATCTCCCTGCAGCAGGCAAGTTCCAAAGCTCACCATGAAGAGGGAAGGCTCCCCTTTTGGAGAAGTCTGGAGTCTACAGACCTTCTCCTCAAGCCTCCTCCTTTGCTCTTTGATATTAGATATGTGGTAATAAAATGGGACATATTTTTGATATATTGGGAAAAGTCATTTCTTCCCCTCTTGAAAAACGTGCTCCTCTTTTCTCACCACAGCTGGGCGTTTCGAATGTGAATAAATCGCCAGGAATTTGGCCGTAACATTATATTCATAAATACACATGAAATTTGGTGGGGTTTAAAGAAAAATAGAATTGAAAGAGCATATTGTCAGGTTTAAGCCCAGACGTACCTTGAGAGGAAAAACGAGTTTGTTTCTTATGGGTTGTTCATTTGCTTTGCAAGGATGGATGCCAGGCACTCAGCCCTAAGACAGAGGCAGAGACACCCGGTACCCACAGCTTCAGGGGGCCGGCGGGGCCTGGGCGGGGAAGTCTCTGGTCTTCAGGCCCCGAAACAGAAGCCACAGGACTTATATTCAGCAAAGAGGCTGCACTTGCCCTGGCTGTGCATTTTACATCCTCAGACCAGATGGCAAATATTTCCTTTCAAGAACCAGTGAAACCCAGAACATTGGACCGTCCCAATGGCTCCCTTTCAGGGGCTGGGAACAGACCAGCCTGTGGGAGATGGAGCTCACCGGGACCCTTCTGGTCCTTCTCCTGCTCATATAAATTCTGTCATCTGACACTTCATTAGACCTCTCTCCAGAGAGTGTGACTTCTCGTCAGCCGTGGCAGAGTTGAGATTAAATCTTTGAAATGTGTCTCTTGACACTGGACATCATGTGGCATCTACCAGCGGCAGCTCAACCCTCTCCCATCCCCCGTTTGCAGATTCTACGCTCAGGGACTCGCCAGGGAGGCTGGAGAGCCATCTGAGGAGATCATTCCCCATCACGGCCATTGGTCTTGACTGCAGGCCGCCCCCCATCCCGGGCGGGGATGCTTCATGCACCTCTGCGTGTTTCTTATGAATCAGTGATGCACATTTGAACGTGTGGCAGGCTGCGAGCGCCGTGAACTACACATTGAATCCCCAGCCCCTTCTCCACCCACTCCTGTAGCTTGTGGAAGGTTATGTCACCTGATGCATGGCGGAGAACTTGGAGGCCTTCCAGGTGCCCACCCTCTTCCCGGGCGCTCAGACTCCTGAGAATTTTCCTCCATTTGCATCCTTCCTACCTCCCGAAGACATTGCCACCACACGGCCTCTGTCTGTAACTTCTGCCACCTGAAGCATCCCTCCCGTCCGCCTCCAGATATGCAGTTTCACCCTTTCCCTAACCCCACCCACACCCCCGGGCCGACTCCTGCCAGAGTCCACTCTGGAAGCTGACCACTTTAAGGCTGCTAATCGTCCATGCCGCCCTAACCACCTGTTTCAAGTAAACCTTAGAGCCGCCTGGTGATTCTGCTGTTTCCCAGCTCCTTTCACTCTCTTCTTTTCTCAAACGTCCACAAGTCCCATCTCCTGGTCTACGCTTGCCTGTGTCTACATCCAGAAGCTCTGCTGCAGTAGTTTCTGGCACCACCCGTGTCCCAACCCCATCCTCTCTCACCTGCATCAGAACGTGGATCCTATGGTTCCCCCCTCCCCACTCTCCCCAGCATCCTCAGGTTTGGCTTCTGTCCTGGGCAACTCTGAGTCAATGAAGCTCTGATATCCTTCATCTTAAGAGGTGAAGCCTCCCTACCACAGGGCCCTACTGCATAGCACAGGAAACTATATTCAATATCTTGTAATAACCTGTAATGGAAAAGAATCTGAAAAAGAAATAGGTATACCTGAAACGCTGTATAAATCAACTATACTTCAATTTAAAAAAAAGATGAAACCTCCCTTCCCGTCACATCCATGTCAGCAGTTGCTCCCATGTACAGCATCCCTCCTGGAGTTGCCCCCAGTCCTTGACATCATCAATTCCTTTCCTCCTTTTCTCTTTTGCTCCCATTGTTCTACCAAAACAGCTCTTACTAAGTCACCGATGACCTCTGAGTGGCTAAATTCAAAGGTCAGTGCTAAGTCCTGACCTTCTTTGCTTGTTTGTTTGTTTGTTGTTTATTTTTTGGCTGCACCAAGTGGCATGTGGGATCTTAGTTCCCTGACCAGGGATCGAACCTGTGCCCCCTGCATTGGAAGTGCGGAGTCCTAACCACTGGACCTCCAGGGAACTCCCCAGTCCTGACCTTCTTAACTGTGATTCAGAAACTTTATCTGCTTGGCATCTTGGTTCAGCGCCTACTGCCCTGGCCACTCCTTTTCAGACCCCTGCTCATTCTTCCTGTTCTCCCAGACCCACCCCCACCCCATGTTGGAGCATCCCGGGGCTCAGCCCCCAGGCCTCTTCTCCTTGGTTTATATGCTCACTTCTCATTCAGTCACGTATCATAGTCAGGTATCATAGCTGATACCTCCTGCTATACACCTGACTCTCTGGTTGACATGTCCAGTGACCTACTGGGTATTTGCACTTGTACCAGGAAAGGGCATCTCTAATTTCATATGTCCAAGATGGAATTCTTCCTTTCTCCTTTCTTCTCCATCTCAGTGAAAAGCAGTTCTCTTTATCTAGTCACCAAGGCCTACGTTTTGGAAACATTCTTGACTTTTGTTTTTTTTAATTGGAGTATAGTTGCTTTGCAATATTGTGTTAGTTTATACTGTATAGCCAAGTGAATCAGCTATATGTATACATATATCCCCTCTTTTTTGGATGTCCTTCCCTTTAAGTTACCACAGAGCAATGAGTAGAGTGCCCTGTGCTATACAGTAGGTTCTCATTAGTTATCTATTTTTTACATAGTATCAATAGTGTGTATATGTCAATCCCAATCTCCCAGTTCAACCCACCCCCCCTTCCCCCTTAGCATCCATATGTTTGTCCTCTATGTCTACGTCTGTGTCTCTGTTTCTGCTTTGTAAATAAGATTGTCTATACCAATTTTTTCAGATTCCACATATATGTGTTAATATACCATATTTGTTTTTCTCTTTGTGACTGACTTCACTCTGTATGACAGTCTCTAGGTCCATCCATGTCTCTACAGATGACCCAGTTTCGTTCCTTTTTATAGCTGAGTAATATTCCATTGTATATATACCACATCCTCTTTATCCATTCCTCTGTTGATGGACATTTACGTTGCTTCCATGTCCTGGCTATTGTAAACAGTGCTGCAGTGAACATTGGGGTGCATGTGTCTATTTTTGAGACATTTCTCCAAAGAAGACATACAGATGGCCAACAAACACATGAAAAGATGGTCAACATCATTCATTATTAGAGAAATGCAAATCAAAACTACAATGAGGTATCACCTCACACTGGATGGCCATCATCAAAAAATCTACAAACAGTAAATGCTGGAGAGGGTGTGGAGAGAAGGGAACCCTCATGCATTGATGGTGAGAATGTAAATTGATACAGCCACTATGGAGAACAGTATGGAGTTTCCTTAAAAAACATTCTTGACTTTTGTTTGTTCCTTTCACACCCCACAGACAATCCAGCAGTGAATCGTTATCAGTCTGATCTTAAATATCTGTATCCTGGACCTGAAGCCATCTCCCCAGTGGCGCCACGCCCTCCCTGGTCCAAGCCACCATCCTCTCTCACCTGGATCAGGAATGTTCTCCAGCCAGGCCTCCCAGGCTCTGCCCAGCACCGCAGCTAGCGTGACCCTGAAAAATGAAAATCAGCTCTTCTGGCCTCTGCTCACAGCTCTTCCCTGACTCCTCACATCACTCAGCACAAACCGCTAGTCTTGTAGGGATCCACATAGCTTGTTTCTTTGTCCTTGGCCAAAGTCACTCTGATGGAGAGGCCGTCCCTAATCCCACTGGATAAAAAAGCAGCTCATCCACCACGGCCAGGACTCCCCTTGTTCTTAGGGCTTTCTTTTCCTCCATAACACTTTACCACCTTTGATATAATACAGACTTTCTTCATTTGATTATCTCTCTCCCCAGCTGCAGTGGAAGCTCTGTGATGACAGTGATCTCACTTGTTTGTTCCCTGCTGTGTTCCCAGGCCTAGAATCATGCCCAGGATAGTAGATGCTCAATACCTATCTTTTTTTTTTTTTTTCAATTTGAGTGGGTTTTTTTTTTTTTTTTTTTTTTTTTTTTTTTTTGCGGTATGCGGGCCTCTCACTGCCGTGGCCTCCCCCATTGCGGAGCACAGGCTCCGGACGCACAGGCTCCAGACGCGCAGGCTCAGCGGCCACGGCTCACGGGCCCAGCCGCTCCGCGGCATATGGGATCCTCCCAGACCGGGGCACGAACCCGTATCCCCTGCATCGGCAGGCGGACTCTCAACCACTTGCGCCACCAGGGAGGCCCTGAGTGGGGTTTTTTAATTAATTTTTTTGGAGTATAGTTGATTTACATTGTTGTGTTAGTTTCAGGTGTACATCTTAGTGATTCAGTTATACATATACATATATTCATTCTTTTTCAGGTTCTTTTTCCATATAGGTTATTATAGACTATTGAGTAGAGTTCTCTGTGCTACAGTAGGTCCTTGTTGGTTATCTATTTTACATATAGGATTGTATGTATATTAATCCCAAGCTCCTGATTTATCCCTCCCCCCTCCCCCATGTTTCCTCTTTGGTAACCATAAGTTTCTTTTCAAAATCTGTGAGTCTGTTTGACACACATCTTTTTAAAAAAATTTTTGTTGGAGTGTAGTTGATTTACAGTGCTGTGTTAGTTGCAGGTGCACAGCAAAGTGGATCTGTTATACATATACATATATCCACTCTTTCTTAGATTCTTTTCCCATAGGGGTCATTACAGATTATTGGGTAGAATTCCCTGTGCTATACAGTAGGTTGTTATTAGTTATGTGTTTTACATATAACTGTGTATATGTCAATCCCAATCTCCCAATTTATCCCTCCCTTCTGTACCCCCTGGTAACTATAAGTTTGTTTTCTACATCTGTGACTCTATTTCTGTTTTGTAAATAAGTTCATTGGTACCATTTTTTTAGATTTCTCATTAAGCGATATCATATGATATTTGTCTTTTTCTGTCTGACTTACTTCACTTAATGTGATAATTTCTAGGTCCATCCATGTTGCTGCAAATGGCATTATTTCATTCTTTTTTTATGACTGAGTAATACTCCACTGTATACATGTACTACATCTTCTTTATCCACTCCTCTGTCGATGGACCTTTAGGTTGCTTCCACGTATAATGAACAGATGTCCACACTCATTGATGGGGCATTTTTCGGTCACCAATGATGAATAAGTGCCGCGGCTTCCTTCATGCCAACCCTTTCTGTGTCCTGGGGTGTTCAGCAGAACAGGCTTTCTTAAGTCGAATTCAGTTCCCACAGCTGAGAACTCCCCGATTCTCATCCAATCTTTTGAGAGTGTCAAGGCCAAAGTAGCTAAGACCATCCCAGTCGCTAAGCCTCAGGGATCCCAGGATGGCTAAGATGCTGCTGGCTTTGTCAGGACTCACCACTGGAATGCATCAGCTACATCTCTAACGTGGCATGTCTGGAAGATCCCTGTCCCCTTCCCACCTCTGTTGGGCGTTCTTCCCAACAAGCCCATCATCAGAGCAATTTCAGTCACCATTCAGTCTGTCTTTGGAAATAGCTCCTCACCTATTTTTGTGGTCCCTACATCCGTGCCTCTGCCAAGAACTGTGCTGAGTTTTCATCTCAGGTCTGGATGATGCAGCAGGCTCTTACCTGGCTCGCTTCCTTCCAGTCTTAAGGCCACAGCGGCTCCGTCTTAACCAAGATGATGGGTCAGACTTGCCAGTCTGGCTTCCAAGGCCTCTCGTCTGGCTCCCTGGCCCTGTCTGAATTTTTTTCTGTTGCCTAATTTCCCACTGAAAGCACATGGCCTTCCACAATTTTCTTGGGAGAAAAACAACAAAAAAAAAAAACCCCACCTCTTCCCCTTTGAAACTAAGCTAGCTCTTTGTGCTTTTGCCTACAACTTTCGCCTTGTTATTTTTACCTTGAACTGAAATTTTTGTAAAATTAAAATTCTCTCCCTCCCCCCACCTTTTAAAAATTTTACAAGATGCTCTTTACAGAAAATGAAGAAAAGAAAGGAGAAAACTTTAAACATCTATAGTCTCACCCATCAGTAAAGAATTATAACTCAGCAGTCAGTTACAAAGAATATGACTTTTACTATACATATTTTTTCTGGGCACCATGTCTAATCTATAATCGTTTTTGGAGTAATTTTTCACTGTTCTAGCAGCTCCAGTCCTTATTTGCTTTTGTATCCCACGTGGCACCTAACATAACCCTTCTATGTAGAAAGGGCTCCGTGGGTCATTGAATCAATCAGAGCTGGTCAGTAAATGTACACTCACTGATCAGTTGTAAACAAATAAGGTATGTCGAAGTACACATTTCAGAAAGTTAAAAACATGACTCAAATACAAATATGTGGTGAGCAACTGTCAAGGGTTTAGACAGCTCATTCAGGAGGGAACCAGCAGGATGACAAAGGTGGCTCAAAGGAGAATAAAGAAAGATGAGATAAGAGTGCTAATAACTTAGATCCAAACCTGGGTAATGTCCTTCAGGGCACTAAAGCCATAACTGTAGGGGGTTATCTTTTCTACCCAACATAAATCACTTGCAATTTATCAGTCTTCTACAAGTTAACATCTAACTTTACATAATCTGATTCCTAATCATTCGCAAATAGTAAATCAACTCAAATAGCATCCCCTAGATTAAGGGTAGGCAAGCTTTTTCTGCAATGGGCCAGGTATTAAATATCTTAGGCTTTGCAGGCCACAGTCTCTGTCACAATTACTCAGCACAAAGTTGCCTTTGTACATATTATAGTTGACTATATATATTATAGAAATGACTGTATTTCTATAAAACTTTATTTACAAAAATCAGGCTACCAGGGGCAGTGTGCTACCCCCTACCCTAGTTATAGCCAGATTAGGCCCAGGCAGGCTTGTTAGGTGGTGCTCTGGTTTGACTCGGAAAACACATGTAGTAAGCTTTTGCCTTTTTCCCAAGTTTTAGGTCATTTTCTTAACAATTTCATGGACGCTCACCTTTTAGATACCAGTTCCCAAGGGTTTATTATTTGTAAATAGAATAGTAAAAATAAAATGAAAAATGTTTCCCAGGAGTCCAACAATATTTACGATGGGTACATATTTAATGCAGATTTTTTATACTGTAATCATACTGCCTTGGCTTCAAATTAAAAGGTGATCCAATTCTACCTCACTGAGACATTCAAGGACTACTTACTGGAAGAATTTCAGGGTCATAGAAGGTCTGATTATGCTAGTCAGACAGATGAAGCTCTGAAGATCTGTGTACCACTCTGTATTCCCAAAGTATGTAAACAGCCATTATGTGCAAGAGTATTATTAAAATCAAAGACAGAAACATTCAATGTAGAACCAGAACCAGGGTCATATTTTTCTGAAACTCAATGGGAGCAATTTTGTTTCAACAAAACCACGTTATCCATTAGGTTGGATGAATATCGTTCAGTTGAATGTTCTCGGGTGGGTACTTCAGTTGGTATTCTGCTTATACATCTGTCTTTGGTGGGTTAAGTGCTATAAGCAAACGTTAATACCTAGTTTTTTGCTTGTATACATTTAAATAATATTAGAATAAAAATCATTTAAGTCAACACCAGGGGTCTCTTAAAATTGGAGAGTCTTTCTCTGCATATGAGAAAGGCTTCATGAGACTACACGTTCTCTCTGTCACTGGCTCAGCAAAAATACCTGAGTCTGCTCCCTGGTAAGTGGCGAGGTGTATATTCCCTTTTTTCTCCTTTGCCTTTGATTTGTCTCCAACAGCTGAAAGCATTCCTCTCTAGTCTCCAGGCAGATGGGCTGACAGCTTCCAGAAAACTTTTTTTTTTTCGAGCCTGGGAGCTTCTTATTAGGTGTCTGTGACTGCTGGCAGAAGACAGAAGCACCCAGGCTACTTCCTTGTTTGAAACAGGGTCACTCTGAAGTTTGATTTGCATTTGCTCACGTCACACTCTGTATTTGGAGCCTTCTTCTTTCTTTTTTTTTTTTTTTTCTTATCTTCCCCTGATAAGCACCTGGAGTGTTTATTAAGTAGCAGTCTCCTCATGTCACAAATATAAACTCTCCGAGAAGAGAAACACCGATTCTAAAGTATTTCAGGCTGTATGTACAGCAGCTGCTCCCACCCCCACCAACCCCCAACAACTTCCAGATCAGTTTCTCCGCCCTGTTTCCCCATTTCTGGCCTCTCTCACTTGCCTAAGAGATGTTAATGCCATTGTTGTTGCTTTATCTTTTGAAAGAATCTGTCCTATTTCTGGGTGTCAGGACTGGGTTGTATTTGGAGCTCCCAGTTTTTCTGTGCACAGTAAGTGTATTTCTCTAATGGATTTAACCCGTGGCAGGGTCGATAGATTTTCTCCTTCAGTGCCATCAGATTACAGCGACTTTGCAAACTAAGGAAAACCTTTTATCACATCAGTTACCCGAGTTCATTGTCTCCTGGAATCATTTGCTTAGTCGAGCTCATCGCCTGTGTTTTGCCTTCTTTTCTTGCAACAAACCCTGACAATAAATCCTGTGGCCACGTTTGCCTGCTCTCTCCCTTTAGAAGTAGGCTGAATGTTTTTGCCTCTTGCAGGATTACAAGGTGAAAAGCCACAGCTTGAGACCAGCAAAGTTAGTGCCATTGGAGGAGGACCAGATAGTCCCATGATGAAACGGACTCTTGGCAGATCGTCCAAAATGCCACTGGACTCCTTGCTTAAATTTGATCTTTTACAGCATTTCATAACCACTTCGGAAGTCACGTGATCAACAGCTGGTGGGAGGGCCTCGGTGTGTGTGTTACCCCCAACAGGAACGTAAGCCCCAGAAGGTAAAGCTGATGTCCACCCAGGAGGATGGGGCCTCGAGCAGAGGGGTGCTCCGCCTGTTTGTTAATTGCAGTAATGGCTTTCATTTGTTGGGTTGCTCTTTTTTACCATGGACCAGACGCCTGTGTTCTAAACACCTTCTATATATATTAACTCATTCAATTTTCATAAGGACCGCAAAAAGATTATCTCCTTTTTTTTTTTTTTCGCGGTACGCGGGCCTCGCACTGCTGTGGCCTCTCCCGTTGCGGAGCACAGGCTCCGGACGCGCAGGCTCCGCGGCCATGGCTCACGGGCCCAGCCGCTCCGCGGCATCTGGGATCCTCCCGGACTGGGGCACGAACCCGTGTCCGCTGCATTGGCAGGCGGACTCCCAACCACTGCGCCACCAGGGAAGCCCTCCATTTTTTAAATTAAAAAAAAAAGTCAATCACAGAGAAGTGATACAACTTTCCCAAAGACACACAGCTAGTCCTTAGCAGAGCCAAGATTTAAACCCAGACTTGCTGGCTCCAGAGTTCTACCCTCTCAAGCCCTATGTTAGGCTGTTACCCACAACACTGGACATTGTTGGATTTCCTTTGTCGACTAGCCTTGGGACTCTGGCATTTTGCCCAGCCCTGGCCTCCGTCTCTCCATCTCAGACACGTGTCATCTACAGTGCTGCTCACACCAGAACACCAGGAGCCCTCTGTGCTTCCTCTCTCTCCTCCCCCACCCCTTCTAATCACCTTCCTCCCACACATATCAGTCTTGAATCCACCCAGCAGCCTCCATCCCCATGGCCTCCACTGTGATCCAGTCCAAATACCACTGGCTTTCTCCTGGACTCACACAGTGGCCTCCTGACTTTTTTCAAGCTCCCGCCCCTACCACCTCCCATCTGTTTTTCCCTGAACGCTTAGAGGGCTTAAAGCGTAAACCAAACCATGACAGTCTCAACCCAAAGCCCTTCAAAGGCTCCCCCTGCACCTAAAACGAAATCTAAACTCTTCACCCTGGTATTTGCCCACCCTGCTGACTTTACCAGCATCTTCTCATGCCCTCCCCTTGCCCACGGGCTCCAACTCCCCTCTCTTGTGTCCATTTCTGGGCTGTGTTGGTTCCTCTCTGCCCTCTGCTGGAATACTCCACCCCACACTCATCCACAAGGCCAGCATCTTCCTACTTTTGGCCTCAGCCTAACGGCATCTTTTTAAAGGGGTCTGTCCCTCATCACCATCTCATTTTGAATTTCCAAGTCATGTTTGTTTCTTTCATAGAAAAAAGAGCTGCAAGTCGTAATTCGCGCTTTTGCATTTTGTTTGCTTCCCCACCAGACTTTAAACTCCACGAGGGCAGAAACATGCGTGTTGATGCCGTTGCCTCCCTAGCACCCGTATGTAGCAGGCATGTGGGTGGTTTTTACTAAATGAATAAATGAAGTGGATGCAGAAATGGATATACCACAGGTCAGTCCCCCTTGGCCCCAACCCAAGCAGGTCGGATGTTGGGCAGGGCATTGGCACCAGTCAGGATGTCTCGGCAGGTGGAGGAGACAAGCCCCAGGTCCTTAGTAACTGCCCGGCATCAGCTGCTGCACTTGAAAAAGTGAGCTCACAGCCCCATCTGAGATGCTGTGTTGTTAGCAGCCATCTGAGGAAGAGAGAGGAAGACCTACAGGATACTAAGGACTAAGTGGGAAGGTGTGTCTGAAATACAGAGTGAGAGGGGCCACCACAGAGCCTGGGTGGTCAGGGAATCGCCATGGGGCCGTCTTCAGGGAGGTTTTGCTGATGTGACAGCCTAACCAGTGGGCTTTGCGGCAAGTGTGTGATTCCAGTGCCACCAAGTGCTTGCCGTGTGGCCTGGGACAGGGAGCCCAATCGGTCCTCACTTTGTCATCTATAAAGCGGGAATAATGATAGTATCACCCCAGAGGTTATTGAAAGGAATAAACAGGTGGTGTGTGTTTAGCGCATGCCTGGCTCATAGGCGGAACGTGGAAAATAGTCATAATAGTCAGTGGTAGCAGTAGAGTGGAGCAGACATGGTTATGGGCGCTGTTGTTGTGATGATAAAATTAGGGTCAAAGAAAGGATAAGGGGCTTCCCTGGTGGCGCAGTGGTTGAGAGTCCACCTGCCGATGCAGGGGACACGGGTTCGTGCCCCGGTCCGGGAAGATCCCACGTGCTGCGGAGCAGCTGGGCCCGTGAGCTATGGCCGCTGAACCTGCGCGTCCGGAGCCTGTGCTCCGCAACGGGAGAGGCCACAGCAGTGAGAGGCCCACGTACCGCAAAAAAAAAAAAAAAGAAAGAAAGAAAGAAAGAAAAGAAGGGATAAGGAAGCCCATGAGGTGGAGAGTGACTCTGGCCTTTGAGATCCTGCCCACCTTGGCCTCATCTGGTCCTTCTTGCCTTGGTTGCACCTCCCACTGCACACCTCACACTTCATCCCACTGAACTTCTCCCGGTTCCTTGAATACCCTGTGCTCTTTCTGCTTCACTTCCTTCCCGTGTGCTGTTCCACTGTCTAAACCTCCTACTCTTCAACAGTGGTGAGCCCTTCTCTGTCATGGCTCTTCCCTGTGTCATTTGGTCTGTGGAGCCTTCCCTAATCCCTTGAGGAGGCCCAGGGCTCCCTCCTCAGTGCTCCTCAAGCCCTCACCACACTTGCATATGGGTCTCCCTGCTCTAGGCTGCAGGCTTCTTGAGAACACGCACCTTTGTGCAGCCAGAGCTCACACTGCACCTGCTGCATAGAACATGTTCATGTGTGGATGGGTGGAGGATGGATGGATGGATGGATGGATGGATGTGCGGATGGATGGATGGATAATGAATGCATGAGTGGGTAAGTGGATGGAAATGATGGATGAGTGGATAGGTGTTAAATACATGGATGATGGATAGTGGATGGATGGATGGATGGATAGACGGATGGATGATCCATGGTAATAGAGAGGAAAGTGAAAATGTTGAAGAAAGGATCCCAAAGGTGGAATGAGAGGTTAAAAGGTGTATAAAGAGATGTCATGGACTCAAATATAAGAGAAATGCTTCCATATTCAGCGGATGCCTATGACTAACTAAGGTCCCTGAAATAGAACTTAGGAAATAAGAATGTTCTGGAGCACTGACATGCAGGTCACGTGCAGGCAAGGCTTCTGTGCTTTTCCTTCTGAGCAGAATGCCTGGTACATAATAGGCTTAAAGTAACCCCACATGATAGACGGGCAGACAGACTGATCTTCAGATGCTCCACTCAGTAAGTTTGGATAAGAAGGAATTTGGATGTGCATTTTGTTGAGGCAGCTCTATGAGCCCACACTCAATCCTGAAGTCCCTTTCAGCAGTGACGTGGCCAAGAGAACTAGGATGTACTCAGCGGTACATACAGCCTCTAATAAAGATCCACAGAAGGGGGCTTCAATTTGGGTTGTAAACTTAGACTAGAATTCCACTTTTGGTCCTCGGAATCTGCTCTCGATGTATTTTTTCCCTCATGAGCCAGATATGCCAGGGGAAAAAAACTGAGCGGTGAGTGACGTGGGGACTTGAGTTGGGAGGAAGAAGAAGGTGGCAGAGACTGAGAACAAGTCACAGGGGTCACAGTGTAGCTTTGCGCTGCATCTCACCCCCTTCATAATCTGTCTTTTCAGATGACATCTGTCTCAGAGCCGTAAATCCCCTCTGCAGGACCCTAAACCTCCTTCTCCAGGTGTCTGGTGAGAGCTGAGCATCTCTGAGCTACATCGGATGATGCTTCTCCTCAGATGCTGGTCCTGCTCACTGGGCTGCCAGGCAGCTGCAGGATGACAGGCTGGGGGTGGTGTCAGCTGGTACCCGGTGGCAGAGGGTGATGCTGTGTGCATGTTAGCTCTAGACCAGGAGGAACACGAAGCCAGGTGTCTTTGAAGTGACTTCAACTTAGCTCCAGCAAGAACTTAAATCCCAGGACACTGGCAGGTGTGTGATGTCTGGCTTATTCCCACCTGGCACCCGTTCCTCCTGTAGGTGATCTCTTTGAAGTCCCTTTGAAGTGGCCAAGGGCTATGATGCTTCACCACCACCACCCTCAATGGCAGAAGAGCGTTGCCTCAGCGGTGGCGTTTCCAGCCAGGGCACCCAACACGGGCTGTTGCCTAACGGGAACCCTAGACCCGAGCCTTCTGTGTACAGACGGGGGCACCGCCACTTGCCCAGCCCCCCAGGTGCCTGTGTGCCAACATCTTGGTTTCCTTGGCTTTCAGAAGGAGCTAGAAGGAAGGTCAAAATCATTTACTGAAGTACCCCTAGCAGGAAAAAGGCACTTGATATTTCATTTGCAATGTTACATTTTTTTTTTTTAATTTCATTTCCTTCACAGTTGGGGAGAGCTTACAAAAGAGAAGGAATGAGAACAATAAAAATCATGTGGTGACGATCTCACCAAAGAGGGTCATTTCCCAGGGGATGCCTTTATCGTATCTGTACTTTAAGACAAAATATTAAAAGTTTACCTATGTAGTAATTCCCACAATGCAAAAGATTCTTAAACGTAAGCAGCATCTAAACAGTACAATGAATAGAGTAATTAATGATTATAGTGCTCACATATTAGCTTAAAAATAGGACAGAGAGAAGCCACCATGACCAGGAAAAGTGGCCGTGGTACCACGAGGAGGCCACACAGTTTGGAATCCAAAGGCAGGGACTCAGCTGCCCATCCCTGGAGACCGGGTGGCCTTGAGGAAGCATACTTCTCACTGAGCCTCCGTTTCCCCATCTAGAAAACAAAGATGCTGGTTCATATATCTCATAGCTGTTTATGAGATGGAAGGAAATCATGACTGGATGGAAGGGTTTGTAGGCTGTCCATCCCATCAAAATGTCAGTTCATGTAACAAGACTCAGACAGTGCTCCCTTGTTTAAAGAATTGGAGGGATGTTTCCAAGGGTAGTAAACTCTTCTCCGTTGAGATAACTGCCCAGCCAGACATGTTGCTCGAACTTTGCCACTGACAAAGCACCGTGTTGTCCGGTAACAGATGCTTGTTTCTTCAGTGTTGGCTAAATGATTCTCTCAAAGGTAATGGTTGCTAAGTAGGTTTAATAGAATTACAGCATGCAGGCCTGGGAGCTGTGCACGTACACAGGTGGAGATAGGCGTCAGAAAGGGTTGTAGGGATGAGTTTCCTGATGCAGACCTGGCTGGTGTCAGCTGCCAGAATCCATGGGAACGCAGGGCAAAGGCAGCCCCTCCCTTAGCTCCTTCGCTCTGCTGGGGCCCGAGCAGTGAGCGTTCCAGATAGAGGTCAGTGACTCGAATTACAGTGCAAATCTAGACAGAACATTTAAACAAGACATCATGAACTTCAGGATTACAAGGGACATTGACAGTCAACTAATTCACTCCTCTGGCTGATCTCGGATATCTTTGAAAACACTCCCTCCAAGGGTTCACTCATCCCAGAGCCCAGGGAACTTGCTCTCATCTGAGGTGGCCTGTTTCACAAAACAGTAACAATGCTGATAAAATTATCGCTTGAGATGAATTGCCCGGGCTGGTGTAGTTCCCACCCCCTGTCTGCTCTTTGTCACTCACATCCTGTCCATTTCCTTCATTTTTTTCCCCCCACAGGATGGTGCGTCTGGTCTTTCTGCCATCCGACATACTGTCCCCTGAACGTGCTTGTGTTTTTCCATCCTGTCTTTTGGGAAGACTTTCACGATAATTTTCCTTTGTGGTGATCACATTAAGCATATAATAGATCACAGTTGGCCCCATTATATATTTTCTAAAAATTGCCTTCCCTCTGTTCTAAAAAACAGATGTGAATAGAACCTAAATATTCCAATGACCCTTAACTCTTTTGTTTTTATTCCTATAGCTTATTTTTTTTTTTGAATTTTAGAATTTTATTTTTTATACAGCAGGTTCTTATTAGTTATCTATTTTATACATATTAGTGTATATATGTCAATCCTAGTCTCCCAATTCATCACGCCACCACCACCACCCCCCGCCACTTTCCCCCCTTGGTGTCCATATGTTTGTTCTCTACATCTGTCTCTATTTCTGCCCTGCAAACTGGTCCATCTGTACCATTTTGTTAGGTTCCACATATATGCGTTAGTATACGATATTTGTTTTTCTCTTTCTGACTTACTTCACTCTGTATGACAGTCTCTAGATCCATCCGCATCTCTACAATGACCCAATTTCGTTCCTTTTTATGGCTGAGTAATATTCCATTGTATATATGTACCACACCTTCTTTATCCATCCGTCTGTCGATGGGCATTTAGGTTGCTTCCATGGCCTGGCTATTATACATAGTGCTGCATTGAACATTGGGGTGCATGTGTCTTTTTGAATTATGGTTTTCTCTGGGTATATGCCCAGTAGTGGGATTGCTGGATCATATGGTAATTCTATTTTTAGTTTTTTAAGGAACCTCCATACTGTTCTCCATAGTGGCTGTATCAATTTACATTCCCACCAACAGTGCAAGAGGGTTCCCTTTCTCCACACCCTCTCCAGCATTTGTTGTTTGTAGATTTTCTGATGATGCCCGTTCTAACTGGTGTGAGGTGATACTCCACTGTAGTTTTGATTTGCATTTCTCTAATAATTAGTGATGTTGAGCAGCTTTTCATGTGCTTCTTGGCCATCTGTATGTCTTTGGAGAAATGTCTATTTAGGTCTTCTGCCCATTTTTGGATTGGGTTGTTTGTTTTCTTAATATTGAGCTGCATGAGCTGTTTATATATTTTGGAGATTAATCCTTTGTCCATTGATTCATTTGCAAATATTTTCTCCCATTCTGAGTGTTGTCTTTTCATCTTGTTTGTAGTTTCCTTTGCTTTGCAAAAGCTTTGAAGTTTCATTAGGTCCCATTTATTTATTTTTGTTTTTATTTGCATTACTCTAGGAGGTGGATCAAAAAAGATCTTGCTGTGATTTATGTCAAAGAGTGTTCTTCCTATGTTTTCCTCTAAGAGTTTTTATTGTGTCCAGTCTTACATTTAAGTCTCTAATCCATTTTGAGTTTATTTTTGTGTATGGTGTTAGGGAGTGTTCTAATTTCATTCTTTTACATGTAGCTGTCCAGTTTTCCCAGCATCACTTATTGAACAGGCTGTCTTTTCTCCATTGTATGTTCTTGCCTCCTTTGTCACAAATTAGGTGACAATATATGCATGGGTTTATCTCTGGGCTTTCTATCCTGTTCCATTGATCTATATTTCTGTTTTTGTGCCAGTACCATACTGTCTTGATTACTGTAGCTTTGTAGTATAGTCTGAAGTGAGGAAGTCTGATTCCTCCAGCTCCATTTTTTCCCTCAAGACTGCTTTGGCAGCAGAGAGATTCCCGCACAGAGGAGCGGTGCCGAGCGGCACTCACCAGCCCGAGAGGCTTCTCTGCTCCCCCGCCAGGGCGGGCGGCGCTGGAGCTGAGGCTCAGGCTTCGGTCAGAGCGCAGGGAGAGGACTGGGACTGGTGGCGAGAACTCAGCCTGAAGGGGGCTAATGTGCCACAGCTAGCCGGGAGGGAGTCCGGGAAAACTCTGGAGCTGCCGAAGAGGCAGGAGACTTTTTCTTCCCTCTTGGTTTCCTGGTGCGCGAGGAGAGGGGATTAAGAGCGCCGCGTAAAGGAGCTCCAGAGACGGGCGCGAGTCGCGGCTGAAAGCGCGGAGCCCAGAGACGGGCGTGGGACGCTGGGGCTGCTGCTGCCGCCGCCAAGAAGCCTGTGTGCGAGCGCAGGACACTGTCCACACCGCCCTTCCGGGAGCCTGTGCAGCCTGCCACTGCCGGGGTCCCGGGATCCAGGGGCGGCTTCCCTGGGAGAACGCACGGCGCGCCCCGGGCTGCTGCAACGTCACGCCGACCTCTGCCGCTGCAGGCTCGCCCCGCACTCCGTGCCCCTCCCTCCCGCCCGGCCTGAGTGAGCCAGAGTCCCCGAAGAGGCTGCTCCTTTAACCCTGTCCTGTCTGAGCGAAGAACAGACGCCCTCCGGCGACCTACACGCAGAGGCGGGGCCAAATCCAAAGCTGAGACCCAGGAGCTGTGAGAACAAAGAAGAGAAAGGGAAACCTCTCCCAGCAGCCTCAGAAGCAGCGGATTAAAGCTCCACAATCAACTTCATGTACCCTGCATCTGTGGAATACATGAATAGACAACAAATCATCCCAAATTGAGGAGCCAGGAGTCAGTGCTGTGCCTCTGAGGTGGGAGAGCCAACTTCAGGACACTGGTCCACAAGAGACCTCCCAGCTCCACATAATATCAAACGGCGAAAATCTTCCAGAGATCTCCATCTCAACAGCAGCACCCAGCTTCACTCAACGACCAGCAAGCTACAGTGCTGGACACCCTATGCCAAACAACTAGCAAGACAGGAACACAACACCACCCATTAGCAGAGAGGCTGCCTCAAATCATAAAAAGTCCGCAAACACCCCAAAACACACCACCAGACGTGGACCTGCCCACCAGAAAGACAAGATCCAGCCTCATCCACCAGAACACAGGCAGTAGTCCCCTCCACCAAGAAGCCTACACAGCCCACTAAACCAACCTTAGCCACTGGGGACAGACACCAAAAACAACGGGAACTACGAACCTGCAGCCTGCAAAGAGGAGACCCCAAACACAGTAACATAAGCAAAATGAGAAGACAGAAAAACACACAGCAGGAGAAGGAGCAAGATAAAAACCCACCAGACCTAACAAATGAAGAGGTAATAGGCAGTCTATCTGAAAAAGAATTCAGAATAATGATGGTAAAGATGATCCAAAATCTTGGAAATAGAATAGACAAAATGCAAGAAACAGTTAACAAGGACCTAGAAGAACTAAAGACGAATCAAGCATCGATTAAAAACACAATAAATGAAATAAAAAATACTCTAGATGGGATCAATAGCAGAATAACTGAGGCAGAAGAACGGATAAGTGAGGTGGAAGATAAAATAGTGGAAATAACTGCTACACAGCAAAATAAAGAAAAAAGAATGAAAAGAACAGAGGACAGTCTCAGAGACCTCTGGGACAACATTAAACGCACCAACATTCGAATTATAGGGGTTCCAGAAGAAGAAGAGAAAAAGAAAGGGACTGAGAAAATATTTGAAGAGATTATAGTTGAAAACTTCCCTAATATGGGAAAGGAAATAGTTAATCAAGTCCAGGAGGCACAGAGAGTCCCATACAGAATAAATCCAAGGAGAAATACACCAAGACACATATTAATCAAACTGTCAAAAATTAAACACAAAGAAATCATATTAAAAGCAGCAAGGCAAAAACAACAAATAACACACAAGGGAATCCCCATCAGGATAACAGCTGATCTCTCAGCAGAAACTCTACAAGCCAGAAGGGAGTGGCAGGACATACTTAAAGTGATGAAGGAGAAAAACCTGCAACCAAGATTACTCTACCCAGCAAGGATCTCATTCAGATTTGATGGAGAAATTAAAACCTTTACAGACAAGCAAAAGCTGAGAGAGTTCAGCACCACCAAACCAGCTTTACAACAAATGCTAAAGGAACTTCTCTAGGCAAGAAACACAACAGAAGGGAAAGAACTACAATAACGAACCCAAAACAATTAAGAAAATGGGAATAGGAACATACATATCAATAATTACCTTAAATGTAAATGGACTAAATGCTCCCACCAAAAGACACAGACTGGCTGAATGGATACAAAAACAAGACCCATATATATGCTGTCTACAAGAGACCCACTCCAGACCTAGAGATACATACAGACTGAAAGTAAGGGGATGGAAAAAGATATTCCATGCAAATGGAAACCAAACGAAAGCTGGAGTAGCAATTCTCATATCAGACAAAATAGACTTTAAAATAAAGACTACTAGAAGAGACAAAGAAGGACACTACATAATGATCAAGGGATCAATCCAAGAAGAAGATATAACAATTGTAAATATTTATGCACCAAACATAGGAGCACCTCAATACATAAGGGAAATATTAACAGCCATAAAAGGAGAAATCGACAGTAACACAATCATAGTAGGGGACTTTAACACCCCACTTTCACCAATGGACAGGTCATCCAAAATGAAAATAAATAAGGAAACACAAGCTTTAAATGATACATTAAACAAGATGGACTTAATTGATATTTATAGGACATTCCATCCAAAAACAACAGAATACACATTTTTCTCAAGTGCTCATGGAACATTCTCCAGGATAGATCATATCTTGGGTCACAAATCAAGCCTTGGTAAATTTAAGAAAATTGAAATTGTATCAAGTATCTTTTCCGACCACAATGCTATGAGACTAGATATCAATTACAGGAAAAGAGCTGTAAAACATACAAACACATGGAGGCTAAACAATACACTACTTAATAACGAAGTGATCACTGAAGAAATCAAAGAGGAAATTAAAAAATACCTAGAAACAAATGACAATGGAGACACGACGACCCAAAACCTATGGGATGCAGCAAAAGCAGTTCTAAGAGGGAAGTTTATGGCAATACAATCCCACCTTAAGAAACAGGAAACATCTCGAATAAACAACCTAACCTTGCACCTAAAGCAATTAGAGAAAGAAGAACAAAAACATCCCAAAGTTAGCAGAAGGAAAGAAATCATAAAAATCAGATCAGAAATAAATGAAAAAGAAATGAAGGAAACGATAGCAAAGATCAATAAAACTAAAAGCTGGTTCTTTGAGAAGATAAACAAAATTGATAAACCATTAGCCAGACTCATCAAGAAAACAAGGGAGAAGACTCAAATCAATAGAATTAGAAATGAAAAAGGAGAAGTAACAACTGACACTGCAGAAATACAAAAGATCATGAGAGATTACTATAAGCAACTCTATGCCAATAAAATGGACAACCTGGAAGAAATGGACAAATTCTTAGAAATGCACAACCTGCCAAGACTGAATCAGGAAGAAATAGAAAATATGAACAGACCAATCACAAGCACTGAAATTGAAACTGTGATTAAAAATCTTCCAACAAACAAAAGCCCAGGACCAGATGGCTTCACAGGTGAATTCTATCAAGCATTTAGAGAAGAGCTAACACCTATCCTTCTCAAACTCTTCCAAAATATAGCAGAGGGAGGAACACTCCCAAACTCATTCTACGAGGCCACCATCACCTTGATACCAAAACCAGACAAGGATGTCACAAAGAAAGAAAACTACAGGCCAATATCACTGATGAACATAGATGCAAAAATCCTCAACAAAATACTAGCAAACAGAATCCAACAGCACATTAAAAGGATCATACACCATGATCAAGTGGGGTTTATTCCAGGAATGCAAGGATTCTTCAATATACGCAAATCAATCAATGTGATACACCATATTAACAAGTTGAAGGAGAAAAACCATATGATCATCTCAATAGATGCAGAGAAAGCTTTTGACAAAATTCAACACCCATTTATGATAAAAACCCTGCAGAAAGTAGGCATAGAGGGAACTTTCCTCAACATAATAAAGGCCATATATGACAAACCCACAGCCAGCATCGTCCTCAATGGTGAAAAACTGAAACCATTTCCACTAAGATCAGGAACAAGACAAGGTTGCCCACTCTCACCACTCTTATTCAACCTAGTTTTGGAAGTTTTAGCCACAGCAATCAGAGAAGAAAAGGAAATAAAAGGAATCCAAATGGGAAAAGAAGAAGTAAAGCTGTCACTGTTTGCAGATGACATGATACTATACATAGAGAATCCTAAAGATGCTACCAGAAAACTACTAGAGCTAATCAATGAATTTGGTAAAGTTGCAGGATACAAAATTAATGCACAGAAATCTCTGGCATTCCTATATACTAATGATGAAAAATCTGAAAGTGAAATCAAGGAAACACTCCCATTTACCATTGCAACAAAAAGAATAAAATATCTAGGAATAAACCTACCTAAGGAGACAAAAGACCTGTATGCAGAAAATTATAAGACACTGATGAAAGAAATTAAAGATGATACAAATAGATGGAGAGATGTACCATGTTCTTGGATTGGAAGAATCAACATTGTGAAAATGACTCTACTACCCAAAGCAATCTACAGATTCAATGCAATACCTATCAAACTACCAATGGCATTTTTCACAGAACTAGAACAAAAAATTTCACAATTTGTATGGAAACACAAAAGACCCCGAATAGCCAAAGCAATCTTGAGAACGAAAAATGGAGCTGGAGGAATCAGGCTCCCTGACTTCAGACTATACTACAAAGCTACAGTAATCAAGACAGTATGGTACTGGCACAAAAACAGAAAGATAGATCAATGGAACAGGATAGAAAGCCCAGAGATAAACCCACGGACATATGGTCACCTTATCTTTGATAAAGGAGGCAGGAATGTACAGTGGAGAAAGGACAGTCTCTTCAATAAGTGGTGCTGGGAAAACTGGACAGGGACATGTAAAAGTATGAGATTAGATCACTCCCTAACACCATACACAAAAATTAGCTCAAAATGGATTAAAGACCTAAATGTAAGGCCAGACACTATCAAACTCCTAGAGGAAAACATAGGCAGAACACTCTATGACATAAATCACAGCAAGATCCTTTTTGACCCACCTCCTAGAGAAATGGAAATAAAGACAAAAATAAACACATGGGACCTAATGAAACTTCAAAGCTTTTGCACAGCAAAGGAAACCATAAACAAGACGAAAAGACAACCCTCAGAATGGGAGAAAATATTTGCAAATGAAGCAACTGACAAAGGATTAATCTCCAAAATTTATAAGCAGCTCATGCAGCTCAATAGCAAAAAAAACAAACAACCCAATCCAAAAATGGGCAGAAGACCTAAATAGACATTTCTCCACAGAAGATATACAGACAGCCAACAAACACATGAAAAGATGCTCAACATCTTTACTCATTAGAGAAATGCAAATCAAAACTACAATGAGATATCATCTCACACCAGTCAGAATGGCCATCATCAAAAAATCTAGAAACAATAAATGCTGGAGAGGGTGTGGAGAAAAGGGAACACTCTTGCACTGCTGGTGGGAATGTGAATTGGTACAGCCACTATGGAGAACAGTATGGAGGTTCCTTAAAAAACTACAAATAGAACTACCATATGACCCAGCAATCCCACTACTGGGCATATACCCTGAGAAAACCATAATTCAAAAAGAGACATGTACCAAAATGTTCATAGCAGCCCTATTTACAATAGCCCGGAGATGGAAACAACCTAAGTGTCCATCATCGGATGAATGGATAAAGAAGATGTGGCACATATATACAATGGAATATTACTCAGCCATAAAAAGAAATGAAATTGAGCTATTTGTAATGAGGTGGATGGACCTAGAGTCTGTCATACAGAGTGAAGTAAGTCAGAAAGAGAAAGACAAATACTGTATGCTGACACATATATATGGAATTTAAGAAAAAAATGTCATCAAGAACATAGGGGTAAGACAGGAATAAAGACACAGACCTACTAGAGCATGGACTTGAGGATATGGGGAGGGGGAAGGGTAAGCTGTGACAAAGTGAAAGAGCGGCTTGGACATATATACACTACCAAATGTAAGGTAGATAGCTAGTGGGAAGCAGCCGCATAGCACAGGGAGATCAGCTCGGTTCTTTGTGACCGCCTGGAGGGGTGGGATAGGGAGGGTGGGAGGGAGACGCAAAAGGGAGGGGATATGGGAACATATGTATATGTATAACTGATTAAATTTGTAAAATAAAAAAAAATAAAAAATAAAAAAATAAAATGGTAAATTTTATGTTGTGTATATTTTACCACAGTTTAAAAAAAAAAAAAAAAAAGAGTGCTTTGGCTATTTGGGGTCTTTTGTGTCTCCATACAAATTTTAAGATTTTTTGCTCTGGTTCTGTAAAAAATGCCATTGGTAATTTGATAGGGATTGCATTGAATCTGTAGATTGCTTTGGGTAGCAGAGTCATTTTCACAATATTGTTTCTTCCAATGCAAGAACATGGTATATCTCTCCATCTGTTGTTATCATCTTTAATTTCTTTCATCAGTGTCTTATAGTTTTCTGCATACAGGTCTTTTGTCTCCCTAGGTAGGTTTATTCCTAGGTATTTTATTCTTTTTGTTGCAGTGGTAAATGGGAGTGTTTCCTTAATTTCTCTTGCAGATTTTTCATCATTAGTGTATAGGAATGCAAGAGATTTCTGTGCATTAATTTTGTATCCTGCAACTTTACCAAATTCATTGATTAGCTCTAGTAGTTTTCTGGTAGCATCTTTAGGATTCTCTATGTATAGTATCACACCATCTGCAAACAGTGACAGTTTTACTTCTTCTTTTCCAATTTGTATTCCTTTTATTTCTTTTTCTTCTCTGACTGCCGTGGCTAGGACTTCCAAACCTATGTTGAATAATAGTGGCGAGAATGGACATTCTTGTCCAACGACCCTTAACTCTTGCCAAGTGGGAGCATTGTGTTCGGAAAAGCATCTCTAGCCTGATTCCTTAAAACTATCAAAGGCATTTCACTTCGACCACAGGGCACAGCCTGGACTAGGAAACAGAAATTCCAATCATGAAAGCCCATGAGTAAGTTCCAACCCTTTGCATTTTGCACTGTTGTTTTTGGGGTTTTATTTTTTTTAATCTTTTTTTTTTAAATTGGAGTACAATTGCTTTACAGTGTTGTGTTAGTTTCTGCTGTACAATGAAGTGAATCAACTATATGTATACGTATATCCCCTCCCTCTTGGACCTCCCCATCCCACCCATCTAGGTCACCACAGAGCACTGTGCTGAGCTCCCTGTGCTAATATAGCAGGTTCCCACTAGCTATCTATTTTACACATTGTAGTGTATGAGAATAGGTTTGAAAAACGCAGTGTGGTCGCAACACCTTTCTTTCTTCATGCATATCAGAGTAAAGAATATTTAATGACTTAGAGGACAGATGAGCCAGCAACCCCACAGCAATCACACAGACGTGAGCTAGAACTCAGCTTTGCGTTGTAAAATCCAGACTGTGTGGAAGGCAGTCCTGAATAAGATGGGAGGCCCAGAAAGAGAGAGAATTTGAAAATCCAGCACATGCTTCATTAGATGAGTGGATTTAATCCCATAGAAGATTGTAGCCAGGCTGCAGTGTTGGCTTTTTCTCTGATTCTTGCAGGAGGCTCCCTGCTGTGGCCAACTCCTGCTACACAGGATGGTGTTGGTCACTGACATTTAGTTTTTGATCCTCACGTGGCCCTGGAGGGATGGCAGGATGATCCTGTCGTTATCCCTGTTGTGCAGGGGCAGAGGGAAGGGTGAGTAGCTGGTCAGGACTTGAACTCTGACCTGCCAACGTGGTTGTTTTGTACTTTCTGCTGCCCTGTGCTGCCCTAGCATAGCTATCAACAGACAAGGTGCAAATATTTGAAAGACAACAGTAATGGTGGCCAACAGAAAGGTCACTGAGTTTTTAAGGTGCCCAAATACTACACTTTTGACAAAATCACGCACTATAAAACTGAAGTCTGGTGCTGAATCCCTTCAGTCTAGTCTAGAAAATATCATTTGTAATTTGTGAAATACAATACAGCATTTGCCATTTCTTCATAAAAATCGAAGTACTTAAGTCTAAATAAATCATATTTGGAAGACTAATGTAATCATGGATGTTTAAGCATGAAATCTGAGCAGAGTTAATAAGCTTTGTGCCATATTGAAAATTTGAGACTATTTTTATGTAACCCTCAAGAGCCATGGACTTTCCCTAGAGAATCCCTTCATTACTTAGAAAAAAATCATAAAACCTGTGGTAGATTCATTTGTTAGTATTATCTGAAAGTTGCTGATGTAACAAAACAAAGTTTAATGATACTGAAATATAATTGAGCAGTTTCACTTTTATCTGGTAGTTCAGTTCAGATGTTCTCTAGATGGAGAAGGTGCTGGGGAGAAGTGGGGGTGGGTAGACTTGATCTTGGAAAAAGCTGAAATATGTCCCTTCAGTGGGACAAAGCTCTGGTCCTGGTACAGATTTAGCAGGACTAAATCCAGATTCCTTGGCTCACGCATTATGATATTAAATAGAGATTTCATGCTCTTTTTGGACAAAGCAAGCAGAATATAAGGATAGTAATAACGTAAGGAAAGACTATTAGATAATTCATCATGTTATACAATCATTTTTTAAGTGCATTTTGGAAACATGTTGTGATGCCAGGATTTTGCATGCTAGTTACAGGCTTCAGTAATAGATTCTTCTACAATTACATGAAAATTGCCATAACATCTCTGTTTGGATTTCAACACATCCTATCATTTATTCATTTTTCCATCCATCCGTCCGCTCATTGAACTTTTGCTGGATGCCTGTTGTGTGGACTCCAGGAGAACAGCTGTTGTTTCTGCCTTCAAGGTGCTTGGGTGAAAGCTGAAACCACATCTAATTCTTTGTCTTTGTCGTGCCCTCAGTACTTAGCATGATGTGGCGGGACGGAGGAGACATCCAGGAAATACTTGAGTAAATTAATAAAAGTAGACATCTTAAAAGTAAGAGTATGGAACAAGTGTGTAAATCCAGTATCACATATTTGCCATATATGTCTTCAGAAAACCTGAGCTTTAGTGTTTGCCCCCAGATACTTTTTTTACCAATTGGACTGTGTTAGGAGGGTGTGTAAATGGCAAGGCAAGAAGCCAGACTTACCTGTTCGGAGTCATCATCCCAGGACTAGGGTGCAGCATTTTAAAATGTAAAGCCAGATCAAAGCCACAGTGAGGTGTCACTTCACACCTGTTAGGATGGCTGTTATCAAAAGACAAGAGATAACAAGTGCTAGTGAGGACGTGGAGAAAAGGGAACCCTCGTACAGTATTGGTGGAAATGTAAAGTGGTCCAACCACTATGGAAAACAGTATAGAGGTTTCTCAAGAAATTAAAAATAGGACTACCATATAATCCCGCAATCCCACTTCTGCGTATGTATCCAGAGGAAATGAAAACAGGATATGGAAGAGATATCTGCCCTCCCATGTTCATTGCTGCATTATTCACAGTAGCAAAGGTATGGAAACAACGTATGTGTCCATCAATGAATGGATGTGTGGTGTGTGTGTGTGTGTGTGTGTGTGTGTGTGTGTACGATTATTCAGCCTTAAAAAAAAAAAGGAATTGCTGTCATTTGTGACAACATGGATGAACCTGGGAGGGAATTATTCTAAATGAAATAAGCCAGACAGAGAGAGACAAAATCTGCATGGTATCACTTATATGTGGAATCTAAAAACAAACAAAATAAACAAGCACAAGGTTGAACTCATAGAAACAGAGAGTAGAAAAGTGGTTGCCAGGGGCTGGAAGATGGGGGAAGTAGGGAGAGGCTGGTAAAAAGGTTTAAACTTTCAGTTCTAAAATGAATAAGGTTTGAGGATCGAATGTATAACATGGTGACTCTAGTTGATAACACTGTATTGTATCGTTGAAATTTGCTAAAAGAGTAGAACATTAGTGTTCTAATAAAAAAAAGGATAAAATATATAAGGTGATGGATATATTAACTTGATGGCGGCGATCGTTTCACAATATATACATATATCAAATCATCACATTGTACTCTTTAAATATCTTACAATTTTATTTGTAGATTATGACTCATAAAGTCAAATTGAAAAAATATAAAGCACTGATTGCACACTGGTGGTGTCTTAGTAGATCCCACACTCATGTGATATGAGGGTTGGAAGCATTGGGTGGTGGATTGAATCTCGCTGAGAGTACGTAAATCCACAATGCCCAAAGAGAGCAGTCTGGTGAGTAACTAACCCAGACAGAGAAAATGCCACGTGAGCAAGACTGCTCTGTTGCACCCATGAAGTCCACCTCTATGGGTCTCTGAGGGTGTTTATTTCTGTCTCACAGGGCCAATATTTACTTGGAATCCCCGCAGTAACTTGCATAAGTTTAGCCTCTTCATATCCTTACTCTGTCTCGTGTGTGATGGTAATCTTACAACTCCAGAGAAATTTCAGACTTCCCAAAGACAAATTCTGTTATTTTTATGCTTCTCCATCTTTTATCTTCTCACCCCCCACAAATAACACTTTGAAAGATCAAGAATTCAACCAATCTTAAGTAAGTGAACGCATGCAAGAGAATAATTTGTAGTGAACTTTTTTGTTGTTGTTTTGCTGGACAAATCTAGTTCCCTTGTTAAAGATCTTCCTTCTAAACCAGAATATATGAAATGTGTCTTCAGTCCCTGACTTTTTTGTTAGATGTCTACTATTTTCTAGACACTGCAGATAAGTACTCTTTGCTATCATATAAATCTGAACCTAAATATCAGATTTCTGATTGTCCCACGCTCTTTCTCTTTACATTTTTGTGGTTTTGAAATAGAAATATTCCTGACAAGCCACATCACAGGAAACTCACCGGGCTTCCCTGGTGGTGCAGTGGTTGAGAGTCCGCCTGCCGATGCAGGGGACACGGGTTCGTGCCCCGGTCCGGGAAGATCCCACATGCCGCGGAGCAGCTGGGCCCGTGAGCCATGGCCGCTGAGCCTGCACGTCCGGAGCCTGTGCTCCGCAACGGGAGAGGCCACAACAGTGAGAGGCCCGCGTACCTCAAAAAAAAAAAACAAAAACAAAGGAAACTCACCAGCCACACCGCAGATTAGAATGTCCTAACATGGTCACTCTTTCCTATACATGCCAGCCAACCAGCCACCCATCACCTTCATGGGATGAACTGCATTGCCAGCACCGTGTGAGGTTGAATTTCAATCTTGATTTATGTCTCTAATTAAGTACTTTCAATGCCTTCAGAAGGATTATGCTTTGCTGCTGCTGCTGCTCCCAGAGAAAAGTCATTCTGTACACAGCAGATTGATGGTCACTGACCAGGCGATGCAATTCAAGGCAGTAGAAATTGCCGAAGCTCCCCAGTGCATCTCAGCTCCTTCCCAGCCAGGCGAGGTTCCTCTATAACTCATGCAACTGGAAGGACTGCCACTCAGGGTCTATCTTTGACTGTCAAAAGCTTCTGGCTAATTTCCAGGTGAATTAATGTAATACCAGTTAAGGCAAACACAAAGCTGCAATTTTTTTTTTTTTTTTTTTTTTTTTTGCGGTACGCGGGCCTCTCACTGTTGTGGCCTCTCCCGTTGCGGAGCACAGGCTCCGGATGCGCAGGCCCAGCGGCCATGGCTCACGAGCCTAGCCGCTCCGCGGCATGTGGGATCTTCCCAGACCGGGGCATGAACCCATGTCCCCTGCATCGGCAGGCGGACTCTCAACCACTGCACCACCAGGGAAGCCCCAAAGCTGCAATTTTAACCAAAGAAGCAATGGAGATGAAATTCCACAATACATCGCTCTCCTGATTCTCCTTCTGTTTCTTCTTTGATTCACATGTCACATTTGTCTTTCACTCCCCACCACAGTGCCTGTTACTTAGCAGGCACTTATTTAGAATTTCATTAATGTGTAAATGGATGAATGGATAGATGGGTGGATGGATGGATGGGTGGATGGATGGATATATACACAAATACCATTCTTACTACTGAAACAGTAGGCATAGGTGCCATGTAATGTAAATCAATATAAGTCTATGACTCTTGGAATTATTTTGAGGAATTAATAAAACCATGACCAAAATCCCAGTGTAGCACAATCTGCTTTTATATTCATTAGATACTTTATCAGTTCTTATGTTAATAAGCTGGTATAGTTTTGTTCATGAAATAGTATCCACTGTTTAAATTATCAGGCTAAAAGTAACATCTAAACTTTCTTCATTGGAACTATTGTTGTATTTTTTCCTCTTCCAGAACATTTCTGGCTGATTGTTCAATAATGTAAGTGTATTTAGTATAATTGCAATCATGATGGCCCTCTCTCCAAGTACAGTGCCACACTGGGTAATGAAAACCAACAAAATAACAAACTTGCTCTTCATTAATTTTCTTTCTAAGAAGGTTCTTTGCATGGGATAAGGTTTTATAATTGAATAGGGAAAAAGATCAATAATTTCCAGTGCAAAAGCAAATTAAAACTTCATAAATATTTACATGAGGACAATGAGGCTCTTTGCTACTTGGTTTTAAGTCCTTTTGGACCATGTGCTAGACAGATAGATACTAAGGCTTATCTTGTTTTGGAAAAAAAAGAATGGTACATATAGGTATGGCCTGAATGTTTGTGTCCTCCCCCAAAGTCGTATGTCTAAACAACAACCCCCAAAGTGATGGTGGGAGGTGGGGCCTTTGAGAGGTGATTAGGTCATGAGGGTGGAGCCCTCATAAATGGGATTAGTGCCCTTGTAAAAGACCCCACAGAGTTCCCTAACCCCTTTCACCACGTGAGGACACAGTGAAAAGGCACTGGCTGTGAGCTAGGAAGAGGACCTTCACTCAACCATGCTGGCTCTCTGATCTCAGACTTTCAGCCTCCAGGACTATGAGCAATAAATTTCTGCTGCTTATAAGCCCCGAGTCTGTAGTATTTTGTTATTGCATCCCAAACAGACTAAGACGTATTGTAAAAATTATCAAGCTTACTTTTTACATTCAGATTTCCCATATTTTTCCTGTTTAGCATTTCAATGCTTTAACTTTTACTTCTTCCTGATTATGCTAATCAGCCTTACATATCACCCATGTACAGACATGCACACCTGCAAGTGTCAAACCAATGTCATGATACCTGTGGTTGGTTGCTGGTGTATCCCTCCAGAATCACAGAGCCTGGTCCTTGAATACTCAGAAAGGTTTTCCTTACCACGAGCCTCGCTGTAGCTTAGACCTTGAACCCTGGGGTCAGAAAGCTCAGATTCTAATCTTACTTCAGCCGCTTACTAGATAATATCCTTTAGAACATTCTTCATCTTTCCAAGCATCAGTTTTCATGTGTAATAGGATAATAATAGTGCTAGGTATTATTATAAGGATTTTAAAATGCTTAATAGAGCACAAGGGACATAGAAATCATCCCAGGTAATTTCTGTTCTTTATAATAATATTGTCTGTATCATATCTGTATTTATTTAGACGTTATAGCCTAAAGAATATTTGTCTTTGAAGAATAACTAACTTTTATGCATGGGTTTCAAAATATTGTAAAAGAACTCCTCTGAAGGCCAACAACAAGACAAGAGAAGCATCAGTGTCCAGTCATCACATCCAGGAAGCTTTTCTTCAGCTCTCATCCCTTTCCCTGTCCTACCCAGTGACAGTGGACTACTCTCTCTTTTCAGCTGCGCACAAATTGCTAGCCCAGCATAACACTTTATTTCTACTTATTCACATCTAGGTCACCCTCACTAGACTAGAAGCATCCTAGAATATATGACCTTGTCTAATTCGTCTTTGTATCCCCAGCTCCAAGCTTGGCATTTGTAGCCACCCAATGTTTATGGAATGAATTAATTCATAATGCTGAACACAGTCAAACTCCAATAAAGATGTAAAAAAAAAAATACAGAAGAGTAGGTGTGACTCGATTTTTTTTAGCATTTGAAAGGCATGACCTGTTTTTTGTTGTTTTTGTTTTTTTCCCCACAAGGTCAAAATGTTTCTAAATTGCTTCAGTTTTCTCTCTAGGATTGGTCTTGTTTGTTCTATCACAGTCATCTCCACTCTTGATAGATTAAAAGAGTTAGAAACCTAATTTGATTCTGACCAATCCAACCAGCTCATTTTGAGTCCAGTGGATAAAGAAAGCAGTGCTGATTGATCATATCTTGTAGAATGAATTGATTACAGAAAAGAAGCCAGAATAGAAACAATTTGGGAAATGACCTGGACTGAAAACACAGTGACTTGCTGTGACCTTTGTAATAACTACAGAGGTGCCAAGGTAAGCAGAAAGGGGAAAGGAGAGCTGCTAAACCCATACAGAATCGAGAATTTGACAAATAACATTGTGTAAGTTTAAGGTGTACAATGGTGTTGATTTGATACCTTTTTATGTTGCAGTATGATTTTGAGGAATTAGCTAACTCCTCTGTCACATAATTATCGATTCTTTTTTGTAGTGAGAATAAGTAAGATCTAGTCTCTGAACAACTTTGAAGTTTTTAATACAGTATTGTTGACTATAATCACCATGCTGTGCATTAGCTCTCCAGTACTTATCAACTAGTTGCAGCTTTGTACCAATGCTCCCACGTCCCAGCCCCTGGGAACCATCATTCTACTCTGTTTTTATGCCTTCAGCTTTTTTAGATTCCACATATAAGTGAAGTCATACAGTAATTGTCTTTCTCTGACTTATTTTTACTTAGCATGATGCCCTCAAGACATTTATGTTTTCACAAATAGCAGGATTTCCTTCTTTCTCATGGCTGAATATATTCCATTGTATACACATACCACATCTTCTTTGTCCATTCATCTATTGACGGATACAGGTTGTTTCCATATCTTGGCTATTGTGGATAATACTGCAATGAACACGCAAGGATATGGAAGAGATATCTGCATTTTCATGTTCATTGCAACATTATATATACCTTTGGATGTATACCCAGAAGGGATTGCTGGGTCATATGGTAGTTCTGTTTTAAATTTTTTGAGAAACCTCTATGTTTTCCATAGTGGCTAAACCAATTTACATTCCCACCAACAATGCACAAGGGTTTGTTTTCTCCACATCATTGCCAACACTTGTTATCTCTTATCTTCTTGATGATAGACATTCTAATAGGTATGAAGTGAGATCTCATTGTGGTTTTGATTTGCATTTCCCTGGTGATTAGTGATCTTGAGCACCTTTCCATGTACCTGTTGGACATTTGGATATCTTCTTTGGAAAAATGTTCCTCTGCCCATTTTTAGTGGGATTTAATTGGATTGTTTTTGTCATTGTTGTTGTTATTGAGTTGTATAAGTTCTTTATATATTGGGGGTATTAACTCCTTGTGCCATATATGGTTTGCAAATATTTTCACCCATTCTGTTGGTTGCCTATTCATTTTGTTGATTGTTTCTTTTGCTGTACAGAAGCTTTATAGTTTGATGTGGTCTGACTTATTTAGTTTTGCTTTTGTAACTTGTACTTTTGTTTTGGTGTCAAACAAAACTTTTGTTTTGGTGTCATGTCCAAAAAATCATTGCTAAGTCCACAATGTTAAGGAGCTTTTTTCCTATGTTTTCTTCTAGGAGTTTTATAGTATCATGCCTTCTGTTTAAGTCTTTAGTCCATTCTAGAGTAACTTCTGTGGGTGGTATGATAGGGGTCCAATTTCATTTTTCTGCATGCAGTTACTAGTTTTCCTACCATCATTATTGAAGGGACTGTTCTTTCCTCATTCACTGTTCTTGGCTCCTGTGTCAAATATTAGTTGACCGTAAATGTGAGGGTTTATTTCTGGACTCTCTGTTCTGTTCCATTGGTCTATGTGTCTGTTTTTAGGGTAATAACATACTGTTTTAATTACTATAGCTTTGTAACATAGTTTGAAATCAGGAAGTGTGATGCCCCTGGCTTTGTTCTTCTTTCTCAGGACTGCTTTAGCTCATTGTAATCTTTTGTGGTTCCATATAAATTTTAGGATTTTTTTTTTTACTATTCCTATGAAAAATGCCATTGGAATTTTGATAGGGATTGCATTGAATCTGTAGATGGCTTTGGGTAGTATGGATATTTTAACAATATTAATTCTTCCAATCCATGAACACAGGATATGCTATTTTTCCATATGTTTGTGACTTCTTTGATTTCTTTCAACAAAGTCTTGTAGTTTTTATTATAGAGATCCTTCACTTTCTTGGTTAAGTTTATTCCTAAGTATTTTTTGTTTTGTTTTGTTTTTGATGCTATTGTGAGTGGGATAGGTTTTTCAATTTCTTTTTCAGATATTTCATTATTAGTGTATGAAAACACCACTAATTTCTGATGTTGGTTTATATCCTGCAGCTTTACTGGATTCGTCAACTAGTTCCAACAGTTTTTTTTTTTTTTGGTTGAGTCTTTAGGATTTTCTATATATAAGATTATATTGTATACAAATAATGACAAGTTTACTTCTTACTTTCTGATTTGGATGCCTTTTATTTCTTTGTCTTGCCTAATTGCTCTAGCTAGGACTTCCAGTACCATGCTGAATAAGAGTGGTAGGAGTGGGCATCCTTGTCCTGTTCCTGATATTATAGGAAAAGCTTTCAGTATTTCACTGTTGAGTGTGATATTAGCTGTGGGCTTGTCAGGTGTGGCCTTTATTATGTTCCTTCTATACCCAATTTGTAGAGGGTTTTTATCATGAAAAGATGTTGAATTTTGTCAAATGCTTTTTCTATATCTATTGAAATGATCATATGATTTTTACCTTTCATTCTATTAATGTGGTGTATCACATTTATTGATTTGCATGTGTTGAACCATCATTGTAACCCAGGGATAAATCTCACTTAGTGTGTAACCTTTTCAATGTATTGTTAAATTTGGTTTGTTGATATTTAGTTGAAAATTTTTGCATCTATATTCATCAGAGATATTGATGTATAGTTTTCTTTTCTTGTAGTATCCTCATCTGGACTAGGACAATGTCAATTACCTTATCAAGGGTAATGCTAGATTTATCAAGTGAGTTTGGAAGTGTTCTCTCCACTTAAATTTTTTGGAAGAACTTGAGACAGATTGGCATTAATTTTTCTTTAAATGTTTGGTAGAATTCACCAGGAAAACCATTTGGTCCTGGGCTTTTCTGTGTTGGGAGGGTTTTGTTTTGGTTTTGGTTTTTTTGTTTTTTGTTTTTTGTTTTTTTGTATTATGGAGTAAATCTCTGTACTCTTTGGTCTGCAGAATTTCTATTTCTTCCAATTCAATCGTAGCAGGTTTTATGTTTCTAGGGATTTATCTGTTTCTTCTAGGTCATCCAGTTTATTAGCATATAATTGTAGTAGAAGTCTATTATGATCCTATGTATTTCTGTAGTATCAGTTGTAATGTTTCCTTTTTCATTTCTGACTTTATTTGTTTGAGTCTTCTCTCTCTTTTATGTTTGTCAATTTTGTTTATTTATTCAAACACTAGCGCTTAGTTTTGTTGATCTTTCCTATTGTTTTTGTAGTCTCTGTTTCACTTATTTCCACTCTGATTTTTATTTCCTTCCTTATGCTAACTTTGGGCTTAGTTTGTTCTTCTTTTTCTAGTTCTTTGAGGTATAATGTTAGGTTGTTTGAGATCTTTCTGTTTTCTTAAAATATGCATTTATCACTGTAAACCTCCTTCTCAGAACTGCTACATTTTTTAATGGATACTTATGACAGCTCTTGGCAGGAATGAAGAAAGAGTCTCACACATTCCACTTATATTCATGAAATAAATGATACAATCATGTCGATGGGGGGCTGCTTGAGGGGATATTGACAGGTGCATGTCAAGTTTTTCAATTCACATGCAATGAAGACATTTTCTCGCTTACTATTCTAAAAGGAATATTATTTCTGAAGTATTCTGATTTCACCTTTTTATCTCATTTGATTTCTTTTTTCTGTCTGCAGCCTGTTTTTATTGTGTTCTAATACTTTTAATACCATAAAAGAAAGAGTAATAAATAAACAATTATTTTCATAAGAATACAAAAAAATGTGTTGCTTTTTTGTATATTGCCCTTTTACATAAAAGAGACTCTGTTACTTGTATAAGCTATTTACTGAAATATCTTAAAGATGTTTATAGGTGAGAAAAAATGGTGTCCTTGAATGAGGACTGGTGAAAGCCAAAATGGAAAAATAAGGAGTATTTCTCAATTTTTCTAACAAGTTTGATTTCAATTTAAGGTGTAAAATCCTCTTACTTCCATAATCTGAGTTGATAACAGTACTATGTTATCATAAACACAAATCCTCTGATATGGAGCTTCATAACTATAATTTTTTTTCTTGATTGAGACAATCAAGACAATTGTATGTTTATTCTCTACACAAGAGAGTAGATCCCATTTATACAGGAAAGATTTTTAAAATGGTTATAATGTTTGTCTAACATAGATGTTGAGATACTGACAAAGCCATCTTTCATGTCAGTGATAACCATCAGTAAGACACAAAAGCTTACCCAGTTATTGTTAGCAAAAAAAGTTCCAAAATTAAATTATAATCTAAAATTTTATTCAAGTTGAGGTTAACAAGTTAAATTGAATGAACACATAGAGATTCTTATTTAATGAACCTGAATTAAGATACCAAAGACTTGAGTGGCAGACTGCTTGTATCCAAGTCCCTCCAACCAAGTCTTGTTGGCCAAAAGCCTGGTAATGAAGGAGGGCTTCTGCAGCAGCTGAATTCCCATCCTCTGTTGCAATATAATCAAGCATGAGGTCATTCTTGATTTTGATATTTTATTTCATTCATCATATTGTATTTAGTTTTTTTTTTTTTTGATCTGTATCTAGGTTCTCCCCAGGCTTCCTTACCACATTCTTTTTTTTTTTTTTTTGCGGTATGCGGGCCTCTCACTGTTGTGGCCTCCCCCGTTGCGGAGCACAGGCTCCGGACGCGCAGGCTCCGGACGCGCAGGCTCAGCGGCCATGGCTCATGGGCCCAGCCGCTCCGCGGCATATGGGATCCTCCCAGACCGGGGCATGAACCCGTATCCCCTGCATCGGCAGGCGGACTCTCAACCACTTGCGCCACCAGGGAGGCCCCTTACCACATTCTTAAACCAATATGTTTTTTACTTTTATCTTTTAAATAATCAGTTGGAAAAAACCTATTCCTATCAGAGTCTCAAATGTTTAGTAGGAAACTTTGAAGTAGGTCTGGAGTCAGATTACTTTAGGTCCCAATCCTGCATCTGCACTTGACTACAAAATACATCATCTCTTTGGGCCTTGTCTCTTCTGTAAAAATGAGCAGAAGTACAGGACCTTGTGAGTCTTTTTAAGTATTCAGGAAAGTGTGCTTAGCACTCTTCATGACGCATGGCAGGGGTTCAAGCAATGGTGGCCACTATCATTAGCCCATAATTATAATAATCAGCGTTCCACATCTCACCAACATCAGATCTCCTATCTTCTGACTTTTGCTTTTTTTTTTTTTTAATATACAGTGTAATTCTATGTTCTATTTTCCTCCTAGGTAAAGTAATTCTACATTTCTTAGTATTTCTTGACAACTTGGCCTCTTCCTTCATACAAGGCTCTCATAGATATTTCTCATAATGCAGCTGCAGCCATGGACAGCCATACGCGATTCAACCCAAGCCACTTACTCTTAATCTGTCTTGCTCTCTGCTTGGTACACCCCTCCTTAAAAAAAAAATGATACAATTATAGATTCACAGTATCTCCATACAAATGGGTTGGCTCTTATTTAAAGGGAGCCCATTTCTGAAAGATTAGGAGCCATGACTTCAGATTCCTTTCTAAACTCTTAGAGGAAAAGAGTCTATGGTCCCTTGACATCACATTAATTACCTTATGTTTAACCATGTAAGTCTCCATACTTTAGGAAACAGTGAGAGATTTTGTTAGAAGCCCTCCTGAATTAAGTTTTTATTCCAATTTATTTTTCTATAAGTTCATTACTTTTAAGCTAAAAGAAGATTATATTTTAGTTACACTATTGCTTCCTATACAATTGAAAGAAAATAATTATATGACTCTGAAATAAAGTAATACTGAATTTACTTAATTCAGCTCTTTACTTATTCTGAACACGAGATGGAATATGCCCTAGATCAGTGATTCAGAGTTCTCCTCGGAATTGCAATGTCTTGCCACGTCTGGTTTTATATTCTCTCTACCTTTCACATGTCTTAAATTTCATCCAGTGTCTTTATTTAAAATGACAGTAAACTCTATGTTATATTATATATAAATGAATCCCCTAGGAGACTTTGTGATAATTAATCCCATGCTGAGGGATAACAAAGCCAGAAGTTTGAATCATGGCTTTGGGCAGAGAGCACTGTTTACCCTTCTCACTCGAGTTGTGAACCTTTGAAGCAAAGGGTGGTGGGGCCTGAGAAGGTCTTGAATGCATATTGAGATGCTCTTTCAGAGGCAGTTCCCAAAAATGTTCTTAACTTTACTGGGGACGGTTCTGCAGTTGCTGTGTGTGCTCAGCGGCATCACTGAACTAACTCAGTGAATGGTCTGTTCTATTTTATTAGCCACCCAGTTCCCTGACCATGGACTGAGGACCATGGTGAACTGACTCCCTTGGGGAAGCTCTTTGTGGTGTGCGCGGTCAGGATGAGGACAGCCATTTCTTGATGCTAAGCTCACACACAGGGAGTGTGGATTTCCAACCCACAGCTTTGAGGAGAGGTCTTACAGGGTCCCTATGCCAAAAGAAGGGAATAGAATATCCTGCCCACCTTTGGGGATTGAAAGCCAACTGGGCTGCCTTGCGTGATGCCATGGCCCCTGTGGAGTTCCAGAATGGGGATGGAGGGTCTTTCCTCTCCCTCCACAACTAACTTGCAGGGAAGCCAGTGGCTGGGCTGGTTTTCCAAAAGGCTGTACAATATGATGCCTCTTCCGTGCAATCCGATGGGATGAGTCAACCCTTTTCCTGAACCCCCACCCCACCCCAGCCCCCGACAACTTCACTTTCGTGTCACCCAACCATCCCATCCCTTCACTCTCACTCCACTCGAGTGAAATAACTAGGTTATGCCTCAGAACTCCTTGTACTGTTCCTCAATTGTTTTTGATGAGAGACAAGAATTTTAGGGCATTTATAGGCAGTTTCCAAAGCAAATCATGTACACAGAAAAAGAAAAATAGACTCGATGCTGTGTTTTTGGCACTCTTCACCGACTGTTTTAGAGACATATGTTTAAAATAAAAGCCTTTAGAAATCTCTTCTTGGTGTTCCAGTGGTTCGCCTGGTTTGGTTTGTATTTTCTGAGCAATTGTTATTGTTATGATTAAATAATAATAATATCCTTTAACACTGCCCCGCGAGCAGGCAAGGCCAAGGCTGGGGAGAGTTGAAAGTCTCAGCAGCCGGTTGTGTGGCCTGCTGGCCGGCTGTGTAGCCCAGGCTTGGGAAGGTCGTGTTTGTTATGCTCCCTGGTGTTCTTTCCTCTCTTTGTAAACACACCATCTCCTTGTGTGCGCTGCTCCGGTTACTCGGCGTGGGTCCTTGGGAAGTGATGCCGTGGGCTGCGTCATTGTGTTTCCCACCGTTCTTGCGAGACTCTGGCTTTGCAGGCGGGCTCCACGTCCACCCCTAGACCAGCCCTCACACTTCTTGAGCCGCAGTGCCCTGCTCGCCCGGGGCAGGCCCCCCACTTCCGAGGCTCTCAGCTGTATCAGGAGCAAAGAGGAGACAGTTTACTCAGACCCAAAGAGCAAGCCAGCCCGCACGAAGCGTCCGTGCACTTCATCCGCGACCAGCCGCCTGCCACCTCCGAGTCCCTCAGCGGCCGATTCAGCTTCACCTTCTCCGCTGCTGCCTCTCCTCATCTCGCGAGACAAGGCGGTTTCTCAGCGTGACTTCCACGTTGTGCCGTGGACGTGTAAGGGAGGTGATGCAGAGCCAAAGAGAAGGAGAACCGCCTCGGCGGGGGAGGGGGGTTTCAGGCTCATCCCAGGGGAGTTGAGCATCCCGGGGAGACCGCTGGTGAGGCCTCCGGAACTGGAGGGGGTGTGAGTGGCTAGGTTACTCTTTCCCACGCCCAAGGTGCCTCTGGGGAAAAGGACAGCCTCTGTCCTTCCAGAGTGTGCCGTCCTCCTCCGCTGGTCCCTGGAGGGATGGCGAAGCGTCCACACATGGGATGAGGTGTGTTCCAGAGAGTTATTACCAACCGGGCAGCCAGCGTTCAGGTTCTTGTTGGGCAGGGTGGCTGTGCAGATTGGGGCCAGCTTACCCCACCCTCCCTCCGGCAGGCACCCAAAGAGCATCTTCACCTTCCAGGAGCTATGTCCCAGAGCAGGGAAGCGGGCAGCACCCAAATAACCGCTTGGTTTCCCTCCTTCCAAATCACAAGCTGTCTGTGAGGAGACACTTGAAGACCATGTCATCTCACTCCTCATCCAGATTCCCACCTAGATTAGCCCCCAGTGATGGAGTGGTTCAGCGGGGAAGTCAGGCAGCACCTGGACGAGGTGATCAGCGTTTACATCAGCAGGAGCGACAGATGGACACCCTGTGTCTCCACGTGGGCTACCTGGAGGAGGCATCACCTAGGAAGCATGTTGGTTGCAAATGTGTAACCTCATTGAGTCACAAGGAAATATCAGACAAACCCAAATGAGGAACATTTTCTTTAAAAAGGGAGGGGGACTGTATTCTTCCCAAATGTCAAAGTCAGTTAAAAAGAAATGCAGCAGAAATGTTTCAAATTCAAGAAGGCTAAGGGTCATGGTGCATCATCAAGAGCAGAGGGATGGCAGTGGTCTGAGATCACATTGTGGTGATGGTTGCACGACTCTGTAAAGATGTGAACATCACTAGGTTGTCCATTTTGAATGGGTGAATTGTATGGTATGTGAATTATTTCTCAAAGTTGTTAATATTTAAAAAAAAAAAGAGAGAGCAAGAGGACAGGACCACCTAGTGCAATACCTGATGCTGGACTGGATTCTATTCTGGAAAGGAATAAATGCTACAAAGAGCATCACTGAGTCAGCTGTGGACGTCAGAACATGAATGAAGAGCAGAGAAGTATTGCATTACTGTGACGTTTACTGGCATAACAACTGTAGCCCAGTTAGGAGAACAGCCCTGCTTGGAGGAGATACACGGCTAAGTATGTAGGGGCACAGGGCCAGGATGTGTGTAACCACCCTCAAATGGTTTAGGAAAAAACGTGCGTGTGTGTGTGTGTGTGTGTGTGTGTGTGGCGCATTCACGTGGAGTAGGGGGTGGGTTGGGGAGAAACAGAGACAGAGAGACAGCAAGCAAGTCAGAGCATGCGTTAGCACAAAGGCTAAAGCAAACGGCTAAAATGTAACAACAGACTCAAGCTCTTTTTTATTTCAATGCACATTACTGGGCCCAGGTCACCCGGGATGCTGACTCCCTGGCCTGAGGTGGGTCCGGGCTCCTTCTGAGATCTGAGGCTGAGGTCCAGGACGAGAGTCCAAAATTATCTGGTATCTGGGCCCCAAGCATCTGCTGACACACGCCTTGGGAATATTCTCCAAACAGTCCAAGGGATTGAATCAGTATCGTGATTTTTTCACACTTTTCTTCCTCCATTAACTAAAACTTATTTATTCTGAACTCTTTTAAGTATATTCAAGAACACAGAAAATATTCATCCTCCCAGGTATCAGTGGTTCTCAACTGCAGGTGACTTTGCCTCCCAGGGGAGGTTCAGCCATGTCTGGAAGGTTTAGGTTGTCACTAATGGGGATTGTTAACCGGTATATAGAGGCCAGGGATGCTGGAAAACATCCTGCATCCTGCACAGGACAGCCTCCAGCACAGGATTAGGCGGTGCCAAAGTCAGCAGTACCAAGGTTGAGAGACCTGCCCAGACACCCATCACCCGGATTCAGTAAGTTTTAAGACTGAGGTCACTTAAACAGACATCAGACATCATGTCATTTTACCCCTCCACATGTTAATATGCGTTTCTACAATAAAATGGAATTTTTTTATGTAACCAGGTGCCATTGTCACACCCAGAAAAATGAATAATAATTCCCCAGGACTGGTCTAGATAATAACCGGTCCAGACTCACATGTCCTGGGACAAACAATGCTCAGACCTCCAGAGAGTTGAAATGTGATTATTGACTTTTGGAAACGTCCAGGCTTATGGGAAAAATAAAGAGCGCTAACTTGACATTTTATCCATTTTCTAGTTTGATCCATTTCCTCAGTCTTCTGAGTACAGGATACATAATTGTTTTCTGACCCCCAAGAAGTGCTGATTCATTCAGTAAGCTTGTAGGTGATTATATTCTTTTTATTATTATTATTCGTGAAACTATTAGGAGAGATTACTGAGACAGATCATTGTAAATTACATTTTTTCATCATTCAGCTGTGCCTTCCTCCTCCTCAATATATCTGGCTATTTTTTGCCCCAGACACATGGAAAGCTTTCAGCTTTTAATGAAGAACTCCTTTCTGGAGCATGTTTTTAGAATATGAGTTTAGTAGCACACATGATGTAATCCCAATTCCCAACTTTGCGTGCAAGATGGTTGTGTGAAAATGAAACCATAAATCCCATCTGAATTCTAGTTGCTGGGTTCTTTAGAGGAAGTATTCTTCTGTTTTCCTTTTTTTAAAGAAACCACAGTTCTTTGTCATCTGAGAAACAGATCCATGGCTGAGAAGCCAGAAATATTGGAAGCATGTTTGCCATTTTTTCTGGCCAAAATTTGTCCAGAGAAACGAAGTAATGCTCTGGGCTGGGAGCATCGAGTAGGTATCCATTTTTGCCCTGTACCCAGGACATCTGGGAGACTTCACAGTGGAGAGGTTACATCTAGAAGAAAAAAGTTCTAACTCTTTGCTGAGTGCTATAAAGTTTGTCATTGCTGTAACACCAGCAGCTTTTTTTTTTTTTTTTTTTTTTAAACGCACTCCAAGTAAGGAATACATTCTTGGATAGCCGGTGAGCCCTGCAGATTTCATAAGTGTAATGGATTACTGCTTCAATCAAATATGAACCAATTCATCACCCAGGTCGTGGTTCTTAACCAATTTCACAATTTGAAACCATGATACCTACTAAATATCTCTGTTTTTCGTGACCTAGGGTGATATTTTGCCATGTATTGCGTTACTTAACTAAATCAACAAGGTCATTCATATCACCCTATCTTAAGAATAATAAAAGCAACATTATATATCCCAACCATCGTTCTGACTAAGCTACTTAAGTACTTGTAGAAAATTAGCTGTTAGAATTAGCCAAACTCTTCTGTGACCTAGGGAGTTGCAATTGAATAAGAAATTAAGGCACTGTGAAAAGTGTCCATTTACCCTTGCAGGGCACCCATGGAGGGGGCAAAGAGTTCAGACACCCAGCTGTGGGGATGTTGATTGGTGTGGCCTTTCTCCTGGAGAGAAATCCATCAAAGGCCCATCGTCATCCATGTGTGTTCTTTGGTCCCTCTTCTCTGAAAGTTCCACAGCATCAGGTCTAAATGCAGAACCCTTCCAGATACAAAAAAAAAAAAAAAAAAAAAAGAAAGAAAAAAGAAAGAAAGAAAGAAAAAAGGCCCAGTTGCTGATCAGGTAGTAAATCCACTAAACATTTAGAAAACAGATACTGGCAAACAGAAATATTCACCTTGGGTATTACAGTACTTTTTGTTGTGGTTTCTTTTTTGTTTTTTTAAACGAAAACAGAAGAATACGTCCTGTGAAGAATACAGCAGCTAGAATTCAGATGGGATTTATGATTTCATTTTATAATTTTATATTTTACAGCCCTTCACTGAATCCCGAAGATCTGCATTTTTTTAAACAGGTCTCTCACGGGCATTGGTGCCCACTCCGTGCTGGCAGAAATCCACGGCATTTGGGGCTCTCTCAGACTCAGAGCAGGAAAGGGGGTGCTGTCAGTGACGTGGGCTCCACACACCCAGGTTCACACCTGGAGGCCCTTTTTAAAAAGGGAAAAAGACACCCATTTTCAAACCCAAGCACGTCACTTGCTAGCATCAGCAGGGGTGTCTGAGCAGTTCCATGGCTGATTTAGGGAGCTTGAAAAGTGAGGGTCCTTTTCCCTACCCTGGGTCTCTCCTGGCTTCTCTCTCTTGGTGCTGATGGTATGAAAATTTGCAGAGCAGAACTCTCTTTGAGCAAGCAGAAGGGAACACATTTGATCAAACACACATTCTGAGAGTTTGGTTCAGTGTAGGTCAGTGTTTAAGAGAGCCCAGCTGGCTGGTCTGCAGGTCTGCCTGGGAGCTGGCGGGCTGGCTGTTGCTGGGACCAAGAACATCCCCTCTTTTGCCTCAGAGCACCAATTAATAAAGTTCCTCACTGAGCGATGTGGGTGAGGAAAACGGGCTGAAGTGCATCCAACTTTCTGTAGAACAGCTTCCCAGGTCATCAGACCTGCAGCCTTGCTGGGCTCCCAGCCTCGGGCCAAGTGGAAGATGCCAGGTGACACCCAAAGCCCCTCAAGTATCGGCTGCTATGACAAAGGTCCGTCCATGCAGACCAGTTGTCTTATTTTTCAGGTTTAAAGCTGTGAGTCCAAGGATTTAAAGGTGTTTTGATTTGGTGGTTCCAAATAATCTGACTAGACTTTTTGTAAAGCTAGAAATTGAGAAAATGCTCTTTGAAGATTTAAAAAAAAAAAGTATATTATTTGTTCCACGGTATGAAGAAAAGGCCAGATCTGTTCTAGGTGGCGGAACTTTTAAGGGTCAAAGCATCTTTTATCTATGAGATTGTGTGTATGTGTGTGTGTTTTGGGGGGCGGTGGTGGTTTTTGGTTTCGGGCGTAGGAAGAAACACTTTCTCATACCCTAAAAGAGCAGCAATTCCCTAACGACTCAGTATTGCCTCTGAGTGCCTTTGATGTATTTTTCTCATTCTTGATATTTACATTCCTTCAAAAAATGTTTCGTGGAGCATCTACTGTGTTTCAGGCCCGAATCTAAGGGCTGACGATACAGAGGGGATCAGACGGATGAGGCCCCTGCCCTAATGGGGGATGCACACCTCAAATAAATCACAGAGCAAATAAGCAGTAAATGTGAGGAGCAGAGAAACAGCAGAATCCTGCAAGAGGGGCGACAAAGGAGAACCAGATATAGAAAGGATCAGGCAGGGACGGCTGCTCCAGGAAACGCCATTTAGGGTGAAGGCTACTAGTAGTCTTTGCGGGGCAGAGAAAGAGGGAAGAATGTTCCAGACTAAGAGGAGAAGGATAGAAGTGAAGAGCGCCTAAGTGAAGTGAGCTGGACCTGGGGGCCGGGGGGCAGGGGGGCAGTCCACTCTGTGGAAGTTAAAATTGATACTGGGATCTGGAAGAAGCAGTGCATGATTTTAAGTGAGAGAGTGATGTGATCTGATTTTTATTTTAAAAACTTGACAGTCTGGCTCTCGTGTGAAATCTGGATGGGAACGGGGTAAGGGTAAAAACAGGAGGCTGGGGGCTTCCCTGGTGGCACAGTGGTTGAGAGTCCGCCTGCTGATGCAGGGGACGCGGGTTCGTGCCCCGGTCCGGGAAGATCCCACATGCCGCGGAGCGGCTGGGCCCGTGAGCCACGGCCGCGGAGCCTGCGCGTCCGTAGCCTGTGCTCCGCAACGGGATAGGCCACAACAGTGAGAGGCCCGCGTACCGCAAAAAAACCCACAAAAAACAGGAGGCTGGCATACAGGCCATCACAGAAGGGCGGGTGTGGGAGATGGTGACTTGGAGCAGGGAGATGGGCGGGAAGACCGGTAGAAGCCGACCAGCTTACTAAAAATAATCATTGCTTACATTCATTGAGCACATGGCTCTAGGCATTTAATGTATATTGTCTTCACAACAACCCTACGAGGATGTCCTATTTTTCCCATTTTAGATGAGGAAACTGCAGTAACACAAGGTCAAATTTTATGCCCAAGGTCACAAGAGAAGAAAATGGCAGAACCAGATTTGCCCTCAACCACTGTTGTTTCTCTGCTGCCAAAGGTGTATTTTGAAGGTAGATTTGTCTACCTTCAAATTTTTATTACTTGGAAATATATCATCAGCCCAAGCATCCCACAGATATTGACTGAAAGCCTTTGGGAGCCGGGAACTGACTTAGAGGCTAGAGCCCCAAAAGTGATTAAGGAACACCTCCCCCCCAAACCTTGTAGCACTGAGCCCAGGGGAGACTCTTCTCTCAGCTTCAGTCCCTCTGTGCCCTCCATTGAGTTATTCAATTCGGTAAAAGCAGTCCTTCGAATAATCAATCAAGGGTTTTGTTGGAGGGGGAGGGAAGCATGTCTTTCCACGTACAAGTGGTGGCCACAGGCTGGGTGTAACGTATGTTAGCACCTAACAGCCTCAGTCTCTTGCCACTTGGTCGCTCTGTGACCTTGGACAAATGTCCTAACACCTCTGAGCCTCAGTTTCTACATCCGTAAAATGGCCAGAGTGCTAACCTCACATTGTTATTGTAAAGATTTAAAGAACCACTGGTTGTAACATGTCTCTGCACAATGTGGACCAAACGGGGGTTGGTGAGCAGCAGCTCGGAAATACCCCCTCCGTGGAGGGCAAGATGGGCAACTAAGAAATGAATAAAGTTGACTCGGCTTCTGGTGTCAAACTTACTTGATTATTTTCAAATGATGGTTAGCACCAGTGAGTAAATATAAATGGGCTTGATTCTTCATTTACCTGCACTACTGAAATTTTCATACACCTCTCTATGGAATAGTGACAACCTTCCCTACACCAGTACACATAAAATCACCACACTTACGTGATTATTCCTCAGACTAGAGGTGAACAGAATCCTGATGCATATCATTCCTAACTGTGCCTTTCCATTTGGAGCGCATGGCAATAAATGGGAAATGGACAGACCCACCCAAGCCAAGCTACAATTTCTAATTGTTTTCAAAGTCAGGTATTGGCATATTAAATACAGTGTCTATTTAAGGGGAGATGAGCACAAAAGGCAAGTGTGTAAGTGTGGAAGGAAGAGCTTGGATGGCAAAGTCAGATAATCTGTACAGTGCTATCTGTGCAACCATGGGTGAGTCACTTAACCTCTCTGAGCCTAGGTTCCTCATCTCCAAACAGGCGTCTGCCGACTATGGCTGTTGTAAAAGTGAAATAAAACAATGCCTATAAAGTGCTTTTGCTTAGTAAGAGTTCAAACAAATATTATCTACTGCTGCTGCTATTATAGCCAACTGGTATTTTTCAAAAGGAAGAGGAAAGTTCTAAAGCCTAAGAAGAACGGCTGTTTTGCCTATGTCGGCGGTGACGTTTGAAGAACACAATGGAAGCTAACCTATAGAATCTATTTTTGCAATCCTTTCTGAGAGAAGTGGGTGTGGGGCTTTATTTACCTTTGGAAATAATAGTTTACTGGGTTTTCAACTTTTCCTGTTTTACAGCCCTATTTTTCTAAAAATTATGTTAATTAAGCTTGATAGATCTCATACTATGAAGACAGTCATCACATCAAGAACAGCCTAGAACAGGGAATTCCCTGGCGGTCCAGTGGTTAAGACTCGGCGCTTTCAGTGCTGTGGCGGGTTCGATCCCTGGTCGGGGAACCAAGATACCGAAAGCCACACGGCACAGCCCCCCAAGAAAACAGCCTAGAACAGTTGTAAGCCCACAGGCAAAAGACTCTCGAACCACAGATGGTCATTTAAAAGGAGGAAAAGTAGCCCAAAGCTTTAGGCCCATGTAGAATGACCGCTGTGGAGCCATAAAGGCAGGAACCCACCATTTTTCACGTGCTTTCATGTTCCAGCTGGAAAACGCAGTTGGCAAATCAGCCCTGCTGTTCTTAAAGAGATTTCCACTGAGTCTAAAACTGTCCACAGTGGCACATGTAATCCGTTCACTCATGAATGGAGAGGGTCATCTGAATAGTCGGAAATGTCAGGAATAGCAACATATTTCAGTGTCGGTGCCACAGGATTGGATCCAAAATTCTGTGGACTTGTGACTTAAAATGGAAGCAGTATAGTAAGAAATTATTTTGCAGGAAACGTAATTGTCCCCTACAGTTTCTAAAATGCTGTATCAACAGTTTTATTTATTATGGTTTGTGAAACTAAATGAGAAAGAGCTGGAGAAAGGGAACTTTTTTTTTTTAATTCCAGGAAAAAAAAGTTGTTTTGATCATTTTGAGTCTCTTAGTAAATGGAAAATAACAAAAGAAAACCAAATGTAAATGCTTCATTGTTTGTACAGATGTACAGATCCCTAAATTGTTGGGATCCCAAAATGCTGAAATCGTAACCAAAAATAATTTGAATTTTATAGCTAAATTGAATTGAGTGCTAAGAGAAACAGCATAAGCCCCATTAGCATTGTGGGAAAAATGATTTCAGAAAAAGAGGGAATATGATTTGCTGCTGCTTTTTTTTCAGACCTTCAGAATCATGTCTTCCTGGCAAGGCAGTGTTGACCAGTGGTTAGGATGAGGCTGGCTTTGGAGCCAAAGAGAGACAAGTTCAGTCTCTACCAGCATGGCTATGCGGGTTTGGACAAATCACTTCATTTCTCTGAGTGTTTTCCTCTTCCTGGTTAGGCAGTTGATAACAGTCCCTACCACACAGCGTCTCTGCCAAGAAAGGGTAAGAAAGTGCAGTTGACAAGCAGGTGGCCCAGGGCCCGACACACTCTGATCCAACAAATGGCAGGAGCTGGAGGGAGGTGGACAAGCTGATGAAGGTGACAAGATGGGGATGGCGATGTGGTGGTGCTTTGCTTTCACTCCCCAAATCAAGAACCCAGGGCATAAGTTATTTAACAGGTTATGATGACTCTTCCCACAAGAAAAACAAAAATCATAAATATTTGCAAAAACCACGTTCTGAAAGAGATTCAACCAAAGCTCAGATGTAGAAAATACCAGATTTCTGATTCTCTTTCTTAATTTCCATTTCCTTCCTGTCATTTCATACCTCAATGCACTGTCCTTATAGGGAATTATTCAGTTGTCTGATCTCTCCATAAAATAGTCCAGAAGATCCAGTGACATCCAATGACATCAGAGTCCCATGATTCTAACCAGGCTAGCGTTTTCACTAAAAACCCGAGTGAGTTAGTTCTTCCAGAGTATGAAAGAATCCAGAATCCAGTCTGGGTACATATTGGCTTTTTTCCTCAATCTTTTCTCTATATTTACTTAGCTCTGGTTGAGGAATAGATAATTTTCAATAAAGGATATTCTTTTTAGTAACTGGGAAAATCCTGATCATGATTTTTAATTATGATTTTTATTGTGCGCTGCATTTTGTTAACGCTCCAAGCAGTTTATCCCTCGTGTGAAAGTCTTTGTAGCTGTACTTCCAAATTCTCATAAAAGAAAACCATTACCCCAATTTATATATGAATGATTTTGTAATTTGTGGAATAATAACTTGCAGTGGAGTAAATCTTCAGCAGGAAACTGGGTTGGATCCTTTGAACACCAAATGGGTTTCACTAGGAGGATCACTGAAGCCGCCAGTGTTTGTGTGATTTAATTGCAGAGAGTATCTGAAGTGCCTTCTGATGTTAATTGACAAACAAGAGCTGTCTTATGATGCTTTTGCTTGAATACGCTGCATAGAGTAATTAAACCCACAAACCATACGCCTAGTCTTCAAAGAAATAATAGGAGAAAGGTGACATGTCATCAATGAGGTTTTCATATTCTAAGTAATTGATGCCAATCTTGAAGCTTTCCTTTCCCTGTTTCTCTCGTTTAAGCAGTTCTAACGTTGAGGTCAAGTTGTCAGGGCTGGTCCTGATGACCTGACAGCGCTGGGAACTCTTGAAATAACAAGGAAGTGAATGTGATTATCCACACCCCCCACAACCCCTCCACGATCGGTGACAGCAATTTCAAACCAAAAAGAGAAGTAAGAGAAGTAATTGGATCAATTTTTAATTGATCCAATTAGTTTGAATACATTCTATCCAAACTGAGTTGCTTTTCTGTGATAACGATTCAGTTTGTGCCCTCTATTTATTGGTTAAGCATTTACTGTGAGCTAGGCATTACGCTAGGCTTGGGGATGTAGTTTTTGCCCCTTAGCTCAACCCAATGTGGGCGAAGACAAGCCAACAAGAAACAGAACAGAACAGGGGAAATTCTGCAACAGAACCTTGGCAGAGCACAAGAGAGGGGTAGTTAACTCATTCCAAAGGTGGGGTAGAGAAAGGGCTCCCTTCCAGATGTAAAACCGAGCAGGTATTTCTTCCTGCTTTCCTATGCTTTGGGGAATAAACTATGTCATTTTGGTGAAATCCACCTCATTTAACAATATAACTAGATTATACAATGGTAAATTTAGAGTAGGATCATTTCAATATTGTTCTAAAAGAAGCAGTTTGGGGCATAATGGTTCTTATTTCGATACTGAAATCATTTCAGAAATGCAACAGATTTTATAAAGAGGTATGGTATCTACATCATAATGTTTCAGTGTAAATTCTAAATGATCATATTCAGCCCTATCCACCCAAAGACTTTGAAATGAGAAAACACAATCGTCGACTGGAAAGGAGAAGATTTTACTCGTCCTCACATAAAGCAAGCGTGTGCCGTCTGAATCTTTTTTTTTTTTTACATCTTTATTGGAGTATAATTACTTTACAATGGTGTGTTAGTTTCTGCTTTATAACAAAGTGAAACAGTTATACATATACATCTGTTCCCATATCTCCTCCCTCTGGCGTCTTCCTCCCTCCCACCCTCCCTATCCCACCCCTCCAGGCGGTCACAAAGCACCGAGCTGATCTCCCTGTGCTATGCGGCTGCTTCCCACTAGCTATCTACCTTACGTTTGGTAGTGCATATATGTCCATGCCACTCTCTCACTTTGTCACAGCTTACCCTTCCCCCTCCCCATATCCTCAAGTCCATTCTCTAGTAGGTCTGTGTCTTTATTCCCGTCTTACCCCTAGGTTCTTCATGACATTTTTTTTTCTTAGATTCCATATATATGTGTTAGCATACGGTATTTGTCTTTCTCTTTCTGACTTACTTCACTCTGTAGGACAGACTCTAGGTCCATCCACCTCACTACAAATAACTCAGATTCGTTTCATTGCAGCTCTGTTTACAATAGCCAGGAGGTGGAAACAACCTAAGTGTCTATCATCGGATGAATGGATAAAGAAGATGTGGCACGTATATACAATGGAATATTACTCAGCCATAAAATGAGCATCTGCATCTTTGTCTTCACTCCAAGCCCCTTCCTACACCTTAGGTTCACAGAGTCGGCTGCTTGCTGGAATATCTAAAAGACGGGTCTCAGGCCCCTCACACTCAACACGGCCAAGGCTGAACTCACCCTCTTCTCTCCCTCCTTTAGGAATTACCCGTCTCAGTTGACAGCTGAGGTTCCTAATTCTGCCTATCTCCTGACTTTCCCATCCGAAAGGCTCCCGTCCTGGTCTGACCCTTTGTTCTTATGCTCACACCAGCCTCCTAATTAACCTTCCTGCTGCCTGTTTGTCTTTTCTCCCTCAGAGCCTTATCTACACGACTGTCAGAGTGGCCTTTAGTTCCAAAGCTTTCATCTGCTCAGATCACTGCCACGGTTCCCCATCGTGCGGGATCAAGTCAGTGACTCCTGTCCCCAGCCTGCCGATCTGAACAGCAGCACGTCTCCCTCCCTCAAACCCTGCACCTCAACAACTTGAAACACCATAGAGTTTACATCCCCTGTGCCCATCCCTCACTAGCATGCTGTTTCTGTACACTCCATGCCTTTGAGGATGTAGTAACTTTATCTGGAACGCTCTCTTCTTCATTCTCCCCCCCCCCACCTCACGAAGCCCCTCTCAGCCTGACTCCTTCCCCATCTTTCACGACTCACTTGGATACCACCTCCCCAGGGTTAGAAGCCTTTCCTTGAACTCCCTCAGTGCTTTAGGTGTATCTCTGTCACGGGGCTCTGATCTCTCTCTGGGTCTGTCCTCCACTTGACGGTGAGCTCTTGGGGTCTTATACCCAAAGTCCCACACAATAGATGTTGGTGAAATGAGAGAATATTGAGGTGTCACTTGCAACAGAAAACAAATGGAAATCAGCAAAATCAATTCCTGGCATTTTATTTTCTGGCATGGAGAGGAACAGAATGCCTCGTTAGATCAGCTAATGTAATAAGCAGAGAAAAAGAATGTTCTCATGAAATTATGCATTCATCTTCTGTCTCCATTTGCTGACATACAGAATCCATGTAATTGGATTTTCTCCTTGGGGAAATCTAAGGGAAAGAGGTCCACTGCTGTCGCATTTCCAATGTGGCCATTGTCCACCCACCTTTCTCAGCTTTCTCAAGGGAACTTTCACTTCTGGCCCCTTTTAAATGAGACGGGCATCTCAGAAAACTTTGACTGCGTGCCTTCCCAGTTTCATCCATGGCTCCTTGGCAGGTCATGGTACCTAAGAGGGATGTGAGTCACGTGTTACCGGGTTTGGGAGAGGATAGCCCTAGACAAAGGGAGAGTGTGCCTGCAGCATTCCCCTCCAATCCAATCATCCACCCATCCACCCACCCACCCATCCATCCATCCGTTATCCCGCTCAGCATGTATTTATCCAGCACCTGGTACAGCGCCTATAGCAGGCACTCAGCAGTTATCCTTGACCAGCCCCCAAAGGCAGCGCCACACAGTAAGAGAGCAAGTTCTGACGCAAAACCACCTGGATGCTGCCGTATGCAGTGTGACCTTGGGCAGGTCAGCTAACCTCCCTGTCTCTCGGCATCCTTTTTAAGTTGGGATAAAATTAGCAGCTAACCCACAGAGCCAGAATCCAGCAATACGTATAAAGGGCTTATCACAGTGCCTGGGCTGGGGTGGGGTCACAGTGAGCACAGAGCCTTCTTTTGGCTTAAATTCTTGAGGGGATATAGATGAATAAATAAACAGGTGAATAAACAAAATAGGAAACCGAAGGGGGTCTGTGATGTGGAGAATGCTGGTGGTGGAGGCTACTGAGATCAGATGACCTGGAAAGGGCCCTCTGCAAAGATGTTTAAACTCATACCTGTAGGATGGGAAAGAGCCAGCTGGAGGATGGTCCAGGCACAAGGCAGAGCAAATGCAAAGGCCCTAAGGGGGAGAGGGTATGGAATGTTCTAGAACAAGGCAGAAGGTGTGTTGGCTGGTAGAGAGCGAGCCACAAGGAAGGCAGGCATCATGCACTAGGAGGGTGAGGTGGTGAGCACTTGGGATTGTATCCCAGTGGGATGGGGAGCCGTTCAAGGGTTTTCCGCAGGGCAGCGGTATGACCCCAGCGTGGGACCTGGACACTGTCACTGCCCTGGGCTCTTCACAGCCTAAGGGAAACATGTGGTGGACCGCCTGGCACTGAGACGAAATCGGAGTCGAGAGGGTTCTGATAGCAGTGTGGGGGTGTCCAACTCCCAGTTCCCAGACCCACGGGACGGAGCGTCGGCCTCAGAGGCCAGGCCATGCGGCTTCCCTCCGTCTCCTGTTCCAGTCCCTAGTGGGAAACTGAGGCTTGGGAAAGCTCTGGATTTTCTGAGCTCTCCGTACTGGGGCTGCTGTGGGAAAGGCCGGGTCTCTGTTCTCGCAGAGCATCAGCCCCCATCTGGGCTCCGTGTGGGAAGATGTGCCACCCACGGTGGTATCAGTGAGTCTGAGCTGTCAGTCGGCATTTCTTTTCCAGACTCTGAGGAAAACTCAAAGAGGGGTGTGTCCTTCAGTGTCTTAGCTGTAGGGGGACACTCTCAGGCTGTCCTCAGCAGCCCCCATTTCAACCTCTGTCAATAAAAGGAGACATAAGATAGGACTGAAGAAGTCGCTAGAGCTCAAAGTATGATGGTGCTTGTACTTCTGTTTAAGTGGCATTTGGACACAATGAAAACCAGCGGGGTTCCTTAGGCAGAAATATTCATGGGTCTTTGTCTTACTGGACTGAGTGACATTTTAAAACCTCATCATTCATTTTACTGCCATTAAAGCCCCACATTCTTCGTGTCCACCAGCTCGCTGACTGCTGTCTACCGAATGCTCCTCCTCCCACATCTCCGGCTTTCCAGCCGGATTTTCCGTGTTTCTCATCTGTGAAGGGAATCACCTTCTTGGACATCATCTTTCAGTTAGAAACCTTGCAATGCTCCGTCTTTGGTCTACAAATTCCTCCTCTTTGTGCTACGGTTCTTAGTATTAGGTATTCATATACCTTGATTCGTCCAAAAGGAGGATCCAACATTACTAGGAACAGAATTACTAAATTATTAATAAGAGATAAGTAAAATAAAACGATTATTGAACAGTAAAGCATTCATGAGTAATCATAATTTCAATTATATTAAATTCTCCTTTTCGCCTTGCTCTGCGATCTTGAGGCTTACTAAGCTCCCTCCTTCACCAAAACCGTTAGGCTTGGACGGGTCCCACCTCACTCAGGCGATGGCTTCTGTCCTTGCTCTCACCTGTGCTCTGGGAACCGGCCACCGGTTGCTCTGCAGCTGTGCCCCCTGCCCCTCCCTGCCCCCATCTCTCCAGCCTGTCCCTCTAGATGACCCCCTCGCCTCTTCACACCCCATCTCTCTGCACCCCTTTATTTTTATTTATTTATTTATTTATTTTTGCGGTACACGAGCCTCTCACTGTTGTAACCTCTCACTGTTGTGTCCTTTCCCGTTGCGGAGCACAGGCTCCGGATGCGCAGGCTCAGCAGCCATGGCTCACGGGCCCAGCCGCTCCCCGGCACGTGGGATCTTCCCGGACCGGGGCACGAACCCGTGTCCCCTGCGTCGGCAGGCGGACTCTCAACCACTGCACCACCAGGGAAACCTTCTGCTCCCCTTTAAAACCACCCTCTGGAAAATGTCCTTGACCTTCCCTGTCCCCACCTCCTGGGCCCACCCCTGCAGCTGCCCCGCCAAGGTCGCCAGGCTCCTACCCCTTCCTGAAACTCTCGGCCACGTGAAGGACGACCACCAGCTCCTTCTCCAAACCCCCATCACCTCCCCTGCCCGCCCTCCTTCCTTTGCTCCTGACCCTCCAGGCGGGGCTGCTGGCAGTGAGCCCGCCCCGGGGGCCCTGTGACACCCCGAGGAGGGACACTTAGGAGATGGGAATTCGAGGCCAAAAGCCGCAGGGAGGTTAACCTCCTCCAGCCAGATTTATCTCCTCCTGAGCAGAGGGAAAGGTGAGGGGTGCGGAAGGGTCCCTGAGCTTTGTCAGTGAGTGTGAGAGGCTGTCTGCCTTTTAGATTTCTGGCACTTTCTTCTCAAACACTCGCTGTTAAGTAGAGCACAACTCAGGCCCGCTGTGAGGGTCTAACTGATTTAAACCAGGCATGTCCTAAATAAATCGAAACCCATATAAAACAGGGAGGTGACTCTCAGTTCTGGACTCGGCTGGGGGAGGGTCTGAGAAATCTGACTTTGTAAGAAACGCTCTCTCATCTGTTACATTTGCAGCGTTGCCACTTTGATTTCTTCCCTTCCACGTTTATCAGGACTCTGGTTGCAAAACCCAACTGGAGCCAGCTGAAGCAAAAGAGAGGGGTTTCTTGAGGAAAAGGAGAGGCAAAGTGGGCCCCCAAGGCAACTGGAAGGTTTCCTCTTTTGTGTCCTTTGTCACAGCTGGTGATGGCTGGGTTTTCCCCCCGGCAGCATCCTCCTGCAGCCAGGGCCAGGCCGAAGGAGGCCCTGAGTGCATTTGTGTGTAGCTTTGAGAACAAAGAGGAAAGACCTCTCCTCCAGAAGCCCTAGCTCCAGGCAGGCTGCAGGGAAGCTTGGAGATTGGTTAGCTTGGGTCCCACACTCATCTCGGGACTGGGGGTGGAGCGACCCCAGCAGAAACTAGTGGTGCAAAGTGCATTCCCTGGGCAGGGAGGGAGGACAGCATCATTGCTGCGTGCTGCACCTCCTGCAAAGTCCAGTATTTAAAACAACTCTCGACTCGTTATTGCCCAGACAGATAAAATCCAGAGATGTTTAGAGCTCTTCCCTGCTTCCCACCAACCTGGCTCCCCAGATGCCAGACCCTGGGGTCTCCTGGCCTTGCCATCCTCTGTCTGGAATGCCCTTCTCCCAGCCCTCCTTTGCCTGGCTGACTCCCCCTGTGTTCTCTCTAAAGCCTCTCCCTTTCACTACCCTCCACCTGCTGTGCGTCCGTTCACCCAGTAAGGCTCTGTTCCTGCCTCTGCGACAGCCCTCCCCTCACTGTATTATGTTTTGTCTGTCACCTCCCCAGGCAGTGTCCTTATTTATCTTTATATCCCAGCAGCTGGTATAGCACCCAGCACGTAGTCGGTGCACAGGAAATACTTGTGGCAGTGATGTTGAGAAGGATAGAATGTGCATATGGCAGCAGAAATCACAAAATCGTCTAAAACCTAAACAAACTCAGGCTCTGCTACCATCAGTGAAGATGTAGTAGATTGCACGCAGTTTTAGTTAGGGTAGATAGAGGTGTTGATTCTCTACCAAGTCATCTTAGAAATTCAGCATTTCCACATGTCCAAAATCATTTTTCCTCACCTCCTACAGCACTGTTTCTAACATTTCATTGTTGTTTTATTTAAATAAATTTATTTATTTTATTTATTTATTTTTGGCTGCATTGGGTCTTTGTTGCTGCGTGTGGGCTTTCTCTAGTTGCGGCAAGTGGGGGCCTCTCTTGTTGCGGAGCACAGGCTCTAGGCGCACGGGCTCAGTAGTTGTGGCTCACAGGCTCAGTAGTTGTGGTTCACAGGCTCTAGAGCACAGGCTCAGTAGTTGTGGCGCACGGGCTTAGTTGTTCCGCGGCACTTGGGATCTTCCCAGACCAGGGCTCGAACCCGTGTCCCCTGCATTGGCAGGTGGATTCTTAACCACTGTGCCACCAGGGAAGCCCCTCATTGTTGTTTTAAACTATCCTTTGACATTTTAATATTGACAGCTGGCCCCCTGACCTGCAGGAGAACTAGCAGGGTCAATATTGTGGGTCCAAAATTATTTTTCCAGCGGGTAGCTTAGCTGCTGATTCTAGATAGTGAGGCCTTGTGACTTCCAGAAGGGTGGTTCTCCCAACTCAGAAATCTGCGTGTGCTGTTCGTAGCAGGGTGTGTGCACATGTGTGCATGTGCACGTGTACACATATGCCTGTGTGTGTTGGAGGCATGAGGTGGGAGCGGGTGAGGAGGGCACCACGTGCACTCTGGGGGCCATTGTTCAAAGCACATGCATCTGAATCTCACCTGCCTGAGTCTCATCCTGGCTCTCCCCAGGTAACCTGAACAGGTGAAGGCCCTATGGGAGCCTCAGCAGGTCATCTATAAAATAAGGAGGGAGGGCTTCCCTTGTGGTACAGTGGTTGAGAGTCTGCCTGCCGATGCAGGGGTTGCAGGTTTGTGCCCCGGTCTGGGAGGATCCCACATGCCGCGGAGCGGCTGGGCCCGTGAGCCATGGCCGCTGAGCCTGCGCGTCCGGAGCCTGTGCTCCGCAACGGGAGAGGCCACAACAATGAGAGGCCCATGTACTGCAAAAAAAATAAATAATAATAATAAGGAGGGAATCAGATCCATGCCACCCTACAGCCTAGACATCCACAAGCCACATATCATTGCGATTCTACACTTATCTTTTATGTTGTTTTTATTTTTCCACAGAGGCCTCATTGCCAGCAGTTTCACAGAAACCCACTATCTGCAAGATGGCACTGATGTCTCCCTCATTCGAAATTACACAGTAAGTCATGCATGCTTGGACCACCATGATACTCTGCTATCAGATCTGTGCTTAAACTCTGTAGCTGTTTTATTCTAAGCAAAGTCACAGGCCTAGATCTTTCACTTAGACCCCGAGAAGAGTTTGAGCATTGCTTACGGTTTGGGCATTCCATTATAACTCCAGAAAAACTTGGCTTTGGCCAGGCATGTGCCAGGACAGTCCTTGAAGGTATGGCTTGATTGCAGGCTGACACTGAACCCACCTGCCAGTGACCATGGGATGCTAAGCTGGGCAAATCCTTCCTGGAAACCAAGCCCAAATTAGAGATGGCTCAGAAAGCAGTCACCCCTGGGCTGAACTTGGCTGCATTAAACTTGTAAGTCCCGTAAATCAAAGGAAAACTGACTCTGCTTAACCTTTCATAAATGTATCCACCGCGTCCATATGATTCTATATCATGGTTGTTACTGGAATGTGACATTTATCACCTCTTAGCTTTTCTAGTATCTGAAGTTTTATATGTAACTTAGACAAGATGCTAACTTTATTCATTTATTCCTCTTAACAAACACTTAGTGTGCTCAGGCCCAGGTGTGAATGTGGGCATTAAAGAGAGTTGCTGCCCTCTGAGGACCAGGTTGGTTACTTGTTTTAAACAGCTATGGGTATTCGTTTTAAAAAGAATAAGCTTAGAGAAAGGCTTTACATTTACAACTGAAATGTCGTCAAGTAGCCATTATTGTCCGCAGAATTTTTGTTAATGCCTGACCAAGCTTGGGATAGTCAAAGAAATCCCTGGGAAGCAGAAACAAATCAGGGATGTAAGCTCAGAGCACTAAGCTGGTGGGTTGAGGTCACGGGACCCCAATGGGCTATTCAGGACCCAGAGAGAGGACCCCATGCTTGGGGGTTGGGACAAAAGAAGTGGGCATCTGCAAATGAGAATCCCACAAAGGCTGGGGCCCCAGAGAGATGCTTCCTCTATGAGAAAAGGGACAAGTAAAACTTCAGTCCAGAGAAGGGGCAACAGAGAGAATTGTCTCCAGGTGTCCTGGATTGAACAAAGATTTCATAAAAAAAATAGAGAAAGTGAAACCCCAGCTAGCCTCATAAAGTGTGTATTTGGAATGGGGTGGACTGGTGTTCAAATTTCTAATACCAGCATAGGAATGAAATTCCCAGTAAATGTTGACCTCAAAACTGGTCCCAAATCAGCAACCCTGCATCCCATGGGCCCAAGCTGAATTCAACTGAAAACAGTTCTATAGGGAGATTTCTACAGCCCAGGTTACCTGAGATTCCCACATCAAAAACCAAGAAGAAGAAGAATATTATCAAAGATGACCCAAAGTCAAAATTACAAAACACATGATTAACAAAAGCCAGCGTAAATGACAAGGGAAATGAGAATTGGGACCTCGAGGAATGCGAGATAATAGGAAAGTCAGAGAAAAATCTGAAATATTTTAAAGAGAACAGAATAGGTCCAATAAAAATTCCAGAGTGAAAATACAGGGGAAAAAAAAACTAAAGAAGCACCAGCAATGCTCCCCCTTCTGCTTAAGCCATGGGATGGGCAGTTTGTTTCTCAGTGGTGTCATTAAAGACTAGTTGTTGGTTTTAGAAGGTGGAAGGGACAGTGAATACAGATTTGTCCCTGTTGAGTTTGTGGTGGGACAGCGTAGTAAAGGTGTTCAGTAGGCAGATAGCTATATGACCCTGGAGCACAGGATAAGGATGGAGGCCACAAAAGAAGACCTGAGGGTCCATCTCAGATATAAGTAATCATTGGTGCCCTGACTTCACTTGACTTTTTTTTTTTCTCTTTTTTTTTCCTAAGAGGATGTCATTTATGCGCCTTTAGAATTAGCACAAAAGCTCTCCTTATGGTGTAAATTGTTGTTCCAAATAGAAACAGAAGAAAGAGATCCTAGAAATACTTGACAATAGGCTCAAGTCCTCCAAATCTCCCTTATAGATGATAGTGAAGGTGCTTGTTGATTACAGACCATCAAGAAGATGTAAGATATTCTTCCAAAGTTATTTTAATAGTTTCACGTTTTCTGTCTCCATCTCCCTGACCAATTTCCTCTTCTTAGGGCATTTTTGGTCCTTTTTTCTCATCTGGGAAGAAAACATATGATAAGAGAGAAGAAGAAATAGAGGACTAGATAAACGAGGGTCCAACAGCCGCTGGGGCTGTTTGGGACTTGGACTGCGAAGGCTGAAGGCTATAAATCCAGGCATCTTAGAAAACAGCCTGGATGGAAGGGCACTGGAATGTTGATAGTAGTTGTCTCTGGTGGAGACTCTGTATATTTCTATTTGGGCTGATTGAGGTATATATGGGGTGGTGGGCGGGTTACATTTCTCATCCTCCTCATCTTTCCACGAGGTAACTGTATAGACAGGCAAACACCTACCCCCACCCCCAGACTCACTCCCTCACTCCTCCCCACGGAAGCATCTTCTCAGGGAGAGGAGGGCGGGAGGAAGCAAGCCCTGGCAACCGCTGGTCCCTGCTAACTGGGGAGGGGGTACAGTCCCTGCCTTGGAAAGGCCGTGAGCTAGCCTTGCTGTCTTCCCTCAGTCGAGTGTGGTGAGCCCTGCCGGCCCCTCTGTGGAGTATTCCAAGCAATGGTCTCCTGCAGCACCAGCTTCACCAAGGTGGGTCCTCAGGCTTGGCTAATAAGAGCAGGGTGGGGAGATGAGGGGAGACGAGGCTTAGAAATTGCAGGAAGTCTCACTTCTGCCCTGACCTAAGTTGTGTCCTCTGATGGAATATACCAGAAACCCCTCTTTCAGAAGTAGTGAAGCGTGTAGTGTATTTTGATCTTCATTGGACTCTTCGAATCTTTCTTCAGTAGGTGAACCAACTGGAGGCTGAGTTAATTGGCACCCTGAAACCTCCAGAAACAGCAAGCATATATTGCTTTTACAATTAGAAAAACAATGACTTTTCTCGTAATCTGGGGCCACCTTCCCCCATTCCTTTGAGTGCCTGTTCTGGGCTGTCAGCCATGTTACTGTAAAGATGGGTGAACAATCTCGTTCACTAAAGAAAACCCTTAGCCCTAGACAGCCCATCTTCCAGCAGAAACCCTTTAAGGGGAGCTCAGGGCCTCATATTGTCTTTCGTGGTGAGGAGACAGATGCAGCTTTGGAGGTTTTGTTTCTACTGAATCAGGCTGGGAAACAAAAAGAAATGTGCTGATTCATCCCCTTTTCCCCCAAAGTCAGCACACTATGGATTTCTCTAAATTTAAAATTATATATAAAATAAGAACCACTTTTTCGCTAGCATCTTTCTTTTTTAAATTTAATCTCTCAACCATCAGTGTAAGCTGGTTGACAAGCAAACTAGTGGCTGATTTTAATTTTGGAATTGATCCCCTGTCTTTTATCTCTCTATTATCCTGACAGGATGAAATATTTGTGGCTTAAGCCTTTGCTGGCCACATCTAAGGGAAGATTATGTCTTATACTGTCTCTTTTAATAAGGCCTGTGGGAGACAATGCCCATGATGTTTATGCTATCTATATCCCAAAAGACAACTCTGGGAAAGGCCAGAATGCCCTCCAGAAAGTCTCCTAAACGTTGCCAGTGCTTTGGTCCAAACACATCCTTCTATTACATGCATGTTAACTGAGCATTCCTATTGTGCCAGGCCCTGTGACTCGCACTGACAATAAAAACAGACAGGAGACCCACATGGAGCTGGAGGGTAGAGACTGACATTATTCCAAGAATCACAGACCAAATTAAAATCTGTGCTGAGTGCACCGAAGGAAAGGCAAAGGGGCCTAATCTAGTCTGAGGAATCATGGAAGACTTCATGGAGGAAGGAACATGTGAACCAAGATCTGAAGTTTAAGGAGGCATGAACCAGAGGATGGGAAAGGGAAGGACATTTCTGGCTGATGCCAACTTTTACTTGGAAGTGGGGAAATGTTGACAATTTGACAGGGACCAGAGTATGTAGGACTTGGAGGCCAAGGTGACAATTTGGTTGTCATGGAGGAAGATGGGGAAGCCATTAAAAAGTGTCAACCAAGGGGCTTCCCTGGTGGCTCAGTGGTTGAGAGTCTGCCTGCCGGTGCAGGGGACACGGGTTCGTGCCCCGGTCCGGGAGGATCCCACATGCCGCAGAGCGGCTGGGCCCATGAGCCATGGCCGCTGAGCCTGCGTGTCCGGAGCCTGTGCTCCGCAACGGGAGGGGCCACAACAGTGAGAGGCCCGCGTACCACACACACAAAAAAAGTGTCAACCAAGGGGATGTCATAACTAGGGATAGACTTTGGAAGATTCCACTGGCTGCAGCTTGAAGGTCATCAGAGGGGCAAGAGCAGAGATCCAGCGAGGTCAGGCCGTTGGGTCTCATGGAAGAGCCCAAAGCCCGGGTAAGAGGAGATGGCTGCTGAGACCAGGGGCATGGAGATGGGGAGAAGGAAAAAGATCTGACCTTCTACACCTGAAGGGTTCCATTTGTTGTATGTGTTTCTCATTCAAAAAATCTATGAAAACATTTGCTATAATAGACTTCCAAAGGGGACCTTCAATATTAACTGAGGCTGGACCATCAGACGGGCATGAAATCCCATATCTTGATCAAAAGTATTGTTTGACTGACATCCCATTCATTTCCACGGCAAATGTGTTTCCTATCAAAACGGAGTAGAACCTTCTACAATTGGCTAGGACTGAACATGTCAGGGCAAATGGGTATTAGAGAGTCAGCCACATCCCATCTCTGCTAGAGAGCATCTGAAGAGGATGGAAGATGATTCTTGGGGTAGGAGGGAAGGCAGAGACCATTCCCGTCTCGTACAGGTACCAGGTATGAGCTAGGCCTGTTATCACATTCTTAAAAAATGATTTAAAGTGGACTTAACTTCCCTAACATCTCCGTACTCTCTGCACGTCTAATTCATCCGCTCTTCCGGGCTTGCCTCTGTCTCAGAAGGCTGCTCCGTCCTCCCACTGACCAAGGCACTACTCACTCACTCTTCCCCTCAGGTCCTCGCCGTGTCCTGTGTTGATTTCCTCCTTCACAGCCACCTTACCCGCCCCCCTTCCTGATCCGCTGACATACCTGCTGCTGCAGCTCAGCTCCTCCCTTCTCCTCGGCTGGAAGACTGTCATGGCCACCTGACGTTTCTCCCCACTTCTCATCTCACCTGTGTTTAATCCAGCCACCACTCCTGCCTACATGATCCTTCTAGAGCATCTTTTTCTATTTATGCCATTCCCTTTTGCACTTGTGTTTCAGTCCTCACAAATCATCAAGAGCTTCCTCAATGCCTCCTTAATCGAGTCCAAAGTTCTGAGACCAGTATTCCCATTCCATCATGGTGACATACCTTACCTTTTCATGCATGCATTCATTCACTCATTCATTTATACACCCATTCAACAACAAATGTTTGTTGAGTGCCCAATGTAACATGAAGTAAGCACCAACAACGTGCCAGGCATTGTGCAAAGCGCTTTGCATACATTTTGTTGTTTGATCCTCACAATAAATCAGTTTTTGCTATTTTTACACCCAGATGAAGAAGCTGAGACATAGAGGGCTTGAGTAACTAGACTAAGCCCCCAGTTAATAAGGATTCAGACTCACACGGCCTGAGTCTAGAATCTGAGCTCCTAACCACTATAATGCAGACAAAACACTGGAGAGTGTCTGTTGTATGTCCATGGCCGTGCTGCTTGTGTTGTGGAATTAGTATATAAAACTGTATCGAGGTGGATTCAGGAACAGGCTGGCATTCGTTTGCAAAGAGAGTGACCCAGCAGGTACTTCTTGGGGAGAGCAGAGGATGCTCTGCTGACCTGTTGTCCTGTGATATGGGGAGGGGCAGAAAGCCCTCTGGGAATTTGCTGAGTGCATCACTCTGAAGTCCAGTGGAACTGAGCAAGGTCTAGTGCCACGTGGCGGTGTACAGGAGGGAGGGGGACACATTCCCCATCCTCAAGGAACATACCGTCTGACCACAGACAACACGATGCACCCGTGGCAAAGATGCTTTAGGAGCCAAACAATGGAAGAGCCAAATCCACGTGGAATGTGCAATGAGTTCCCAGAGGAGCTCCAGGTGTGGTGACTTTCCTTCTGTAAAGGTGTCAGGAGAGGCTCCGGGACAGCCTTCTGTCTGGAAGCAGTGTGTGTAGAGGGTGGGTTCAGAAGCCAGGGAGGCAGGCTGCCCAGGCTACAATCCCAGCTTGAGCCCTGAGCCAGCCGGGACTGTGAACACGAAACAGACACTGAACCTGGCGCACAGTCAGGCTTCTAGAAAACTGAGCCCATTGTAGCCACTGCTCTGCCTTGATGATGGATTCACAGCATCTCTTAACTACCCTGGACCATCCATTCCTTCTGAAGTCCTTCATGTGTCGAGATAATAGGAGGAGAGAGAGAGCTGCGGGCAAGAAAGGGGTCCCTGAGCTGTGCCGGACGCCAGGCTCTGAAGGCACGTGTCTCTGACCCCGCGCCCACCAAGCCCCTCAAGTCCCTCCTGCTCCTGTTCATCTATCTACACAGTCCCACACGACAGCCAAGAAGCTTGAGAGCTGTGAGTTAAGAACTAGTGCGGCAGTGTAAGAAAACCACACTCCCTGCTCTCTAAGGGGTCAGCTTTTCTCACACGTGTTCATTCATTCATTCGGCAAACCTACACTGAGCCGGGGTCCAGTGCAGACGGAAATATACAGGCAGAATATAGCGCTTACAGCATAATGGGTTTAAGTACGTGTCGTCATATCCCAGATCTGTGACAAGGACATACATTTCACAGATTGATTCGATCCCTGAGACCCCGGGCAGCAAGTGTCGATCACGTTTTACAAATTAAAAAGAGAGACGGAGTCTCAAAGCACAAGACTTCCAACTCCAGATCGGTCCAGCGCTCTCACTATGGCAGCCGTGTGTTTCCCGGCCCAGGTTACAGGGCACTCCCAAGGATCGGGAACACAATTTGGTAAGCTGTGTTCTCTCCTGCCGAATGCCAGCACCACAAAGTAACATGAGCGGCCCTTGAGGTTGGTCCTTCCCAATCTTTTAAGCAGACACGGTTCTTGTTAGAGCTGGGAGCAGACATGGCCTAGGGAGCATGGGTGTGCTGACTTACTTCTCAACAATCCATCCTGTACACTCTCAGGGGAAAGCGTAATGTCACTCAGTCAGAGAAACACACGGGGCTGCAAAGTCACTTCTTCCTTTGCTTGAATGCACTGTAACCTTTTTCTCAGTCTCAAGCAAACCCTTGGTATGTGGGGGCCTGATGCTCCGTACAGGGGAGGAAAGGCTGGACTGTAGGTGTGCTGAAACGCAGGTCAGCGGCTCAGGCACACGCACATGCACGTGTGCACACACACACTCACTCACCCTCACACCCCTCCTATCTGCAGATATTTCTGAGTCTAGAAATGACTTTACTTTCCTCGGATTCCCTGAGTGATGAGGCTCTTCTGTACTTGAAAGAGTATTCTGTCCAAGTTTGGATTTTAGGTGACAATTTTTCATCGCAAGGGTGCATGTCCATAGCAGCAAGATGTGGAGAGAAGCTGTCCGGCCTGGGGACGAGAGGCTTGACCTTTAGTCCCTGCTCTGCCGTGAACCAGCTCTGTGACCTTAGACAGTTATTTAACCAGTCGGGGCCTCCGTTTCCACATCTGTTCAGGGAAGGTTGGTCTTGGACGGCCTGAAGTTCCCTTCCAGCTAGAACACTGTGCGATTCAAATGCTACATCAAGACAGTTTGTCATATTGCATATAGCGGGGGAGGCCCTTTAAAGTTCCCAAGGAAAAAAACACTGAAAATAATTTTTGCTCAGCTTACTCCCTAATGGAATTTGTCTGCTCACAGGTCCTTTTTAATCACGAGGTCAGGCCACTTTTGTTAGCAATTTAGCATATAAAGTTCCTTTCTTTCTAGTCCACTGAGAGTTGGGTAACAGAATTTTTATTTTACTTCCCGTATGGCACAGAGTTGAGGGCTACTATTTTCAAGCTCAAGTGTTCTTATTCTATATCCTCTTCCCCACCATTATATTTGATTGATAGTATTAAACAGAAGGAGAGTTTATTTTACTGGAGGGGGGAAATGCATTAGGTTAAGTAATAAGTATATAAAATAAATGGTTAGAGGTTTTGTAAAGGAAAAGATGTAATTTTGTGGTTATGCATGTTTGGGACTATTTTCTCTTATGTTTTGCTGGTAGAAAGAGAATGTATTGGATCAGCAGAACTAGGCCAAGACGGCTGTGCAAATAAGATGATGTCTTGTTCAGCCACGTCTTTAGAGACGTGAGCATGAGAGAAAGAAAGAGACGGTATGGTTTGACTCTCTTGAGGCAATTGGGAGGGGATGCAGTTGGGGAGGCTTGCAAGGGTAATTGTTGTGATCGACAGATCCAGTGGGCCCTGGGGCCCAAGACCTCCAAGGCATGATGGATGCCTGCATCTCTCAGAGGTGTGGCCACATCCAGATCCAACAGGACACATGTTTGCGAATCTACAAGGCCCGGCAGGTTCCTGCCTGTTAACATCAGTCTGTAGGAGGCAACCTGGCCCTCAGATATGGGGACACACACTCACCTGGAGACTTTGCTGAGTGGGCACTGCTGGCCCCCATGTGATGCTGCCTGCACTTCTCTCTCTCGACCCTGGCCACCGCCAAAGGGGATCAGGCCCCCCAGAGGAGTAGGAACGTACATCTCCTCCACTCTCCATGGTCAAATTCCCCAACCAATTATGTGACACCTCGTGTGATGAGTCTGTCTCTCTGATTTGTCAGTTTATCTATATGATGACTTCTATATTATAAAAACCAAATCACATTTATCTAAACATTTAGTTAATCATATTGAAAAAAAAAAACAACAAAACTTCATGAGATTGCAATTGTCCTGGAGGATCTGGAATTTGGAATTCTAGTAATAGTCCAGAGTGAGCAATGGGCTTGCTAGTCAACTGTCTGAAGGTGAACAGAAGATAGTTTTAGAGCTAAGAAATGAGGTGTTAACTCTGGTACTGACTAAGAGAGTTGGGGTTGTTTACGGACCAGAGTACAAGAGCTAGAATCCACCCGCTCCTCTTTTTTTTCTTCACCCCCTCCTCTTTTATAAACAATAATTCAGCCCAGTTGTTGAACTGGAAATTAATTTTATACTAATTTGTTCTCAGCTCATTCTTTAATAAGCTTATATTTCTGGGTATTTAATTTGAAAGCACATTTGATAAGTAATCTATTAAAAAGTAAATCGACCCTGAGAATAAATGAGTTTGAAATTTCAAAGGTTGATCATTAAGACTATTGTCACCATTTGGTTTTTAATTTTTTAACCAATACTTGGTTTCCTATAGCAATATTTCACAGTTATCTAAAATGGAGCAAAGTATTTAATGTACAAGACCCTCAAAGATGAGTAAGTCAAAAACCAGTGATGCTCGTTCCCCCAGGCAGCCTAACTTATAACACCAGCTGGGTCCCTTCACTTCCTGAGTCATCTCAGCTCCAACGTGTCTGCTGGGTTCCCAGGGCTGAAATCCCCCCACCCTGTGCAGAGGGGACCAGGCCGCTCTGATGCCCTGGGGCATTACAATCCAGTTACACAACCTCCCCATGTTTAGAGGATTGTTATCATGACTCCCTTAAGTACACAAAGCTAGAGTTACCTAGAGAGGGGGAACCATGGAGCCTTTCAAAAGTTACTTCCCATGGAAACCGAAGAGGCAGGCTGGCAGCAAGGGTCCCCCATGGCCTGGCGGGATGCCTGGCGGCTGGCTGGGCAGTGTCCCCCAGGACTATCCCTCGTGCCCCCTTCCCTGGGCCACGTGCTCACTGAAGAGGACACCCTCGCCAGAGGAGAAATGGGACAGTGAGTCTGCCTCCACGCCCGAATCTCCCAGCCAAGCAGACAAAGCCCCTCCCTGAACTGTCCCCCTCCCCCACTGCCCATGTTTGTGCATGTGCTTTCCCTCTGTGGGCAGTCCCCTCTCCCACCTCTGTCCCTGGCCACCGGGCCACCCCACTCCTCAACGTTGTATGGGGGTCAAAAAGGAGGCCCAGAAAATGTCATTATTTCCAGCTGGTATAGTCAACAACATAAAAACTCCAAGCTATGCTACAAATTGTTAAGCTGATAAGATGGCCCAGCAGGAGTCTGTGATACAAGATCAACTTGAAAAAATAAAAAAGCTTTCCTTTACATTAAATATAACTGTGTATAAGATGTAATAGATAAAAAGACCCTATTTATGATTTCAACAAGCCTATACAATACCTAGACATAAGCCAAGTGAAAACTTTCCAAAGCCGTTCAAAAAAAGGAAACATCTAAAACTAGGCAGAAGGACATAAAAATGGCCTTATTATGTGGAGAGACATACCGTGTATATGAATAGAAAAACTTCTTATTTGAAAACTACAAATCCTGACTAAAATGACCTCTACATTCAAATTAGTCAAGCTGAAATCTCAAAGGATTATTGCAGAGCTTAAAATTTGATTCTAAAATTCACCTGAAAGAGAAAATAGGCAATAATACTGTAGAAACTTCTGAAGAAAAAATAGTATCAAAAGAAAACTCACTCTCAACAAGGTTGCCAAGACAGATTGGGGAAAGAATCGTTTTCTAACAAATGGTTCAGGGCACCTGGATATCCACAAGCAGAAGAGTGAAATTGGAGCCCTACTTTAAGCATATACAAAAATTAATTCAACGTGAATCAAACATCTAAATGTAAGAGCTAAACCTATAAAACTCTTAAAACATAGGTGTAAGTCTTTATCACCTTAGGTTAAGTAAGGGTCTCTCAGATATGGCACCTAAAGCATAAGCAACCAAATTAAGAAAATAGAGAGCTTGGACCTCATCAAAATGATCAGCTTTTGTGCTACAAAAGACATCAAGAAAGTGAAAAGACAACCCACAAAATGGGAGAAAATATTTGCGAATCATATCTTTGGTAAGGGTCTAGAATCGAGGGTATATAAAGAACTCTTCCAACTTAACAATAAAAAGACAAAGAAAAAATTAAAAAATAGACAAAGGATTTGAATAGACGTCTCTCCAGAAAAGATGCATAAATGGCCAATAAGCATGTGAAAAGATGTCCAACGTCATAGGTTATTAGGAAAATGAAAATCAAAACCACAGTGAGACACTAGTTCACATATACTAGGATGGGTGTAACCAACCTCATAGACAATAACAAATGTGGGTGAGGATGTGAACAAGTTCATACATTCATCCCATACACTGAGAATGTAAAATGGTTCAGCTGCTTGGGAAAAATATGGCAGTACTTCAGAATGTAAACAGAGTCACCATAAGATCCAGCAATCCCACTTACAGATCTATAACCATATACCTACCCATAGTGTATACCCAAGAGAACCAAAAAAATATGTCCACACAAAAACTTGTACATAAATGTTCATGGCAGCATTATTCATAATAGTCTAAATGTGGAAACAGCCCAAATCCCCAGCAACCGATGAATGGGAAAACAAAATTTGGCATATCCCTACAATGTCATTTTATTCAACAACAACAACAAAAAAATAAAGTACTAATACTTGCTACAACATGAATGAACCTTGAATACATTATGCTAAGTAAAGGAAGCCAGACACAAAAGGCCACATTTTGTATGATTCCACTTAATGTGAAATGAAATGAAATGAAATGAAATGAAATGAAATGAATAGAATAGGCAAATCCATAGAGACGGGAAGTAGTTTAGTGGTTGCCAGGGGTGGCTAATGGGAAGTATCTGCTAATGGGTGTGAGGTTTCCTTTTGGGGTGATGAAAATATTTTGGAATTAGATGTGATGGCTGCACAACATTATGAATGTACTAACACCCATAATAGTATGCTTTTAAAAGGTGGATGTTATGGTATGTGAATTTAATCACAATCAAAAAAGAGGACTTGCTCTGATATCAAAATGTTCCTATAGAATAACAGGAATTAAAACAGTGTGGTGTTGGCTCAGGAATGGACAGGTGGAGGTTTGCCTCCGTGGACCAGCACAGAGAACATGGAGATGGAGCCACATACATATGTGGGCATTCGATGTCTGACAAGGTGACATTTCAAATCAGTAAGAAAAGGAAAATGTTGGTGAAGAACAGCTATCTCTTAGTTTGTGGGGAAGGTTGGATTCCAACCTCATACCTCCACAAGAATGAATTCCAATGTAGATTAAAGAACTAATTCTAAGAACTAATTCTAAGAAATAGAAGAAAATAAGAGAGGACATATGTATAATGTTGAAGAAAGCCATTTTAAGTTAACAATACACAATATGCATAAATTTGATTGTATAAGAATGGAAACTCTTGCAATAAATACAATAAAAGATATCGTAAGTCAGTTAGGAAGACATTTCTCACATAATTAATATCCTGAATATATAAAGAACTTCCAGAATCAATAAGAAAAAGTCAAAATAACAAATGTTCTGCAGCACTCCCTTCCTGTAATTGCCTTTTCAGATGATCCCAAAATTTTGTCCTCTGTTCAGTGACAAAGAGATCATCTTGGCCCCTTTTTCATGATATGGGATTTCCCTGGCCACTCAATCTCATCCGGCCCTCTTTCTTACCAAAGTCAAGCTGGTCTTTGGAATGTTGTCCCTGTCGGGCAGGACAACTGGACACCCTGCCCTGCCCTGGAAAAAGTGATTAACTGTGGTCCTGATTGAAGGAGCTGTGTGCTGAGGCTGAAACCCCAGCATCCACTTCTCCTGTCCCTTAGAAGACACAGCCCTTTGCCTCGGGACCGCACACCGCTGGCATTCAGAGGCCTTGAATGAGGAACACTAAGTGCACTTAGCGTTTCTTGCCAGCCAGCCACTTAACTGGGGCTGCAACATAACATTTGTTCAACAATAAAATTAACCTTGATTCCAGACAGATATCTATCTTCACTAAGGACGTGTCCGTGCTGTGGTTTCTTTTTGCAAGTGACATTATTAAAGAAATGGAATATTGCAGGCATGTCACCCAAGGACTTTTGTCTTAGAAGACCTTTCTATTTTTCTCTCCTGCTAAGAGAGTCTTTCTGCTCTCAATTGGGCAGTTCATGGAGGTACCCGCTATGTCTCCTCACCCCCTTCCTCTCGTAGCCTTTTCTGTTTTCATAAGCCATAGATTGGGCCTCATTTTATTGCATTTCACAGTGTGCTTAAATACCCCACACAGTTCCTCATCTCATTACAAAAGACAATTTGTAATGTGGAAAATCACACAATGTGATTTGTTCAGCTGCTGGAGTTTGTAAAACCTTCCACATCAGGGCTTTCCTGAAGGGTGTCAGAGAGACGAGAATGGAACCGGGATGCAATTAGAAACCCTGTTGATAATCTCTAAGTAAATCAGATATTCCTGCCATAGATCCTGGCTGGGTCACGTGGGGCTGGCATGAAACATTAAGACCGCTGGCTGGTTCAATATTTTATGCAAAAGGAAATTCTGTAGCTGAAAACAAGATGATTGGAGGCTGTTGCTTTATTGTGAGTGGACAAGAAGACAGCATGACTGAACCGACTTTCTCCTCCTTTCAGGGTCACTGTTACTACCATGGACACGTGCAGGGCGATTCTGGTTCCACGGTCAGTCTCAGCACTTGTTCTGGTCTCAGGTAAGTGACCTTGACAGTGGCAGCTTCAGCCTTCAGCGCAGCTACCGCAGACCACCCCCTTCTCCACTCGCTCTAAAGCACTAGAGTGACGGACCTCGCCCCTGCCTGGCAGAACCAAGGAGCCCTTGCCTGGCAATGCGGAGGGCACCGCACCCCCCCACTCCCATCTCAGCTCGCCTTCCTTCGCCGCTCCTCTTTCGAGGCCATCCTCAGGTCTGGTAGGTTGGCTAGGTTTCAGCAGCCAAGGATTTGGGGAATATCTTTTGTTTTTGTGGCTCGATGTCAAACAGCTCCCAGTGTTAAAAAAATAGGACGTTAGGTATTAGCATTTCAGCTGCTTGCTTAATAACAATGAAAAGGGCCTCTTCTCACTAGGACACAAAGTGAGGGGCTGACTGAGCACAGATCCAGGTGAGCTGAGTACGGGCCTGGGTGGCAGGGCCCCTGCCCGACGCAGGAAACAATCCCTTCTGCTGCTGAGGATGAGCCAGCCCTGCCTTCCAGTCGCAGCAACCAGCCCCGGCGGGCTCTGTGGGCTCCCCAGGAAAACCAGTCTTGACAGATTCCCAGCTGCCTCAGCCTCTTGACTGGGTTTATCTATCCAGTTTGTGAACTAGCAGCTTGTGTCCTCAAAGTCCTGCTTTGCTTTGGCCGCTGCCACCAGAGTGTGGGTCTGCGGAGGGAAGGACGGAGGGCCTGGGACGGCGGCAGCCCAGGGAACGCAGGACTGTGCGCCGTGGGTCTGCAAGTACTACATGCCATGGCGGAGAAGGAACCTCAGTGCACACCCCGCACACACAACATACACACCACAGACACACAATATACCACACACACCACATTCACACCACAGACACATACATAATATACCACATACACCACACACCACAGACACACACACAATATACTACACACACCACACATACACACCTTAGCACACACATACCACACACTATATACCACACACCACAACACACACAGTACAAGCACCACAGACACCCTGTAACACACACACAATTTATCGCACACAACATACCACACATATCAACACAACACACACACAACATGCCACACACAACATACCCCAGGCACACAATGCACCTTGGACAACTCAGCACACATAACACACTACACACACACTACACACGACGGGAGCGAAGTGGAGATCGGGGGCCCTGGTCAGGGTTTAGCGGCCGGGGATGGAGACAGACCCCCCGCGCGGGGGAGCGGAAGCGGCGCTCTTGGCAACCTTGCCTCCCGTGAGTCCTGCGGCGCTGTGAGCATTGACAGGTACTCTTGAATTAATGAGTAATCGCGTTGGCGGCTCTTAGGGACAGACAGTACAGCCGCTAGTGGATGGAATTCTCCAGAATAACAGCACTCGAGTCTGGCTGCGGCCTGGTCAGCACGCGCAGCCCTGGGCCCGGCTGGCGGCTGGACTGGCCCGAGGGAGGGTGCAGCTGGGCCTCTGGCCGCATGTCGCCCTGCCCGTCCTTTCCCAGGGCATCCCTGCCCCACATGCGCCCCCAATCCCCCACCGACCCCCAACACGTGTCCCCCCGCCCGCTGCCGTTCTTCGTGGCGTGGGCCACCTGCGCGCCTTACGTGTACGTGAAGGAGGGCCTCGCCGCGTGCCCTGCAGTCAGTGTCCGCGCTCGGCATCGTTTGGGCATCGTCCTTCCTGGCGCGTGAGGGTGGCCTCTTCCCTCACCGCGCACAGCCTTCCGTTCCACAAACACCCGCGTTTCCTCTCCTCGTTTTCTCCGCCACGTGCATTTAGGTGGTTTCCAGTCTCTCTCAGCTGCCAACGACCGGCCCCGCAGGCCTTGGGCTCCGTGACCCGGGCGCGGCTCGGATGGAGGCGCCCGAAGGAGGGAAGGGTGTGACCTGCCCAGTCCTGCCGCCGTGTCCTGTCAGTGTGCCCGCCCCGTTTCCACTCTGACCATCAGAGGACGGGGGTTCTGTTTCCTCACGTCTCCCCCAGTCCTTGAGATACCGGATTCATTTTTAAGTATTTACCATTGGAATCTAACAGTCTGTTCAGAACTGGCTCCCCACCTCCTTTGCCCGCTCCAGTCCCATGCAGGGAAACCACAGCAGCAAACGTGGGCTGGGGTGAGGAGGTGACGGGAACACTCAGGAACGCGTCAGGGGGAGGGCAGTTTGGGGGGGACCATGAGTCCGCAGGGCACAGTGGGAAGGTTTCAGGGACCGAGGGAGGCGGGTGGGATCAGTTAGAGGACTGAAGGGCTGTGTGGGGCTAAGGGCCCAGTTCTCCTGGAAAACCAGGGCACAGGCACCTGGAGGACACAGAGATGAAGGACAGGGTGGGGCCAGCCCCGCTGGCATCTGGGCCAAGGTGAGTGACCAATTGGAGGTAGGCCCTCTGGGATCATCAGATAGATCTCCATGCCCCCGAACACAATAGCCCAAGCAGTGACCAGTCACTGGGCCTCTCTGAGCGCCAGTTGCCTTGTATTTAAAATGGAGATAAAGACTCTAGCTGAGACTGGTGGTTGTGAAAATAAGTACAATGACCCATGGGAAAGCCCAGCCCTGTGCCTGACCTTGAGTGAGCAGCCAATGGAAAAACCATCAGCCACTTGAGACAGTCTTACATTCTTTGATTCTGGGACTGGGCCAGTCAGGGAGGCGTGACCGTGCCGTGCTTCTGGGTTAATTCCATGCAGAGCTACACTGCTCCTATGAGGGCCGGGTGGAGCACACAGGACCACACACACCTGAGAATTACAGTCACCCCTCTCCTGTGTGGTGTCCAATACACCTGAAAGTAGAGAGTCTCTAACACATACATGGGAAGTTGGCACTTTACTGTCTGTCGCACCTCTCTGGAACCTAAAAGATGGACCTGTTTTGAAGGCTAGATATTTCCAACCTTCAATTAACATAGAGGTCACTGTGTGCAAAGAACATAAAAGCTAATTCAAACTGGCTTAAAGACCAAGCATAGAGGTAGATTCATGCTATCGAAAAGTCCAGAGATGGCTTCAGGTATGACTGGCTCCAGGGCCTAACTGATGTTATCAGAATCCATTCTCTCTCCATCTTTGGCCTCTACCTTCTTCTGTGTTGATTTCATTCTCAGGCACTGTTTATGTTTGCGGTGACAGAGAGTCTTCAGGCGGCTCCAGACTTACATCCTCAGAGGGCAAGTAGAAGAATGAGGACCCTTAAGCTCAGCAAAAGTCCTCAAAATGCAACTTACTGTCCTTCACTGGGTCATGGGCCCCTCCCTGAAACAATCAGGCTCTAGGCATGCAGGCTTCAGTAGTTATGGCACATGGGCTCAGTAGTTGTGGCTCACGGGCTCTAGAGTGCAAGCTCAGTAGTTGTGGTGCACGGGCTCAGTTGCTCCGCGGCATGTGGGATCTTCCCGGACCAGGGCTCGAACCCATGTCCCCTGCATTGGCAGGCGGACTCCCAACCACTGCACCACCAGGGAAGTGGTGGGTGGAATGCTCTAAATTAACAGGTTATGTGCCCAACCCCTGGGCCAGGCTGAGTGTGAACCACACCCAGCCTCAGGGGCTGGTGCGGGCTGGGGAGAAGGGTGGGTACATGAAGGAAAACCAGAAAAAGGACAGATGAGGGCCAGGGACACACAGAAACTACAGGCCAACTCTAACAACAGCTTCCACATGTTTGTGAAAACTCTAAGCTAGCGAAACTGAGACCAGGCGTACATGGAGACATCCGGGTTGGTCTGATAATTTTCAGGTGGTTTTCATAGGGTATCAAACCCTTGATGGATAAAGAGATGAGGGTATCTTCAAGGGAATTCCTAATAGCTCCTTTTTACACTAAATAAAACAATCTTCAAACCAGTGACATTAACTAATTAGGTTTAAATTATGAAGATGAATGACTGGGTAGAGTATTCCTGAGTAACATTTAAATAGGACAGATCTGCCCCCTGTGCTTGGCCTTGCCACTTGCTCTCTACTCCCTGTCCTCCATCCCAGGCCTGCCCTCCAAAGACACAGGTAACTAGAAGGGTCCCCGGTTTCTCCCTCACAGAGGGGTCCATCTCTCTGACCAGATTCTGCAGAGTGTCTGAGTCTCAGGACCACCTCCTGTCTCCGGCACCTGGAGAATGCCCACCCGCCCCACCCCGGGTACCTGGCACAGAGCACAACTTGGCAAAGAGGAATACTGTGAAATACTTATGGCTGGGGTTCCAGGAAGAGTCAGGGGAGTGAGTGCTGCGTCATCTGGTGTCAACCACCAAGACGGGGTGGGAATACTGACGGAGCAGGCTGCTGCCTGGGGATGGAGCTCCTGAGAATTTTAATTTCCCAGATCTTTGTGCTGTTGTTACAAAAGCAGCAGACCATGCATCAACAGAGAAATTCCGGAGTTATGTAGTCAACTTTATGATCTTGCGAGGAGAGAATCAGACCAGAGACAAAGCTGTGTTCGATCAACTGCTTCCTGGCAGAAGAATCAATCGAGAGGGGAAGTAAAAATGCAACTAGAGTAGCACCAGCCTGGTAGATTTTGAGAAAGAATATAGGATTAAAAATTATGTGAAATATGGTGTGACCCCAAAATACATTCAGAGCTAGGAATGTGAAGGAAAACTCGAGTGTCCTAGGGGATGCATTAATTAGAGCCCAGCAGATTACAGTTTTGCAGAGAAAAAGCAGAGAAGGAACATCCTGCTTTGCTTCAAAAAGGCTGATCAAAGACGGGCAGGCAAGGAAAGCTCTGTCCTGGAAGAGAGAAGAGACGAGGGAAGCAAACAAGTCATCCTTCTTCATTTGAAGCTTGAAGGGGAGAAGATAAGGAGAGAGAAACACGTGGAGATCCCAGCAGAAAGGGAGATTAAAGAGGAAACAGCTCTTGAATGGAGGGAATGAAGTGCAACGTGGAAAATAGGTCATAAAAACGAGTGCCGCCATAGAGCTTATCCTTCCTTTGAAAGGACCCCAAGTCAAACGGGAAGTTTGGGCCATAAGTTAGTTTTGTACCATATCACATGTCTCCCCAAGATGCCCAGCCCTCGTTAGCACAGTGTCAGCGCAGTGTTCATGGTTCTCCTGGTCTCTGTTGTTGCTCCCGCGGCTTCGTGCCTCAGCCCTGCTCCTGCGTCCCTAAGCCCACGAGCATCCCCATGAGCACCAGATGCCCCCTGACACTGTCATGCCTGGGTACCATGTTCCAGTGATGTGGAGAGAATTCTGCCCCGTCCCAGAGGAGCTTAGCCGCTGTGTTTTGTAATGGGACAGACGTCCAGTCCTGGCTTGCTCCTGCCAGGGCATCCAAATAGCCATGTCCCTGTGTCCTGATCTGATTCACAAACACCACATTGCTGTCCCCTTCCAGCTGCCTGGTTAGAGCATGAGATCCTTAGCGGGGGAAAACCTGTCTCTCACCATTTCTTCCTCTTCTCTTGCTCCACCTCCGAGCTTCTGCTTGGAAACCTGGCGTGAGGACTCTTGGGGGCTCCCAATTTTGGAATGAGCCAAGAGTTTTCCCATCCCCTGCGGGCATGCTGGTTAAAATGAGGCTTAATTTCTTGGGGAATCACCACCTGTGCTTTGATAGACTTAAGGGAAGCATTCACGTAACAGATGAGGAAACTGGCATCTAGAGTTGTAAACTAGGTATTCGTTGTAATGACAACTTCATTTTTAAGGGGAGTTCAGGATACCTGAGCACGAGGTGCACACATACTCACACCTGCACACATACTCACACCTACCCACTCACGCTTTTACACGTGCTCTCGCACACAGGCGCACACATGCAGACACACACACACACACACCCTCCAAGGGTGATGACAAGCAGGCTATGTCCTACTTTACTCTTTGCCATCATCACAATTTCTGCTTTCAGGAGGGCAGGGACGGGTGTTAGTGCCACTGCTTTACAGAGCAGCTGAGGCTCGGTCACCAGGAGCCTGGTCCTGACGCTGCAGCTCGGAGCTGCAGGTGCTCACGTCAAAGCATGCTGTCACCCCCTTCCTAGTCACAGCTGCTCTCTCAGGAGAGAGGCATCTCCTGCATTGACACCAAGCCTTGGCTCGTGCGATGCTCACTAAGCTGTAGGCAGGGGTTACATTCTTCAGATTATGGTTGAGGAAGCAAAGCCTGGGAAAGTGGCTTCCCCAGAGTCCCTCAGCTGTAATGGGCAAAAGTCCATCTCAAACCCAAGTCTGGCTGACTCCTTGTTCCATATTTGCTCCACTAGATCTTTCGCACAACTTGGATCCAACCTTCTTTTTCAGCCCCATCGTCCTCTACCCTGAGGAACCCCTCCCCCATTCCAGCCCCACGGTTTTCTACATGTTTACGGAACATGCCCTGCATGTGTGTGACTGCCTTTATCCCTGCTGTGTCTCGGCCTGGGACACACTCCTCTCCCCATCTCTCAGTGGCTTTGGAAGGTTCACTCTCCCACCAAGGCCCAGATCACATGATGCCTCCTCCACAAAGCCCACCCTGGCCTCCCAGCCACTCCTTGCCATGCAGCTCAACCTTGCCTCGCCTGTTCCATCACAGACAGCCCTTGCTTCCGCAGCACAGTGCCTGTAGCATAGCAGGCGCTCCCTAGAGATCTGTTTACACCCCTGGGTTAAGGCACCCGTCCTGCTTTGGCTCACTTACAGTCGATTACCGTACCTTGTGCTTTCACTACCCTGCTGTAAGGACCTTCAGGAGAGGGAACATGTCTGATCAGCTCTTAGCACTGGCCTTAGATGTGGGAGACAGTACAAGATGCTTTTAAAAATTCAATTAAATAAAAATACTCAGATGCCAGGTTATTTGGTACCTGAATACGTCTACACACTGCTGTGTTCCTTTAATGTCTTGTATTGATTTTAATTATGTAACATAAAGTTTACTGCACTAAGTTTTATATAATGAGATCAAACATAACACAAAATGCAGGAATACTTCTTGCTCCACTACACTATTGAAAACTAGTCAATCAACTTATTTTTCAAAGGGTAGAATTGACCAGTGTTATGGTCCATGGAATCAGAAATAACCATTATAATGAAGGTAATCATTTGCAATTTAGTGATCAGGGCAATCACAACCATCATGTTTTAAAAAAGAAAGAAAGGAAAAGTTCTGCTTTGATGCAGTGTTGTTATTTATAATTTAACAAACACGTTGAATTGATCCATTTGAAGAAATTGACCAGAAATCTCAGCTGAGAAAGTGAAAGAAGGATCTTAGGAGGAAAACAAGTCAGAGGGAGTGAGGCGAGTGCTGGGAAAGGAGCCTCAGCCCTCCTGAAGGACTGGCCACGTCCAAGGATGCCGAGGAGTTGCCTGACCCTGGTACCTCTCAGCTGGACTTGAGTGTTCACTGATCTGGGTGGATGTGGGTTTTCCAGATGTCACAGCTCAACCTAATGGCAAAGTGGTTTAAGGGGCCGAAAAGTCAGGCACGTGGAGATGACCTTGCCTTTGCTGTCCTGTCTGCTAGGAAAGCAGGGCCCTGGGCCCACCCTAGCACTGTCTAGAACCTGGCACGCTCTAGGTGCTCAATAAACATTGGTGGAATCAATGTGCGCTCCCCAAGCCATCAAGTGGTCAGTGAAACTTAATCCCAGCCAGTTCAAATTTTAAAAAAATCTTTAAAGTGTAGTAGATCACGTTAAGAAAGAAATTAGCTTAGAGTGGGAGGTGAAGTTAATTTGACCTTGACCTCTGTTCTGTGACCTTCGGCTCCCCTAGCTTCTATCAGGCTGGGCTCTGCTGGCTCCCCTCCAGCCCCCAGGCCACGCCACCTCTGGTGAGGGCTCTCCTTCTCCCTTCCTCTTCCTCCGTGGAGATATTCATTCCGTCATCCTGTGTAAACATCTGTGGGAGCCACAGCTGGGTTTGGAGCCCTTCTGCACCGTCTCCAAGGCTGCTCTGGTCCCCACCCTGAAGGACCCCCAAGGTCAAGTCTCAGTTCTCCCAGGCTCTACTTTCATTCAAAATTCAGAATGTCCAAATCCCAACTCCTTGGTCCCCAGACTGGCCCCCCGCCTGAACTCTTTTCCATTCAAGGTCCAGCCCATCCCAGGCTCCTAGCTTGGCCCCCAGGGGGATCTCTGATAACCTCTGGCAGGCGCCAGCCCCTCCCACACCCACCCCTTACAGCACCTCCCTCATCCATCTCCCCTTCCCCATTCCCCTGTCGCCACCCCAGAGCAGCCCTCCCTCCCTCCAGCACTTTTTTTTTTTTTTTTTGCGGTACGCGGGCCTCTCACTGTTGTGGCCTCTCCCATTGCGGAGCACAGGCTCCGGATGCGCAGGCCCAGCGGCCACGGCCCACTGGCCCAGCCACTCCGCGGCATGTGGGATCTTCCCTGACCGGGGCACGAACCCACGACCCCTGCATCGGCAGGCGGACTCCCAACCACTGCGCCACCAAGGAAGCCCCCTCCAGCATTTTTAAATTGCGCTGCACCCATGCTTCCTCCATCCTTCCCTTCACATCCATCTCGCACATTCCAGAAGGTCGTGTTTCAAAAACACTGCTCGATCATAAGTCCTGCCACCCTCTGCACTCGAAACCACACGGCTCCCCACGGCCTACATGTCAGAGCCCCTGTTCACTCACGTGCTTGTGCAACAGTGTTTCCACGGGTGTTTATCCATCACCTCCTCACACACTGATCACTGCAGCCAGACATCATTTTAATACGAAGAAGCAAGTGCCGTGAAGTAAGTGTACACAAGACCACACGAGAAACTCGGCAGAAGGGCCCAGGGAATCCTGCAGGGAGGTATGGCTACCCTGGACCTCAGAGGTTATGCTTCACCCTGGAAGCCTCTGCCCGAGGGCTGCCCGGGAACGGTGGGAGCCTTTGGGTGAAGACGTGGCCCCAAAGCAGCTGCATCCCGCAGGCCAGAGGGGTGGCCACCAACGGTTACAAGGCAAGGAGCCGGTGGATTTGATAGAGGTCCCGGGATGGAGGTGGGGAAAGGCAGAGGAAGAGGGACCAGCAAGAGCCACGTCCCGGCAGCTGGGAGTTGGAAGTGCCTGGAAGAGGCAATATTGTCTTCTGCGCAAAGCGTGTGCGGCACGGTGGGTGACGAGGCCACAGGGGCAGCCCGAGGTCTAAAGCCAAGGTGAGCGCCTTGCCTGGCATCAACCACCGCCCAGGTCCAGTGCCCGCCCTCCTTCTGTGGCCCCGCTGTCCTTCCGCACGCGTCTCCGTTTCAGCCACAGTGTTTCCTTCTGAGCACACGCTAACCTTTCTCTCCCCTGCACTCTTGCTCCTTCGAGGCCGTTCACCTGGCCCCCGAGCTCCCCACACCTCCAGGCCCTCCCCATCTTCCAGAACTCCCTTCAAGGCCCCCGTTTCACATGGGCTGTTTATCAACCATTCCTAGGTCAGCGCTGGGCTGACTGACCAGCCTCTGGGCAGCTCTGAGTTTCTCTGGCATTTTGCACTTGGAATTCAGCTGTGCCCACCCTGGCACAAGTCCTTGGTGACTCAGGAGAGGAGCTGACCATCCAGAGTGGCCAAAGGCAAGGGAGCAGGCTTGGGAGCCAAGTCCATCTGGGGAATCCTGGCACTGCCACTGACCAGCTGTGTGCCTGTGTTAGTTTCCTAGGGCTGCCGTAACAAATGACCGCAAACTGGGGGGCTTTAAGGCAACAGAAATGTCTTCTCTCGCAGTTCTGGAGGCCAGAAACCTGAAATCAAGGTGTTGGCAGGGTTGGTTCCTTTTGGAGGCTCTGAGGGAGAGTCCGTCCATGCCTCTCTCCTGGTTCCTGGCAGTCCTCAGCGTTCCTGGCCTTGTGGTCGCATCACTCCAGTCTCTGCCTCTGTCCACAGGGCCTTCGCCCCTGTGTGTCTGTGTCTTCTCCTTTTTCTGTCTCTTATGAGGACACACGTCATTGAATTTAGGGCCCACCCTAAATCCAGGATACTCTTAGCTCGATATCCTCCACTTAATCACATCTGCAAACCACTGCCCCCTGTTGTTTTGTTTGTTTGTTTTTTGCTGCTCCACGCGGCACGTGGGATCTTAGTTCCCCATCCAGGGGATCGAACCTTCGCCCCCTGCATTGGAAGCATGGGAGTCTTAGCCACTGGACTGGCGGGGAAATGCCCTCCCCCTTTTTGAAGGTTTATATTCACAGGTACCGGGGATGAGGACTTGGATATATCTTTTGGGGAAGCACAGAGACCATGGGCTCTCGTCACTGGCTTCCTGTTAATGAAAGGGGCTCATCATACCTGCTTTAGAGGACTGCTGTAAATATTAGAGAAAACAGAGACTTCAAGAGCCTGGTTCATGGCGGCAGGGAAGGGTGAAGAGTGACTGCTAAGGGTACAGGGTTTGCTTTAGGGGTGATGAAAACATTCTGGAATTAGACGGTGGTGATGTTTGTACAACTCAGTGAATATACTAAAAAACCATTGAATTGCATGCTTTAAAAGAGTGAGCTTAATGGTTGGTGAATTATTTCTCAATAGAGCTGTTATTTCTAAAAAGGAGCCTGGCTCAGGGTAACCATCAGTAATAGCTGCTATTATTATTATTGATATGCCAGTAATAGCTATTCTTTTTTTTTAACATCTTTATTGGAGTATAATTGCTTTACATTGTTGTGTTAGTTGCTGCTGTACAACAAAGTGAATCAGCTACTCGTATACACATGTCCCCATATCCCCTCCCTCTTGCGTCTCCCTCCCACCCTCCCTATCCCACCCCTCCAGGTGATCCCAAAGCACCGAGCTGATCTCCCTGTGCTATGCAGCTGCTTTCCACTAGCTATCTGTTTTACATTTGGTAGTGTATATATGTCAATGCCACTCTCTCACATCATCCCAGCTTACCCTTCCCCCTCCCCGTGTCCTCAAGTCCATTCTCTACCTCTGCGTCTTTATTCCTGTCCTGCCCCTAGTCTCTTCAGAACCTTTTTTTTTTTAGATTCCATATATATGTGTTGGCATATGGTAGTAATAGCTACTCTTAACATTTTTTATAACAGTTTGTTTTACCTCTTTGGTCGTGTCTCCCAAACCTGTTTATGAATTACATTTGAAATGGGAACCATGGGTGAGATGCCTTTATGGGTTCCATGGGAGCTAGCCTGGTGCTTTGCACGTAGCAGGGGATAATGAATATTTGTTTTGATTATACATAAGTAGTTCACATGGAAATTACTTATTGAAAATAAACCTGATGGTGCTACTGTGCTCACTAACACTGCTGCCATCACGGTGTATCAAACACAGATGAGGGCTTCCCTGGTGGCGCAGTGGTTGGGAGTCCGCCTGCCGATGCAGGGGACACAGGTTCGTGCCCCAGTCCGGGAAGATCCCACATGCCGCGGAGCGGCTGGGCCTGTGAGCCATGGCCGCTGAGCCTGCGCATCCGGAGCCTGTGCTCCGCAGCGGGAGAGGCCACAGCAGTGAGAGGCCTGCGTACCGGAAGAAAAAAAAAAAAAAAACACAGATGAGGTGGGATACCGCTTTTACCTGTGAGCTCCTCCCAAAAAGGACTGAAATTAAATTTCATGCCAACTGCATCTCTAACATGGTTGGCAGCACAGTATTGAGCCCCAAAGTCTATTTCCAAGAAAATTCAGTTGCAATTGAACACAGAATCAGCAAGTTTAATTCCTTTTTTTTTTTTTTTTTGCGGTACATGGGCCTCTCACTGTTGTGGCCTCTCCCGTTGCGGAGCACAGGCTCCGGACGCGCGGGCTCAGCGGCCATGGCTCACGGGCCCAGCCGCTCCTCGGCATGTGGGATCTTCCCGGACCAGGGCACAAACCCGTGTCCCCTGCATTGGCAGGCGGACTCTCAACCACTGTGCCACCAGGAAAGCCCAATTCCCATTTTTGAGTCATCATCTGATTACAGGTAATCAGAATCCATGTGCCACTACCTTGCTTGCCTGGGAGTAGAAAGAAAAATCATATGAAGAACAACGCCATTCAGCTGTGTGATTGCCTGACTCACCATTGCTTTGGAGATTAAAAACTGAATTTCGAGAAGGACAAAAACTTATCTTGAGGACGTGTAGGTCCCCTGAGTTATCACTTTGAAAGCTAACAAAATAGTAAATCTATTTAATATCTAAGCCGTTAAAATTGTAATAGGGGCTTCCCTGGTGGCGCAGTGGTTGAGAGTCCACCTGCCGATGCAGGGGACACAGGTTCGTGCCCCGGTCCAGGAAGATCCCACATGCCGCGGAGCGGCTGGGCCTGTGAGCCAAGGCCGCTGAGCCTGCGCGTCCGGAGCCTGTGCTCCGCAACGGGAGAGGCCACAGCGGCGAGGGGCCTGCGTACCGCAAAAAAAAAAAAAAAAAAAAAAAAAAAAAAATTGTAATAGATTCCTCTTTGTTTCCACTGAAGGAAAAACAATAGGGTTTTGAAATGTAAAGTAAAAGCCTCCTGTTTTCAAAGCAGCAGCTCCATTTCTTCGGCCCTTCCCCTTTGATTCCTGCCTCTGTCACAGTCATCCCTGTTTCAGGCCCCACAACCCTCTCAAGACAGCACAGGAGAGAGGCAGGCAGGAGAGCGCAGGGGCTGAACATCTCAAGCCTTGGAGAACTGGGTGGAGACTGGGTCCCACCTGTACCTCCAGCTACCTGTGTGCCCTCGACAGCAGGGAAAATGACCCGAGCTGCGCTCTATGGGGCATCCACTGAGCCTGGATCCTAAGCAGAGTGCCATGAGGGGTGGCCTTCATCATCTCCAACTGTCCCTCTCTTCTGCTTCTCCCATTCACCACCACTCACTGCCCCGGAAGTTGGCCTCACCCTCCCCTCATAAGGGCCAGTCCCGTGTTCTCCTGATCCTCTTAATCTCCCCATAGAGAAGATACCCAGAGTCTTCATCTTTCCCAAACATTGGCAACTGTCTTCTAACCTCTCTCCCCCTGCTCTACCAGTGGGAAGAGAACCCCACTTTCAAAGTCTGCTGGATTTAAATTCCACACTCTGAGATACTTCCAACTCCAAGTTGACAGCTAAATACCTATGACATTCAACTTAAATTACATTCGCTTATCTAGTTTGGGGCCAGAAAGGGCTGTGAGAACATCAAATTTTCACATCTCAGAAACCCCGAATCCTTGAATTTTGTGTCCACTGTGGTTTCCAGCAATCTCTAGAGCTAAATGATTAATTATACACAAGACAGTCCAAAGCAATTATTTAATTAAGATGTATTATAGGCTGCCAATTGTTTGGAGCAAAGGGAAAGGCTTCACCCCAGTTTCTCAACATCTGGCCTTTGGATGACTTAAAAGATAAAAGGAGACACCAGAACATTTTTATGACTGAGTAACAATTTCTAGAAATTTTCCATTAAGTAGAAAATCTTTTTCAGTCATGTGCTTCTCATGATTAGAACTTGGTGACAGATTTTACTGTAAGTGTTCAGCTTATTGAAATCCAATGCAACATAGAAAATGTTGCAATGCAACATGAAATGTCGGTGTCATTTTCTTTTTAGGGCAGGAAAGTCAGCTTTCTAGCCAATCTCTCTTTTCCCCTCAAGTGTATTCATTTTCCACTTTACCCTGGCCTTTTTTTTTTGAAGATCTTTTTCTTAATTTAGGGTTTTTCAAAATCAACTTTAATAAACTGAAATGTCCTACTACCCATTCTAAACTGAGAAATCTAAGTTGTAGTTCATAAGGAACTTTTCAAAGAAAAAAATACAAGCCACCCCAGAGCTGATGCCCGAAGTCCTGTCTATATGAATAGATCTACTTGGAGATACATGAAGACTGTAGTTTGGGGGGTTGGGAGTAGGGGGCCAGGGTGTATACGAGAACAGCTGTATGTAATGACTTTTAATCCATCTGTGGGATTTGAAAATTGCCAAAACTTCTCAGTTACGCCAAACCACACCGGCTCCCCCATCTCTGAACAGTTAAGTGTCGTGATTATTGGTAACACACAGCTCAACTCTCCAGTGTTTTCCAGCTGCCCTGTGTGTCTCGGCGCCATCTTCTCAATTAGGCTGTGGTCATCCTGGACATGATCTTGCTGTTTCTTTCACTGCCTGTAACACTTCACAAAACAGGGCTAGTGGAGTAAACCAGCTGAATAATAATGAACTGATTAGCTTGTATGGGCTCACCGGTTGCGTTCAAAATAAATATTTGCCAAATCAAACCTTTTCTTTTCATACTATTTGAGTACTGACATACTGTTGTCCCATTAAAATTTAAGAATGATTAAATAGTCACCTATAAGTGGGCCATCAATAAGCATTGGATGAGTGAATGGCTGAACACATGAGCAATAGTGGATGTTATAGGAACACCTTTCAAGCTCCATCCTTTGGAAACAAGCTCAGATCGTCTGAAAGAAACTGCTGGAGCACCCGACTTTTTCAGCTGTTTCTTAAGGACTAAGCTATTTCTTAAATCCTTGGAACTGATGCCCTAAAACCTGGAGCCCATGGACCTCATCCATAGTCCTAAATCTCCTGAAATTTTCTGCAAAATACTGTGGATCTATGTAGATGTGAATTTTTCTGGGGAGAGTATAAGGAGGAGGTTCATGTCTCAAAAAAGGTTGAGTCACTGTGTTAGAAGCCTCTATTTACAATCAGATGAATTTTGCATGAAAATTGTATGCATTTATGAGTGCAGTCAACTTGATCAATAACAGAAATTGCTAGATGTGTGGGAACTCTCAGAGCTGCTAGTTTACTGTTACCCAAGTTCTCATTTCTCTAAAGAAAAAACTGATGTCAACATCAGGAAGAGCCTTTTTAAGTTAAAGTACTTCTTATTCCACATTGGAAAAGAGAAAGGAAAACCAGTGTGTAGACCGATGTTCCCCCATCACTTAAAGAAACTGACATGGCTCATTTCCAGGAAGGAGGACACGTCCTGCTCCAGAAGGTCAGACATGCCTTGGGATCCATGGCATAAGGCCACCCCTGTCTCTGCAAGTTAAAATATTTAACAAATGTGTCCTTTTTTTTTTTTTTTACATCTTTATTGGAATATAATTGCTTTGCATTGTTGTGTTAGTTGCTGCTGTATAACAAAGTGAATCAGTTATACATATACATATGTTCCTATATGTCTTCCCTCTTGCGTCTCCCTCCCTCCCACCCTCCCTATCCCACCCCTCTAGGTGGTCACAAAGCACCGAGCTGATCTCCCTGTGCTATGCAGCTGCTTCCCACTAGCTATCTATTTTACATTTGGTAGTGTGTATATGTCCATGCCACTCTCTCACTTCGTCCCAGCTTCCCCTTCCCCCTCCCCATGTCCTCAAGTCCATTCTCTACATCTGCGTCTTTATTCCTGTCCTGCCCCTAGATTCTTCAGAACCATTTTGTTTTTAGATTCCATATATATGTGTTAGCATACAGTATTTGTTTTTCTCTTTCTGACTTACTTCACTCTGTATGACAGACTCTAGGTCCATCCACCTCACTACAAATAACTCAATTTCGTTTCTTTTTATGGCTGAGTAATATTCCATTGTATATATGTGCCACATCTTCTTTATCCATTCATCTGTCGATGGACACTTAGGTTAATTCCATGTCCTGGCTATTTTTAGTAATGCTGCAATGAACATTGTGGTACATGACTCTTTTTGAATTATGGTTTTCTCAGGGTATATGCCCAGTACTCCCACAAATTAACTAAGTAAAATACCAAAAAAAGCATACTTTTTTTTCATTCTTTTTTTTTTTGGAAGTATAGTTGATTTACAATGTTGTGTTAGTTTCTGGTGTACAGCAAAGTGATTTGGTTTTATGTAAATATATATATAAATTATATATATTATATATATGTTATTTTTCAGATTCTTTTCCATTATAGGTTATTACAAGATAATGAATATAGTTCCCTGTTCTATACAGTAGGACCTTGTCATTTATCTGTACTGTATATAGTAGTGTGTATCTGTTAATCCCAAACTCCTAATTTATCCCTCCCACTCCCTTAGCCTTTGATAACCATAAATTTGAAAAAAGCATAGGTTTATACTTAACCTTATTTCAGAATCCTTTCAACTATTTAGGAAATTTAGTTGATCAGGATGAATAATTCAGGTGTAGGAATTTTCCTTTAAAAAAAATAAAGATTTCCCTTCTGAATCATGTCTGCTAATCCAGATCTAGTTATTTTCTAAGCGGATGAAACAACTTTTCTCTCAACTCTTCTTCCCAGCAATATATCCTTGAGAAGTAAAAAACAAGCAAATGAAAAACGTAAAGACTAAACACAGTCGATTCTTTACCATAAAATATTTGAAACAAAAAACTTCGCAGACTTGGTTTTCAAAAGATTTACAAAAATAAATCAATGCAAACATATGGCACAGGAATGTCCTTTCCAATTCAGACCTGAGAATATAAATAAATTGATATTTCTCTTTTTATTCTCTGAGTAAGAACTGGGTTTTAGCCATGAACAAGAAACTGCCCTTAAAAGTTACATAATTTTTCTTCTTTCTTTTTCAACAGGGGACTTATTACATTTGAAAATAAAACCTATATTTTGGAGCCAATGAAAAATGAAACCAACAGATACAAACTCTTCCCAGTGGAGAACCTGCAGAGCATCTGGGGATCCTGTGGATCAAACACAACGGGCCTCGCAATGCATGACAGGCTCCCACCGCCCTCCCAGACCTGGACAAGAAGGGTAGGAGGGAAACCCACGTGGTGTCTCTGGGGAGCTGGGGACTCCAGCTAGGGACACCCACTGCTAGGCCATCTGGAGAAATTTTGCTATTTGTGTCTGAGGGATGGAGTTATTACCCAGTTTATTGGAGGTGGTTGCTATGATGTGAACAGAACATAATCAGATACTGAAAGCTCCATTGTTGTATTAAACGTCAGCCTCAGACTCATTAACCTATGCTGGGTAGAGTTGAGCTCAGAGGATGCAAAATCACATCTCCGGTGAGAACCTTCTGGGCCTAGACCCAGGAGTCTGCCCCACCGTTGGGCCCCTCCATGGTACACAGAACTGGACCGGAACCTCCACACCCTTGGGCAGCTCTCCCTTCTACGGGAAGAGACAGACAATATGGAGGTTTTGCCAATGCAAAATTAGGGTCTTCAAGATTAGGGTCTTCATAATAAGACCCTATAATTAGGGTCTTCATCAGGATTTGCACAGCATTCCCTGCCACTGCCCACTCACCTGCCCTGGGTCTTGGTCCAGCAGTGTGGCTGAGGGGTGGTGTTTATCCCCAGTCCATACTAGGGGGCACCTGTCCCACTTCCCTCGAGGGGTCTCTGCTTTCTGGCCACCTGCCCCTGGGTCTGCTCATCACAGGCCTTCCCTTCTGCTGCAGGACTGGAGAGAGTAGTTGCCCTAATGGAGTCTGGACCACAGATGTCCCTCCCGACTAAGAGGTCCCCCCCTGGTGCAGCACTAGGGAACCTGCACCCCGAATGGCTGCCTGACCCTTTTACATCAGTATCACGTGGGCTCCACAGACTGCAGCAGAACTCTTAAAAAGGAGTAAGGGTAGCCACATCTGGCTGGAGGCCCTGAACTCAAAAGACTACAATCCGATAGGAAGTTATCGACGACTTCCTGATTTTTCATCTCTATCTTTCCTGTTCCTCTCTTGACAAGAAATAAAGAATTCCTAGATATGATGTACCTACATTTGATGGTCTGGGGACATGTTTTCAAGGTTCCATTTGACACTCTTTGTCCTTCCTGACTTTAATTTGAGCGTTACACTGCTTAACACTCAACACTTCATAAATATTGTGCCTCTTTTTATTCCTAATCATTTTTCTCAGTTCAGACAGTAAACGTTATCCTAAGCGATTTCTTCTCCTTAAAATTTTCCTCCTACCTGTGGAGAGGTGTGTGTTCCCCTAACCTGCTTTTAACTGAACTGCTTTAGGACTTTTCATTTTAACTTTACATTCATTCTTTCCATCCTGATTCCACCTGTATGACCCTAACTTCCTCTGTCTGTTAACATGTTCCCAAGGTTTTCTGCAGCAGGTGCTTTTGCAACCTCTTTTTTTCTTGTTTTTCCCCATCACACCCCATCAGGCACTGTGGCTGACTTTGACGTTGACACTCAGTAGTGGGGCTGAATCTCAATCCCCAAGAAAAGGACTTGAAAAATGCCCCCACCTCCACCATCAGCAGCAGCTTGACAGAATCTTCTTCCTGCTCTCCTCCCCTGAGCCAGCTTAGAGTGACAGATTTAAGAGATGGAATCCCAGAGACCGGCCTCTGTGGTCCCCGGGCATGTTTGTTTCACGCTTACGCTTGCCTTTGATTCCAGACCTCAGATAAGATGTGATGAGGCCGTAGCTTTCACAATCATAAACAAGTAGAACATTTGCATTTTGTTTTCCAGGCGTCTTGAGTTGAGTACCTTGTTGATCACACGTTATCCACCTTGTGAGATTTATAACTTGACAGTTTAAACGGCACTCGGATATGTTTGCCGTTTCATTTGGAAGTCAGTCCTGACTTGGTCAGGCCTTGCCAGCCATATTTTAATTCTTTAACTAAGCTTACAGGCTCCCTAGAACTAGGATTGGCACAGTAATTTCCAGTCATTTTGACGTGTAGAGAGATGGAGAAAACCTGAATAACAATGTTGTTTTGTTACTTATGCATATGCAAGTGTAAATGAACCTTTAAATTGTAAAGGGGTGGCATGGCATGCACTTCAACTCCGTTCTCAATACTCCTCTCTAGAAATAGTCGGGATTGTTTTTATGGAAGAGAAAATGTCTCTGACTTAAAGCACATCGATATTGTGAAAACAGTACAAAAAACAATTTTCAAATAAGTGGAATATGTGAGAATTAAAATTATACACAAGACAGTTTGGGGCAGTACCTATGGAAAATATGAAAGGGAAATACTCATGTTCTATGCCCCTTACCTGCCAGACTTAACACTGCCTTTTTTTATACTCAAAAATCAATGTAACTGCATCTAACCCATCTAGTTTATGCACTGCAGCAACTGCCTTTGCTTTTTCCCAGCATTTTTTGCCCCTACTAAATGTTAACTATTGCACAGATTGGCTTGCAGACTGAGATTTTTCTGCAGATGTGTGTGTTTTTCTTCAACGAGCAGCAGGAATAAATCTGCACTCGGGGTATGCACTGGCTATAATATAAGCCTGAGCTATTGTTTGTCATTTTTACAAGGCTTTACATTAGATTTTAGTGAGAACCCAAGTTGCTTCTGGAAGGGTGCCTGCAGTCAGAGGGCTTCCTCGCCAGTTCCCTCCTCTGCAGCTTTGTAAGTCCAGCCTGCACAGCCCCTGCCACTCAGCCCTCCTGTGACTGCTCCCTCCCTCTCCATCAGCTGTTCATTCAAAAATGCAAACGAATTTTAACAGAAGCCTGAGCAGACTATAAAGAAGGTGAAGGCCATAAATCCGCTACTGGAGAAAATCACATAATACATCCCGAAGGCAAATGTAAATTATTTTTGAATTATCCTCTCCGGGGATTATCTGTGCTATTGTTCCCCTCCACTAGTATGGATAATTAGGAGTCACATGTAAAAGTCAGTGCCTTCTCTAGAAAGCCATGTTTGCTTGGGCTACTGAGTTCAAATAGGACATCTGGTCAGGGAGACCCTGTAGTTTCCTCAAAGGCAGACACTCTGAAATGGACCAGGGCTCTTGCTTTTGGGTTTCTAGACAGGCTGCCATATTGGTTTAACAGAAGTCACATTAGTGACGGTGGGAGAAGTATTAACAGTAATGTGTATTATCTGTAGAGTCTAGTAATAGTTGAATATCTGGAACTGGCCAGAACCATTGGAAAACTTGTTAATTAGAGCATGCATTTAATTTTTAATTTTAATTTTTTTAATATAATTTAATTTTTAAAATATTTAATTTAAATTTTTAATTTTTTAATTTAATTTTAATTTTTAAACATTTTCTCTAATATAACCACCCTCACCTCTGTACCTCCTCTAAGAGGCCATACACACCAAGTTCCTTTACTGCCTTGGTCATTCGTAAATCTTGGTGGATAACAGGGCCAGCACTGCTATTGCTTCCTTGGCCCTGAGCTCTGAGCATCTCTCAGCGTGAACCGAGGTTCCAAAATATCCAGGTGTGGATTCCTATTGACTCTTGTATCGACTGAAACTCTAGATGAGTAAATAACAGCTCTCACTTCTGCCACTGGCGTTTTAGACTCAATTTCAATACGTTGCATCTGTCCCCATTAACATTCAGTTCATCAGATTCAGCCCATTCTTCCAGCATTTGTCTCGTTTGGTTGCTGGTTCTGCAGCCTGTGTTAGTAGCCAGACCTCAGAGGCTGTACCCCACGCAGATATGATCTGTGTGCTCGGTCCCCATACAAATCGTTGGTAAGGATGGTAGAGATGACCTTTCACAGCAGAGACCAGGACTCAGTTCATACCTATTCATAAAGGGGCCTTAGAGTCAAGGCACGGAGGCTGGCTTGAGCCAACAAGGATCTTTCTTTACTCAGAGGAAGTTAAACCAAACCTCTGATTCATCAAATTTGCTGATCTTACCGTCTATGGAAATGGTCCTGGTTCCATTGTTATTGTTTTGTTGTTGTTGTTTGGTTAAAACACCCAACTTGAATCTGTTTGCCTGTCTCCATCCTTACAGCCTCAAACTGTCACCAGCGCTCACCTGTGCCCTCCACTTCCCCTATGGTCCCCCGATAATCCATTCTCCTCCCAGCAGCCAGAGTGATGTGTAAAGAACCTCACATTCAAGGGTCCCCCACTGCTCTCCGATAATTAGGTTACCGGCCAGCCTCCTCACCATGGCCCCTGTCCTCTGTCTCCATCTTCAGCCACCTCTCATCCACACTTTTCCCTCACTCACCAGACGATAGCCATCCTGCCCACTGCTACGACACTCCAAGCTCTCCCCAGCCTCAGGACTTGTGCTGTGTTATCCCGTCTCCCTGAAACACCATTTCAGGGACCTGGCCCATAGGAAGAGAGAGTTGGAATGAGAATTTATTGTCACCCTCATCCCGACTTGTTTTCTGACTCAGTTTGAGTTAAGTTCCCAATGCCAGAGTTCTTGTTGTAACATGTGTAGGGGTCATTCTCCCCGAGAACTTGGCTGTGATGACTTTGAGAGGCCCAGGAACAGCTTCCCGCTTGAGCAAGACTCAAAGAACCCCTTGGTCTGCACCTCGGAGTAGAGAATGGTTGGGCCATCCTCAGAGGCTTATATTCTCTTATCTGTTTGGGGAAGGGCTTTTGTTTATCATCACCCTCCAAAATGAAAATCCAATCAAGCAACCAGTTTCAAACGTTGCTCTGTATATCAAACATTTTAAATATGATTTTTTTAACCGGATAGCCCAGATAGGTGGAAATCATGTGGAGGTAATTTAAGCCTCTCTGTGTGTGCAGCTGAAGGAAGAAGGAACCTTTGCAGCCATGAGCCAGCCACTCCCCCATGGCTTTCTATTATTATGTGGTTAGGTTTCTTTCTGAGCTAGCAATTCTCTGCATTCATGAGAAAATTTGGACTTCTCTGAAAACTGCAGAGACAGGAAAATTGGGTTCATGTGTTTGTTTTCATTATCTGGAATTGTGTATTTTCTAAATGATGATCCAAGGCCATTTGGAAATATCCCCTGGTCGTTTATTTCACCCCTTTGCAGTCTGAAAGGTGTAAACATCTGAACAACCAGGGCTCTCCCTATGAGTTTTTCAATGGGAGGCTAGTTTATTTTTTCTTTAATAGAGCTGTATTTTCTTCTGTAAGATGAGCTGAATCTGGTAAATTCAGCTCATGGTAAATCAGGGAATTATGGGAGGAAAAGAGGTTTCTGCTTTCCACACCTGAATAAGGAGAAGGGGCAAGATCTTCACACTTCGAGAAGGTGTCTCATTTTGCGTACACCAGTGGGTACTGCTGGGGCTAATCTTTCCTTTGTGTGTACGTAGTTTTCACCATAAAGCATGGCTACAACGTATAGTTACAAAGCTTAACTTTTCTCCCTTGTAACGTTGTAAAAGTATGAGAAATTATACCTTTCATGGTGCTTTATTTTTCCTTCCTCCATAAGGTTTCCAGATTTCTTTAGGGATACCTAAATTCATGAATCAGCACAGCTGGGCCGCAAGGAGGAACACTGCTATGATACAAACATTTTTCCTGTTTGGACGATCCCGGACTGATGGGGATTTGTTTCATAAAAGATGTTTCCCTCAGGATTATGTGACTGGAAAGCTGATTCAAAGCATGCCTTGGTCATCTTTGCTTTTGTCTGAAAGCGTGGTTATAACATGCAAGTTTTCAACGTTAAGCAGTGTGTGTAGTTAACTCATACAGCAGCGATATCAGCTATGAGGACTGAGACCAGTTGAACCCTCATTTCCTCCGACTGCATTTTATTGCAGAAACTGAAGGCTTTGTTTTTTGTTTTTAATGTTTGCTTCTTGAGACCACCCTCCATGAATTGCTTTTTTTTTCTCCTGAAAGTGCCTTTGGGATTGTCCCAGTAATTCATGGAAGAGTACAAATGTTTTTTGAAGAAACATGATTAAAATGTCACCCACTTCAGAGACTGCCTTGATTTGGGAGGGAGTTCATATTGGGCTCTCTGCATCATCTTCAGCCCCTACCCCTGGATATACAATTTCTGTCTTCTTCTCAACTATTGCACTCCTACCAATCCTTTTTCTCCAGTGGCATGTTTCAGTCTTTTTTTTTTTTTTTTCTTGACACTGTTTCTTTCTATTCTGTTTCTTTTGTTCCTTTCTGGTTTTCCTCCTAGCACCTTCTTCTCGCCTGGCTCTGTTCCCCATTTATCCGCCTGGCTGTTCCCTATTCTTCCTTTGCTTCTAACCAGATTTTTAAATGATCACCTGCAGAAATCAGCTCCCTGGAATGGACTACTCAGTGTTTCCCCAGAAGGGCTATGCAGTTCCTGCTCAAAATATATTCGCTTTATATATCGGCTTTTCCCACATCACAAAACTAGACCACAAAGGCAAAGGGAACACCCGTGAGACCCTAATTCCATCATCTTCTGTAGCGATCTTGAAATGTGCTACATCCAGCCCGAAATGAAGAGTTCATTGGCTCCTGTTCCGGAGAGAGCTTTGGTTTTGCTTGTTTACATATGTGTTTTGTTTAATAATGATCTCAACTTGTTCTGATCCTATAATCAGTGAGTCAGCAGAAAGGTTAGATTCCTTTTTAAGGATTTCCCAGATGGAAATGGAAAGTGGCCGCTCACGTTGAGAAGGTTTTACAGAGGTTTTTGGGGTTGGAGGTGAGCTTCTAGGTGGGACAGGGGTGTGGGAGCCAGTGATGTCGGTAGGGGGGGGGTCCCCTAGTTCAAGTGCTTGAGTGGAGAGACATTGACAGTGTTCAGGAAGCCCCAGAGAGGCAGTCAGGGAAATTAAACCCATGTTTACTTTTGGCAGCAAAAAAGAGAGGCCCTCAAGACGACCAAGTATGTAGAGCTCGTTATTGTGGCAGACAACCGAGAGGTAAGAACTTTCTGAAATTTCTTGGTTGGTTTAAAAAAAAAAAAGGCAAAAGAAAATGTTTAGCAAGTTATTACTTGCTTTATTTAACCTCATTTTCCAAGAGGCCTTAAAAGCATTGTAAACAACCCATTGAAAAAAGTGGTTTCCTGGTATTATAATGTGTAAAATATTAAAAATGTATCTGGTATTACAGAATATTAGCAAGGACTGCAGAGTTGCCATGTAGCTAAGCTCTCCAAACAGGGAGAATTATGTGTGGGAAATGGCAGATGGTTTTAGAATGTATTCTAAAACACTTTGGGGAAAAGTTTAGTTTTAAAATGTCCAGGGCTTCCCTGGTGGCGCTAGTGGCTGAGAGTCTGCCTGCCGATGCAGGGAAAACGGGTTCGTGCCCCGGTCTGGGAAGATCCCACATGCCGCAGAGCGGCTGGGCCCGTGAGCCATGGCCGCTGGGCCTGTGCGTCCGGAGCCTGTGCTCCGCAACGGGAGAGGCCACAACAGTGAGAGGCCCACATACCGCAAAAAATAAATAAATAAATAAATAAAATAAAATGTCCAATATGTCCTCAAGCAAAATGAATGAATGAATGAAGGCTGTAGACACAGCAGAAAAACCCTACCTTCCAAAGCAGGGCTTGATGCTGTATTAGTTTTTTTTTTTCTTTTAATTAATTTTTAATTAGTTTTTTTTTTTTTTTTAGATGATCTTCCCTGTGTTCTTTCCTTGCCTCTACTACCTATTACGAATTAGGTGACATTTTCTCCCAGACTGGCTCAATGCATATGAATGAAACAGACTTGACCATTTCACAGGCAACTGTTCCCACTCTGGAAGTTCAGATTAGCCCGGAGAAGTGGGAATTTATTAACTTTTTATCCACTCTCTGTATTGTTTGACTTGTTGCCATGCGCTTCTATTACTTCCACTCTTTAATATTTTAAAAACAAATATAAAGGAGATTTTGGAGGAAGTTAAAATCAAGTTGATGATATGAAGAATGGCTTTGGACTGCCTTCTGGTTGTCTGTTTTCTCTATGCCAAAACATGTCACTGCCTCCATCATTTATGAGGCTGGAAAATTCACAAAAGTTACTATCTTCTGAGCACTTGGCTTGGGTGAATTTCAGGGAGTTTCAGAAAGTCCCTGGATGGGGAAATTACTCCGCAGAATGGGAGCTCACTTCACCATAAACCAGGGAGGGCCCTGGGGGATTTTCAGAGCCTGAGACTTCACATTTCCAGGAGCTGGGAAGATGAGATTTGATTGATAGTCTTGCCATTGGTAATGCTGACATTTAAAATTATTAAGTTTCAGAGGCAAGGAAAAGACCTGGAAAAAGTCAAACAACGATTAATAGAGATCGCTAATCACGTTGACAAGGTAAGTTCCTTGGGGGTAATTAGATCACTCACAGCCTGTAAATGTTTGGGAATGAGGTGGAGAGAATGAAACACATCCCATCCGACTTAGGGAGGTCGGGTTCTGCCTTCGGTCCTGGGCTGGTACCCAACTTCCCCTTCTTCTGAGAATTCTTGGGGCCTGGAGCAGCTGTAGGAGATGCCACCCCATGCTGTCTGGACCTCGGTGGCCTTGGCATCCATCTCCCGCCAGGCTCTCTTCTGGCCAGGAAGGCGTTTTGACCTCCCCAGTTAGATCCAGAATCCCAATAGGGTGCATCTGACCCTCTTGAGAGCTCCAAGCAGGCCTCTTCCCAGGTCTCCCTGGGCAGGTCCCATGGGCCCCCTGAGGGTGAGCTCTCATTGATAAGGGACCCACGGGCTCCACAGTCCCAGGACACAGAAATCGGCTTTCGGCTCAATCGGCCGTCAGAAAATTCCTCACCGAGAACTCGGGAGGGAGCTCACCTCTGCAAAGGTGATTTCAGAGCTGGAAGAGATCCTGAAAGTCTGCTCTGACCCAGGTGTATTTGCTCGCCAACGCTCCTTACGTGACCTGTTCGCAAGGAGGTGGAACCGTCTACGTACGCCACCTGCCTTCAGCGACAGACCTTGCAGGGAGAGCGTCGGGCTGTTTGGTGCTGAGGGCTCTCAGCCCAGAGCATGTTGGCGTTGCCTGGAAGCTTTCAAAGGCCTTGCTGCTCGGGTGTCTGGGTGGGGCCTGGACATCAGGCTTTGTAGGCGCTCTCAGGTGGTTCTCACGTGCTATGTGGCTGGCAGCCCCTGTCTGAACGTAACCATAATTCTTAGCAATAGCCTGTCTCCTGCCTCTGAGGACAGTGGGAGAGGAAAGGGGCCCCGGCTCATTGCTGAATCTCTCATGGCCGGGATTCTCTGAAATGCTCACCTTTTACACATAGCAGTTTGTGGATGCTTCACGGTAGCTCTGTTTCCAAACAATCCTATTATATAATATTTAAAGTGAGTTTTCAAAGTTTTCGGGAAAATGAAAACAAAAGCCTTCCAGAGATTCAACTCCATTCTACGAGGACTTATGGGCAGTACCGAGCAGTGTGTGTCAAGAATTCAGAATGTATCAGATGTGGTCCATCTGTCCAGGGAGGTCACAGATTCGTAGAGAAGCGGATCCATAAGCCACTTAGCATGGAGCAGCGTGATGGGAGCCAGGTCGATGCTGTCAATCAGGTGCTATGGGGATGCAGAGGAGAATCACCTACTTCTTCCTGGGGGTCAGGGAGGCTTTGCAGGGAGGCGATTTTGCAAGGTGAGTAAAGTTTCACCCGGAGCACAGGCGGGGAGGGCCTGGCTGGCTGCCCACGAGCCTGGACATGGCGAGTAACTCCATCTAACTAAGCAGTGTGTGTGTGTGTAGCATAATGGTGTGTGTGTGCACAGCTAGGGCAGGAGCAGACGAAGCTGCAGGGGATTCAGTGGCAGGGCCCTGAATGCCCTGCGGAGCAATCTAGACCCATCGGGATTTTATTCTACCATCAGTGGAGAGCAAGGTGAATGTTTTTAAGCAGGAGAGACACACAGGATCACACACAGCTGTGCCTGCAGTTAGTGTGGAGGATGGAGTTACCAAAACCAAATACAGCTGGTAGGCGTCTATTGTACAGAAATTACGAAGATCTGACCCGGGGCTGGGGAAGTGGGGATGTGAGAAAGACGAGGATTTAGAGACATTTGAAGGGATGGTTCCTAATAAATGTATTGAGCAGTTGCTACGTGCCAGGCTCTAAGTGCTTTGCAGACACTCCTGGGTGGATACCAGTATTCCCATCTTTATAGCGGAGGTTTGCAGAGGCTAGTTAAGTAATCAGCACATGTTCAAACAGCATTGAAAGGCAGCACCAGGAATAAGCCCTGGTCTCCTCTGCAGGAGTTTTTGACCTTGACTCTACCTGCTGACTGTGGATCCCAGCCCTCCTTGACTGAGCAGAAGCAGAGGCTGAGATGAGCAGGGGTCCCAATGAGCCCAAGTTTGGGATGACAGGTGAAAGAGGCTTCGTACCCAAAGAAGCGAGAGCGGGAGTCTCCTGGGGTACCCTGAGCAGTCAGAGATCAGGGCCTGGTGCTCGGAGAGAGGCTATGGCTGGATGGAACTTTCTGAAAGCAGGAAAAAACACAGATGGCTGATGGCACCCTGAGATGATACTGTCCTCGTCCACCAGAGCTTTTAGGCAGGTCAGACTCCCAGGCAGCCCATGCTTGCTGATATATTTTGAAGAGCTACTTTTTGAAAATTAAACTTTATCCTAAAGTCAAGTGGATGCAGGAGAATTTTTGTAAATGGCAAGTCCTCCTGGCAGGGAGGGTGAGGGATGGATCCCAGAGGATATGCCAGAGACCGTAGGAGTCAGACATGGTTCTCAGTCTGGGCTGGGCATTAGAATGCCCTGGAAAGGTTTGTTTGTTTGTGTGTGTGTGTGTGTTTGTCTATATGTTTGCTTTCAAAATGCTGATTCCAAGTCTCAGTGCAGGGACTCTGATTTGATTGGCCTGGGTGGGGCCTTGGGCGAGTACATTCCAGACGCCTCCAGTGAGATGGGACAACATCCAGATGAAAACAAAGAATTCAAGTACTTCTTAGGCCTTGGAAGTAAACGGAAACCATGAACAGTATTAAACTCGGGCTGGTAATTGCTGAAATCCTATTTTAAGGTGATGTGCTTGGTCTTCCATGTTTGCGTTTCTTTACATATTATTCTGTATTATATCTTGCTTCAGTTTGCAAAACCAGAAATGAGCAACTGGGGGTTTGTTAATAATCTGCCCTGGTAATTAAAGAACAATATATCGGAGCAAAGTCCTGACAGACTCCGTGGAGTTCACCAGCCTGCCTGTTCTTGTGTTTCTGGCAAGGAGAAAGCTGAATTGCTGAGCGCACATGTGTCTGTCCCCAGCAGACCCTGAAGACCCACTGGGGTACCCAGGCTCCTTGGGATGTTCTGTTCACCCAAGTCTGCTAACTGATGGGCCCTGGGCTCTCGCAAGTATGCCAGAGTTTAGTTTTGCAACTCCAAGTGGGAGCATCTTGGCTGAAAAAACAATGACTGTTCCAGTGGCAACTTCCTCATTTGCGGAAATCTTGGCTCTTCTTAGCTATTCTTAACTAATAACTGCTTGGCCGGCTGCACTGGCTTGAAGGGAAGACAGAGAAGCACATCCCGGACTGAGAGTCCGAGAAGTGATTTAGGGACAGAGGTGACATTCAGAAATGTTCAGGCAATTCCCCTGTGTGTGAAACACGGAGCATGTGTCCGATGCTGTACTGGCAGACAAACCCTTGACATGGGAAGTCAGACATTCCCCCAGGCCCCAGTTATACTGCAGGGCGGGAGCCGCGGGGTGTGTGGCTGCCCAGTGAAGCGATAGCCTCTCTGGCTTCTCCCCTCCAATCTGTCCTGCTTCTTACTCATGACGAAGTTAGCAAGAGTTGCGCATCCGTTCAGGCTGCACCTCTGTGACCTACTTCTGAAGGACTCATCTTCCGTGCATTTAACTTCAGGTATTTTCCCTCTTGTGTGAGTCCTCATCCCCCCACCCCCTTCTCAAGCCAGTTGCCTGAGGGGTGCACATTCCTGTGTTGGACCCCAGCAGACCTCCCTGTAATCCTACCCATGTTTTCTCAGATCCGCTTCTTCTAGAAAGCCTTCTTTGAGCCCTCAAGCCCAGCATCCCCTGAACTTCCTGTTTGCACCCTTCTTGGCAGTTCACTCGATTGGCATTGACTGGAATAATGGCTAAGTATCCCCTGCCTTGAGCCTCTTGCTGACCTCTGAGCATCTGGGAGCCAAGGGCAAGGGTATCCTAATCCTTGCTCTTTGTACCAGTGCCAAGCCTAGCATGCAGCCGGATACTTGCCACGGCTATGTTAACGGGTGAGTCAATTCAGCTGGCCTTGGACGGTGTCCACATGCATCCTGGGATTCATAGGCCAGGCAGGCAGCTGCCAAGCTCCAGTTGTACTTCTGTCTGGGCCTGGGGTCGCAATGGATCATCTTGGAAGGGAATCTCAGTACTCGCCCTTACCTGGGTTACTTAGTGGTTTAGAACCTGGGCACCAGCCTGCCTGTGCTTAAACCCGGCTTTGCCAGTCATGTCTCGAGTGGTCTACCTGGTCCCTCCTTGTCTCAATGTCCTTGACCGTAACGCGGAAATAATAATAGTTCTTAACTCGCAGAGTGTTGTGAGGACTGGGAGACGGCCTGGGAAGCACGTGGCACTGTGCCTAGGACGTTGGAAATGCTCGTTAAATGTTAGCTGTGGTCATTGTAATTAGGAAGAACCAAAAGGAAGCCATCAGCAGAGCCCTGGGAAGAGCATCCCAACAGGCAGCAAGGGGACTGCTGTGATGACCTGACGTGAGTTTAGCATATGCGACAGTTAATCAATAGCACCAGTTTTGAGAGGAGAGACTGTATTGTATGCTTCTAGATAGGAAATCTGTTCTGTGATTTGAGAGGGCTACTGAAGGGAAACTACAACCCATTATTATTATGAAAAGACCCTTGATTAGTAAGCCCCCAGGCCAGCTCTGAGAAATGATGACAGTCAGACCTTGACACACCTTAGTGACCACTTCCGTATGACACTCTCCAGAGGCAAACATAGTGTCCCCAGCACAGATGACGACCCTGCAGCCCACACGGGGCATCTGACCCTGAGGGTGTCACTTGGCAGGCCGGTGTGGACGTCAGCACCGGATCGCCTGCGTTTCTGCCTTCTGATCACTGTTGTCTGTAACACAGCCGAAAGCGTAAGCTCTCCAGCGAAGCACAGCAGCCAGGCATGTGCGTTCAGAGTC